>NW_024424008.1:53315845-53493884 GCF_017311325.1 Ursus maritimus
GCTTCCCAGGACCATTTCCTGGGCGCCAACAGCTCGGAACGCAAACGCCCCCGGGCGGCGCCGCTGACCGTTAGCCGCGGGCGGGCCCGTGGGTCACGTGACCCGCGCCGGGTCAGAGCCCGGCGTGCGCGGGAGCACGCACAGCTGCTCGGCCCTCGGCCGCGCGCCTTGCGTGCGCGCGCAGGCCGGGGGCGGGGCGTGTGGGCCGAGCCTCCGGCGCGCTCTGGGGCGGAGGCGGGGCCCGAACGGGGCGGAGGGCGAGGAGGGGCCTCCTCCTCCTCCTCCTCCTTTTTCTCCTCCTCCGCCTCCACCTCCTCCTCCTGCGAGGCTGGGCTGGCGGCGGCGCGGGAGCCGGATGACCCGCGGAGGGGCGCCTCGGCCATGACTGCGGAGCTGCAGCAGGACGACGCGGCCGGAGCAGCCGACCGACACGGCTCGGTGGGCCCCGCGGCGGCGAGCGGGGGGCCGGGGGTGGCTCGGGGTCCCGGGAGGGAAGGGGGCTGCGGGGCGCGGGCCGGAGCGGCGCGGGGCCCGGGCAGGCCTGCGGGGCTGCGGGGCGCGGGTCGGGAGGGGGCTGCGGGGGGCGCCGGGGCCGGCTGGGCGGGGGCGGGGGCGAGGGCGGTGCGCCAGGGAGCGGGCTGAGGTCTTTGCAAGGCGAGCAGAAGTTCGGGGTGGGGGGGGGAGTAGGTACTTTGGAGAACCAGCTCTAAAGGGCAGGACGTGGGGTTGTGTGTGTGCATCAGGGATCTTTAGGGGGAACGCTCCTGGGCCCTGACCTGGCTGAGAAACTTCGAAGAAGGCAGCTTAGGTGGGTTTTGTGGTTTTTAGTTTTAGGTCCCTTTTATGGCAGTACTCTTTTAAAGTGTCTAAAGCAGAACTTATCTGCCTTAAAGCCGGGATTGATCGGCACCTTGTGAAAGACCAGGGGTCCTGGTTACCACTCCCTATCTTACCTTACCCCAGCACCCCCGCTTCTTTTTTCTTTTCTTTTCTTCTTTCTTTCTTTCTTTCTTTCTTTCTTTCTTTCTTTCTTTCTTTCTTTCTTTCTTTCTTTCTTTCATAAACTGAGAGCAGCCTGCCTGGTGCATTCATCAGTAGATTTTTAAGGAGGGAGGAGGAACAGCGCGATGAATAGAAGGTATTCTCATAAATGCCTTCCTGTACCTATTATCCGAGAAGATTGAAATCAATACAGGGATTTCTGGGCTAAGTTGGTGAGAGTGGAACACTGGTTTGGGAGAAAATCAAAAGGCTGATAATGCCGCGTGTAGAAACTTGGTAAGTGGGCAATTTGAGAATGTCTTCTAATGTTACTTTGAAAAGTTATAACTTAACACCACCTCCTCGCCCCTCAACTGCTGTGTTTTTTCGAGACCGAATGGGAGACCTGTGCCAAGTATTCCAGGGAGATTCTGGAAATGAGGAATCTCATAAAAATATTTACAATGCAAGGCTGTCAGATACTTCCACGTGGGAAACCTTTTGTGCCTGTTTATTCTTTTCGTGTGCACAGGAGACCCGTGGTGTATAGTGAACACATTTCCTTTTTAATTTCCTCCAGGTCCTGGGCTCCAAAATGAAAGTAACATGGATGTTACTTCACGTGCTGCCGATTTCTAATGGAGATGCTATTGTTAGGTGTTCACAAATACCTATTGGAATCCGAGTCAGGATTTTCTCTGGTTTCACAGATCATTTCTATTTGTTTTTAGGACAGTGACTTCAAAACAGGTGGGAAAAAAAAATCTGAGTTTTGAGATAGTTGTGTTGATTTAGAGAAGAGGCTATTTTAAGGAAGGGTAGGTCATATTTAAATTTGTTCGGGGACCACGTGCCTGTTCATCGACGGCATCTTCGTTTACCTCTGCCGCAGTCTGAGTAGTGGCCACTCTCTCAGCGCTCTGAGCGCTTGTATGTGAGGTGTTTGGTGAGCACTTGCATGTAAGTCATAGCTATTTTGGGAAAACCTGGAACTCAGGGTTGGCTGTGGCTGGCTGGAGTACCCTGACTCCTGGCCACCTGCAGAGTGATGACATTCACTGTTCTTCCCAGTGATTCGCCCCACACAGACAGCCGATAAGCTTGGAATGCTTGGTAATGTTTGCCCCTTTTGTTTTTGCTAATGAAAATGCTTGAAATTAGCAGGCTGGGTTGAAGGAATCTTATCTAGGGAAAGTACCTTTCACATCTCAGAGGAAAGAGTTTAATAACTTCCTCATCTTGATGAGTTTCGTGTTAGAATGGACTCTGTTTTGGATTCTCTGAAGCACTCTGCATTTCCCTTAAAGGGTCTTTAATTGTTCTAGTTGAGAAGAGCTATCCTCCCCTGACTCTCAGAAGCTATTTAAAACCTAGAATGCTGCCCTTCCCCTTATTGGTCAGTTGTACACGGGACAGATAGAACCCTTTATAGCCTCCCAAGAATTTTAGTGAGAAAAATGCAGCACCCTTGGAATATGTTCTCAGTATATACTGGAGTCTGAAAGAGGATACTTTGTGATATCGCTGAATACCCCAGACTGCAGACTGATAATTGGAACATCTACAGAGATTTCTTACACACAGGTTTCTGTGTTTTAATCAGTTCTCGACTTAGATAAAAACCAGCAGCAACATTTTCTGTTACTGTAGGATAAACAGCTTGAAGTCAGGTTGGTTCCTATAACCTGTCATCCTTGGCAGCTGCACGAGGATTCATCACATGTTCCTGATGCTAACTGGAGCCCTATGAAAACCTGCCAGTTTCAGTGAAAACTTAATGTCCTTTTCTCTTTCTCTTGACTTACTGGCTTTTCATTCGCGTTTACCTTGTCTCATTAGTTGTAAGTCTCGGAACATCAGTCAATCGGTGCTTGGTTGGCTCTCACAACTTTAATGCCTCTTCAGCTACAGTTCTGCTCACACAATGAGTACAATATTTGTAGAAAGCAGTGACAAGTAACGGCTCAGTAGGCAGGATCTTTTCATGTCTTATATTTCATCGAAAAAATGTAAGCAGTAGCCAAGTGAAGCAGATGTTTTTTAAGGAAAATAATGATGCCAGTGGTAGTAGGAGCTAACATTAATTGAGCATGTAGTATATGCCAGATCCTGTGCTCAGAACTTAACACATATTATCTCAGCACTTAACAACAACTCTGTGAAGTTTTCATATAGGAAGGCTTATATTTGTTAAACAGTTTGCTCAAGATCACCTGCCTGGTAAATGGTACAGCCAGGATTGAACCCAAGCAATTCTAAGAGCCCAAGATGGCCTTGATCCTACTTCTTAGTAAATGGACTCACTGTCTTAGGTCAGAACCTTTCTTTTACCCTCCAGAACTCTCCTGATGTTTTAAACTTTCAATCTTCCCTGGATTCTTTCTAAATATATAGCTTCTTTTCTACTTGGCTGAGCCTGCTGCTATCAAAAGAGATGAGGGGGGAGGGTTTGTTTTTGTTTTTGTAAGGAGATGTCTTATGTTTTTTGCTTTTTGTTTTTCCTCTTCATGATCTCTTTTCTCTTGGTGTAAGAGGTACTATCTTCCCTTCTTCCTTCCTTTCTTAGAGAGGAGTCTAGATCCGTGGTGTCTGGAGAGCTTTTTGATTGTGGTTGCTGGAGGGGGATGTAAGGATGTACTGGCCTCAGTGGGTTATCTGGCCCGAAATGTCAGTAATGCTGAGCTTGAGAAACCCTGCTCTAGGTGATGTCTCTCCTCGCTCTTCTGAATTATCTCACATTTCCTTTATTCTGGCCTAAGCCCCAGACACCTTGATTGTCTTCTATTCTCTTGAGACTCAAAATATGGTCTGTGGACCAGCAGCATCTGCATCAGTCAGGAGTTTGTTGGAAATGTAGAGATTTGAGTGTGCCCGAGCCAGCTTGTGCTGCCTTTCCAGCTGAATATGTGCATCTCTTCCCAGCTCTGTGTCCAGTGGCCACATGTTGGTAGCTTGAAACCATCATGGTGGGAGTATTTATACCAAGGAACTAGACAGGCTCCACAAATCAACGCACCACGGTTTGGGCCTCCACCCTAGACCTATTGAATCGCAGCCTGCCTTTGGATAACATCCCTGGGTGATGACTTTGAGAAGCTCTGTCCGGTTGTGCAGAATCCCCACTTTTCCATTCAGCTGTGCACATGTGTCCCCAATCCTCCAACAAAATAGCAACAACATCGACTTCTGCCCTGTCCAGCCGTTGATCTCGTCCAGTACCTTCCTTTTATTTTGTTTACTTTTTGACCAGAGTTTCTAAATCCACCTGTTTCTTTTCTTAAAAACGTTTTCTCAATTATACTTCAATTTCAACTCACTGTGGAAACCTTGGAAAACACAGACCCTTGCAAGATTAGCTCTTGGCTGATAGGAGGCACGGCCCCCAGACCGAGGCAAATCGCAGATTTGCTCCAGAGAGCTTTTGGTGGTGGCAGCAGCCTCAGGGCAAGAATCCAGTTAGGAGATGGCTGTGGGGGACCAGTCTAGGCTCCCAGGAGAAGAGGGCTGATTGCCCAGAGGCATGCAGAGAGGCTGACCAGGCAGCAGAAGGTTAGATTGTAGGGCAGTGACTGTATGTGATCAGCATTCCCTAGGCCACCCAGCAAGAGCCTTGCCAATAGTAGGCTTTTAGTATTTGACTCTTGGGCATGAAATAGATCTCTCAGAGGTGACCAGTGACTAACCACCTTGTGAAATCTGTGGCCTTACAGAAGTAAGGCCTTGGATGTTCATGTACCAACTCAAGCCCCATTCTCATGCTTTTGTATATTATGATTCTTCATTGCCGCTGTTTGATGTTTATTTTGGCACTTGACCTTATTCCTACTTACTATCAATTGTTCTGCTTTTTCTTAAATACTAAAAAAAACAAAAACAAAAAACACACACACCCAAAAATAAAAAAACTTTCTAAAAACTTTCCTAAAAACAAATCATTTGCCACAGTCTTATCAGTGACAGAAGTACTGTAGTTGGCCCTCACTTCTGAATCACCTAGGTCATTTTACAACTTTCTTAGGAAAATTAGCCCTGGAAAAGATGTTTGAGTTATCTTCTTCATCTTACAGTTTTAATATCCTATGGCTTCAGGGTATAGAAGGAGTTCTTCAACAGTGCCCTGTTAGTAACCTCAGTGCTACAGCTGCCTTACTTCTCGAACTCTCTCCCTTGGACATTTGGAACCTATATTATTCTGGTTCTCCCACCTTTCTTCTCATTTTGGGGCTAACCTGTTAGCTTCCTTGTTTGTTATGTTCCTTTTACTTTTTCCAAATCTGCATCTGGAATCCTGACTTGCAAATGACTTCTCCTCCTCTATTTGCAAATGCTGGTTAAACTGTTGTACTTGCATAACTGCGTCCTTGGCTCTAACCATGTGCTGCATGGCGACTTTTGCCACAGGCCTGGGAATATCTTACCTGTAATAACAGTATCTGCCATGTGCCAGTCACAGCCCAAAGCACTTTTCTATGCATTCTGTATATTTACAAAAACTCTGAAAGGCATGAATTATTATGTCTTACAGCTGATGAGGGCGCTCAGACTCAGCTCTTAATATAGCTTACAGGGGCCTAATAGGAGATTTGAAAGCGAAGTCTGTTGGCCTCCATGTTGCAGATGGGAAATGTGGCTTACTCAAGCTGGGACTTTGAGCCACTCCACTTTCTATCTGGAAACCATGCCTTTCTGAAACCAGACTTTTCAGGGGCCTGGGTGGCTCATTCGGTTAAGCATCTGCCTTCAGCTCGGGTATGATCCCCGGGTCTTGGGATGAGCCCTGCTTCTCCCTCTCCCTCTGCTCCTCCCCCAGCTCCCCCACCCTACTCATGTTCGCTTGCTTGCTCTCTCTAATAAATAAATAAATAACATATTTTAAAAAAATAAATAAAAACAAACTTCTCAACTGCCACTTGATGACGTATGACGTGCTTTAACATATATTCTCACTGAGCCCACAGAGCCACCTTGTAAAGTAAAATTTAGTGTGAGGAGAAGAAGTTGCGAAGCGGTACAGCTGGTGAGTGATCACAGCAAAACCATAGCGCAGGTAGTTTTCTCCCAATCTCTAGGCAAGTTTTGTTGGACAGGCAAGTCACAATATTTGACATTTCTATATTTTTTTCATTTCACTAACAAATCCTGTATGCATTACTTCATTTGATGGTCGTACCAGTGCCATCAAAGCTTGTGGTTTATTTTATTTTCCAGATGTGGAAATTGAAGCCCTGGAAAGTTGAGATTTACCCAGAGGCTAACGTGCGGTGCGATCTGCACTACGTAGCACTATTCCCACCATCCCAGCTTCCTACATAAAAAGGGAGATCAAAATACCAGACAGACAAAGCCAAATTAAAGATCTGCATGAGTAGGACGCCTGAGTGGCTCAGTGGGTTAAGTGTGCAACTCTTGCTTTTGGCTCAGGTGTCCTGGGATCGAGCCCCACCTGGGACTCCGTGCTCAGTGGGGAGTCTGCTTGAGGATTCTCTCTTTCCCTTTTCGTCTGCCGCTCCTTCTGCTCTTGCACACTCTCTCTCAAATAAATAAATAAATCTTAAAAAAAAAAAGATCTGTATGAGTAGGTGCTGGCAGCATGCTGCATGATCGCTGGTGGTCAGTTTAAACTTGAGTTATCCCAAACAAATATTTTTTCTCTAAAACTCTTGTCCAAGTTAGTACTTCCCTGCTGTCCTTTTTCTTTTTTGGTGTATGTGTGTCATGTACAAGCACAAATCTCTCTTGATTTCATTCAATTGAAGTGAAATTCACATAATACAGAATTAACCATTTAGTTTTTTTTTTTTTTTTTTTTTTCTTTTCTTTAAAGAGAGAGCACAAGCCGAGGGGGGCAGAGGCAGAAGGAAAGAATCTTTTTTTTTTTTTTTTTAAGATTTATTTATTTATTTGAGAGAGAGAGAAAGCATAGGAGGGAGGGAGAGAGAGAATCTCTAGCAGCCTGCGTTGAGCATGAAGCCCGACACAGGACTTGATCTTATGACCCTGATATCATGACCTGAGCCAAAACCAAGAGTCAGTCACTTAAATGACTGAGCCACCCAGGCGCCTTAGGAAAGAGAGAATCTTAAGCAGGCTCCACACTCAGCGTGGAGCCCAGCACGGGGCTCGATCTTATGACCCTGAGATCATGACCTGAGCAGAAACCAAGAGTCAGACATTTAACTGACCGAACCACCCAGGTGCCCCCAAATTAACTATTTTACAGTGTCCTGAGCAGTGACATTTAGTATATATATTCACAATATTGTGACCTCTCTGTAGTTCTAAAAACATTTTCAAAACCCCAAAAGAAAACCCATATCTACGAAGCAGTTACTCCCTATTCCTTCCTTCGCCCAGTGTCTGGCAACACTGATCTGCTGTCTGTCCATTTACTTATTCTAGATATTCCATATAAGTGAAATCATCCAATATGCGACCTTTTATGTCTGGCTTCTTTTACTTAGTATGCTTTAAGGTTTCATCCAAGTCGTAGCATCTATCAGTACTTCATTCCTTTTAATGCCTGAGTAATATTGCACTTTGTGTATTTTATCCATTTTTCCTTTGGTGGACATCTGAGTTGTATCCACCTTTTGGCTCTTATGTATAGTGCTGCTGTGAACATTCGTGTACGAACATTTGAGTACCTGTTTCCAGCTCTTTTGGGTATATTCTTAGAAGTAGAATTGCTGGGTCATATGGTAATTCTGTCTTTAACTTTTTGGGGAACTGCCAAATTGTTTTCCACAGCAGGTGCACCATTTTACATTCCCACCAGCAATGCACAAGGGTTTTAATTTCTCCACCTCCATCCTGTCCAGACACTTGTTATTTTCCTGTTTTGTTTTATAACAGCTATCCTCATGTGTGTGAGGGGTATCTCATTATAATTTTGATTTGCATTTTCCAAATGGCTCATGTTGAGCATCTTTTCATATGCTTATTGGCATCTTCTTTGGAGAAATGTCTGATCAAGTCCTTTGCCCATTTTTGAATTGTGTTTGTTTGTCTTTGATCGTTTGAATTGTGAGAGTTGTAATATAATCTGGATACTAGGCCTTTATCAGATTTATGATTTGGAAATATTTTCTCCCATCCTGTAGGTTGACATTTCATTTTCTTGACAATGTTTTTTGATACACAAAAGTTTTTAATTGTGGTGCAGTCCTGCTTACCTATTTCTTTCTGTTGCTCATGCTTTTGGTGCCATATCTAAGAATCCATTGCCAAATCCAAGATATGAAGATTTGCTTCTATGTTTTCTTTTATGAGTTTTGTCATTTTAGCTTGCATATTTAGGTTACTCGTCCATTTTGGGTTAGTTTCTGTGTATTGTAGAGGTAGGGGTGCAACTTGATTCTTTTGCGTGTGAATGTTTACTCATCCCAGCATCATTTTTTGAAGAGACTATTTTTTCCCCATCAAATGGTCTTGGCACCCTTGTCGAAGATTAATTGACCATAGATTATGGGTTTTTCTAAACTCTCAATTCTAATTCATTGGTCTCTATGTCTGTCCTTGTGCGGTATTACACTGGGATGATTACTGTAGCTTTTTAATAACTTTTGAAATCCAGAGGTGTGAGTCCTTCAACTTTGTTCTTTTTCGATCTTGTTTTGGCTAGTCAGGGCCCAATGAAATTCCTTATGAATTTGAGGATCAGCTTTTCCATTTCTGCAAAAATGGCTGTTGGAATTTTGACAGAGATTGCGTTGAATCTGTAGGTCACTTTGGGTATAACAGTGTTAAGTCTTTTGTGATGGTTAATTTTGTGTGTCAATCTCATTGGGCTCCGAGGCGCTCAGATATTTGGTTAAGATTTATTCTAGATGTGTCTATAAGGGTGCTTTTGAATAAGCTTAACATTTGAATTGTAGACTGAGTAAAGCAGATTGCCCTCCCTAATGTCTGTGGGCCTCATCCACTCAATTGAAAACCTGGATAGAACAAAAAGGCTGAGTAAGAGGGAATGTCACCTACCTGACTGTTCAGCTGGGCCATTGGTCTTCTCCTGCCATCAGACTGGAACTACATGTCCAGCTCTTCTGGGTTTGCAACTTGCCAACTGAAGATCCGAGGTCTTACAGCCTCCATAATTGCAAGAGTCAATTACTTATAACAACTTCTCCCCCGCCACCCCAACAGGAAACTAGGACTACAGGGTTCATTTACACACACACACACACACACACACACACACTCCCTGTTCTTTTCTCTGGAGAACCTCAACTAATCCAGTCTTCCAATCCATCAACCTGAATATCTTTCCATTTATTTAGGTTTCCTTTAGCTTTTTTCTCAGTGTTTCACACTTTTCAGAGTTCAAGTCTTGGTTAAATTTATTCCTAGGTATTTTATTTTTCCGGATACTATTATAAATGGAAGTGTGTTTTTTTATTTTCTCTTCAGAGCGTACATTGCTGTTGTATAGAAGCAGCTGATTTTCGAGTGTTGATCTTTTTTTTATTTATAATTTTTATTTTGTTATGTTAGTCACCATACAGTACATCCCCAGTTTTTGATGCAATGTTCCATGATTCATTATTTGCGTATAACACCCAGTGCACCATGCAATACGTGCCCTCCTTAATACCCATCACCGGCCTATCCCTATCTCCCACCCCTCTCCCCTCTGAAGCCCTCAGTTTGTTTCCCAGAGTCCACAGTCTCTCATGGTTCGAGTGTTGATCTTATATCAACTTTGCTGAATGTGTTTATCAGCTCTAGTAACTCTTGTAGATTCTTTGGGGTTTTATATATCCTGTCACCTGTGAATAGAGATAGTTTTACTTTTTTGTTTCCAGTTCGGATGCCTTTTATTTTACTTGCCTAATTGCTCTGGCCAGGACTTCCAGTACACCGGTGAATAGCATTGCTGAAGGTGGGCATCCTTGGCTTGATCCTCATTTTAGGGGGATGGCTTTTGGTCTTTCACCGTTGAGTGTGATGCTTGCTGTGAGCTTTCGTTTTTGTGTTTTGTTGTTTTTTGTTTGTTTGTTTTTTAGTAAAGGTGCTTCATCATGTAGAGGAAATTCTCTTCTGTTTCTAGTTTTCTGATTATTTTCATCATGAAAAGGTGTTGAATTTTGTCAAGTGCTTTTCCTACATCAGTCAAGGTGATCAGGTATTTTTACCCTTCATTCTGGTAGTGTGGTGTATTATATTGGTTGGTTTTCTTGCTGGTGTCCTTTTATGTCCTTGCCAGCAGCATTCTCTCAGGCATCCGGTTTCAAATATTTGACAAAGCATCACTGTGTGTCCTACCTTTTCATTTTTCTTTCTCGGCACCCTCCCTGTCTCATCACACCTGTGTATTCGGTACTCTTCTAAATCATGGTTAAGCTTTCTTTCCCTAGGCTTATCTCCTTTTGAGCTAGGTGTTCACATGTGCTAGATTAATCCCCTTAAAGCACCCTTATTTTCCCTCATATTTATGTCCTGCTGAGGGACCTGTGATGATTTTCCATTGTTCATCAGATCAAGTCCAAACTCATGCTGACATTTAGAACCTTTCCTCATCCAGTCCCACACCACCTCTCACGTCCTGCTTATTTATCACAATTAGAAACTGCACACTGAGTCCCTCCTAATAATAACTTTTAATTTTACTGTGAGGTCTGTCACACTGTAAGCACGTAAATTTGATTTCCTATATCCTTGCTCTTATTTTCCTGGTTTTTCAACCTTCGCAATATATTGCTAAAAATGGCATTTTCTCTAATTTGTGAAGATGCCTTCCATATGTCCTTGTTGTAAAAGCTTCCCAGCCTCCTTTCTTGTATTTAGCTGGGGCATGTCTTCAAAGAAATGAGAAAGTATTGTCTTAATGTGTTCAACAGTATGAAAAAAGCAAGTTGCGGGACACAATGTTCAGTATGAAAAGATATATTCATGTGCATAGGCCACTTCTGGAAAGATATATCAGAAACTATTAATAGTGGTTACTCCTGGGAAGTGGGACTGGGTTGGACAGAAGAGAGAAATTCCTTTTTGCTCTGTATCCTTTTGTGCTATTGGAATTGCTTCGTGCATTTGAAAAAAAAAAAGAAATGAGAAACAATGATTAATTCTTTTTTATTCCTGGCTTTTAATTCCAGTTTCAGTCTCTTCTACGCTGTGTAAGAGTGGCTGCATCTTAAAAGCTTTTAATGCCTTTCAAAAACTTTGGGCCATGGGCGCCTGGGTGGCTCAGTTGCTTAAGTGTCTGCCTTCTGCTCAGGTCCTGGGATCAAGTCCCATATCAGGCTTCCCTGCCTGGCCGGGGTGGGGGTGGGGGGCCCTGCTACTCCCTCTCTCTCTGCCTGCTGCTGTCCCTGCTTGTGTGTGCTCTCTCTCTGTCAAATAAATAAATAAAATCTTTAACAAAACAAAACTTTGGGCCAGTTGGTGAACTGAAACAATCCTTTTCACCATGTTACCTACTTTTCGCATCATTGCAGTAAGTTATCAAGTAGCCCTATTTCAGCTGGTTTAGTTTTACCCACCAAATCTGCTGTCTGTCATTTTTAGGGAGTCCAATCCTTATGGCATGTTGTGAGTAAATTGGAGTTGTTATAATAGACGTGGATTTTTCCTAGAAGGAAAACCAAGAAAGCACGAGGGACTTCCGTGGCCAGGTCTTTGTTTTGTGGGAAGTGGGAGGGTCTGTGGCAGTCTCTGAATGCGTTTAAGACCCTGATGTCCAGACTGGATTTCTGGAGTTGCTGCTATATATTTTCTTTGATTCCTAAAGCTCTTCTTTTGCTTTCCTTGGGTACTTAAGTTCATTTTAAAATTGGAAAAGCCAATCTTTAATTTTGGTGGGAATTCTATTGGGCACACTTACGAAGGACTTTGGTACTTCTTTGGAGTAGAAGAACATTTATCCACTATTCACTTAGTTTCAAATTTAGAAATGTCTTTGGAAGAGTAGACAGTTGAGATCAGGAAATGTGTGTGTCAGAATTATAATAGCATCCCTGTTTGAAGTAATGGAATAGTCTAGAAAGCTCCTCACCGTGTTGCTAAACTGGGTGTTTTAAAGATAAAACTCTTAATTAGTAATCTCACAAATTGGCCTCATCTGATCAAAGAGAGTTTGATTTTAGTTGCAGTAGGATTCGACCAGTTAGTGTTTATTATAAAAACTTAATACCTTAATGTTTTTATGTGAATAGTCCTGTTCATGGCTTATTGTGAGATGAATGTCTTTGCTTTAAGAGAAGTGGACTGGATTGGATGAAAATCACCGGGTTGCTGAGGTCAGAAAGCTTGAGTTTCTTCTTTCTAGAGATTTGTGTGTACCTGTCTTTCTTCACTGCCTCTGGGCAAGAAAAGAGAGTCCTTTTTGTTTTATGAAAACAATGTGAATTTAGCCAAGGAAATGCAAACCTGTTGGCTCTTGCCAGTTATTTGACTTCATTATGCCTGGAGCACAGGCTTTGTCTTGTCTCATGTTGGGTGTGTACTATGAATATGTAGCCTCGGAGTTATGGTGAAGTTAATATTTAAATCAGCTCTTGTGAAGTACCCAGAAAAACTGAGTTAGTAATACAGTAGGCCTCTAATAAGCTTAATATGTCTTTTACAGTAGAATTAATACTTAATATAGGGCACTTTTTAGGATTTGGGTTGAGGGTACTACAGAGAACATGGGTTTGGCTAAACATTCATGAGAGTGAGTCTCATCGTAGCAATTATTTGTATGTGTCTGTAGCATGGCTTAATCCTTGTGAAATGTATTCAGGCTCATAATAGTTATCTTTGATTTGTCTTTTTGAAAAAATATTTTATTTATTTATTTACTTGAGAGGGGGAAGGGTGGGGAGAGAGAGAGAGTGCGCGCTCTCAGAAGCAGAGGGAGAGAGAACTCCAAGCAGACTCCAAGCTGAGTGCAGAGCCCAGTGGAGGGCTCCGTCTCACGACCCCGAGATCATGACCCAAGCCAAATCAAGAGTCGACACTTAACGGGCTGAGCCACCCAGGTGTTCCCTGATTTGTCTTCTAATTCAAGACATTTGATGACAAGACAGGTTTTGTAAGCTCTAGTTTCCTGATCTGCACGATGAAGTTGATGATTCCTACCTTTTAGGGTTGTTCCAAAGATTACAAGTATGCGGGGGCAACGAAGGTTCCTGTTACAAAGAAGGTGTTTGTATGTTTGTCCCAACTGTTGCCGGCATTGTCCTTCAAATTAGGTAGTATGTTGTATGATTCTTGCCTTTACGTGGGCAAGAATTTCACATTTGAAACTATTAGAGAACCACATGTTGAGAAATGCCAGGTAAAGACGGGGAAGTCCCTTTGATTCACAAGCTCATTCATTCCCTCAATATGGGAGATTAGAAAGGGAGAGAACAGTGTGGACCAGAGTTCTTGGGGACGACTTTAAGGAGGAGGTAACATGAATATAGCCCTTGACTCTAGGTTGCCAGAATGTAGGAGGCATTCCTGGAGGTAATAAAAGTAACACTTGAAGGCCTGAGAGAGGATGTATGTGTGAGGTAGGGAACCAGTAGGAGAAAAGATTGAGCAGGTTAAGCATAGAATCAGATAATAGTCTTTGAATAGCAAGATCAGGAATTTGGATTTGAGGGGCGCCTGGGTGGCACAGTCGTTGGGCGTCTGCCTTCGGCTCAGGGCGTGATCCCAACGTTCTGGGATCGAGCCCCACATCAGGCTTCTCTGCTGGGAGCCTGCTTCTTCCTCTCCCACTCCCCTTGCTTGTGTTTCCTCTCTTGCTGGCTATCTCTGCCAAATAAATAAATAAAATCTTTTTTAAAAAAAAAAGGAATTTGGATTTGAATTAACATGTAGAGTATTATTCTTGGAGTTGTACCAAATGATTTTATGTAGTTGTCATCTTCGCCCATGAGCTTTTAAAAAAGGGAAACTAAGAGTTTATTTTCTTTCCCTGTATTATTCTAGATGTATTAATGTTTGCCTGCTTATCTATTCCAAAGTGGAGAAAGGGGAGTAGAGCTTGGATCCATGGCCAAATATAATGACTGGTGAATTGTTTAGTATTTGAATACCGTATTTCATTGATTCGTCTTTATCTGGCGTTCCGAGGTCTCTGAAATTGAGATGCTCCTTCCATTTACTGCCTCCAAGTAGCAGAGGTGATGTGCTTAATCATTGTCTGCACGTGTGGGGGCTTGCTCGTAGCTGTTCCTGCCGTCGCGCCAGTTGAGTTATATGGGCTGTTGGTACCACATAGCTAGTTTACTTTTCACTTTAAAAGATCACACTGTGATTCAACATTTAAGTGGGAAAAAAAAAAAAACTGGATGAAGAGAGGCATAGAAACAGAACAGCAGGGTGTAAATTTGATTTTATGTGAGGCAAAATATCTGTCGCTGGAGGAATGAGCGCAGTTTCAAATTTTCTTGCAAAGCTACAATCACATGTTTTATGGGACCTGAGGAAGGAAGATAGCCCAGGTATACTAGGTTCTGTTACTGAGCAACATGCAAAGGAACTGCTTGTCACGGGCCAGGCCGTGCGCCTGGACGCAGGGGAAAGGGCTGCAGTTCGCAACAGACAGAAGAAATGTTAGAGCTGCGGGAAGCTGGTGTGGCTCCTAGGACCATCACGAAGGCATCCTGTCCTAGTTTGAGTGGGCAACCGTTTCTCTCCTTAGTGGCGCATAAAGTAAGTGTGCTCTTGATAACTAATGGCACCTCAGATTCAGTCAGAAATAGTGCTTACCTCAGCTACAGGCCTTTCCTGACGGTAGCGGCTTTGGAACTGACTGTACCACGACGTGATCACAGTCGTGATTGTGATCACAGGGATCTTGGGAAGATGCAGACACCACGGTCAAGATACAAGAATAGAATAATTGCCTGGCTTTGCATGAAATAGGTATGCTTGCCCGTTTTCCTTGTCTTCGCAGGTGCGACCGGCATAGAGTGCAGACTGGAGGCAGGCAGCCCTTCACTAGCAGTAACCGTGGCCTCCCCAGGCCTGCTCTCTGTCACACGGGCCTAGCACCTCTCCCAGCTTTGCTACGAAGGCAAAATTCGTTAAATTAGTTAATACAAATGAAGTGTTTATAACAACACCTGGCTGAAAGTAAGCAGTGTGTGTTAGCTGCTATTTTTGACTGGTATTATTTTCTGTGAACCCTAAGTGTCAGTTGGTCCACAGGGTAGTTTGAGGTGAAGGTGTGATTGTCAATCCCGTTGCTACCTTGTTGGCTCCAGTTTAGGGCTGATAACACTGCCCACTTCCTCTTCTCAATTACAGATGGTCCCCGACTTAGGATAGTTCGACTTTACAGTGGTGTGGAAGTGATAGGCGTTCAGTAGACACCATACCCTGCATTTAAAATTTCGATCTTTCCCCAGGCTAGCACTATGTGACTTGCTTCTCTCTGGTGACGCTGGGCAGTGCCAGTCAGCCATGCCATCTTGGGGGTCAGCAACCAGGACACTTACAACCCTTCTGCACCCTTTCAGCCATTCTGGTTTTCACTTTGAGAACAGTATTCGATACATTGCATGAGATATTCAATGCTTTGTTATAAAGTATGCTTTGTGTTAGATGCCTTTCTCCCACCGTAGCCTAACGTAAGTGTTCCAAGCACATCTAAGGGCAGCTGGGTGAGCTATGCTGTTTGGGAGGTTAGGTGTATTCCGTGCATTTTCCACTTAATGGATTCAACTTACAATGGATTTACTGGCATGCGACCCCACCATAAGTTGAGGAAGGTCTGCATTATCCCACCCTTTCTGGGGCATATTGATTTTTATTTTTTAGAAAATTTTGTATGATTGAGATATAAGGATTCACACACTTTTACACAGTAAAATAAAATGGATTTAGAATTAGTTTGGGGAAGAAAAACCTTTTTATTTTATTTTTTAAGATTTTTTATTTATTTATTCGACAGAGATAGAGACAGCCAGCAAGAGAGGGAACACAAGCAGGGGGAGTGGGAGAGGAAGAAGCAGGCTCATAGCAGAGGAGCCTGATGCGGGGCTCGATCCCATAATGCCGGGATCACGCCCTGAGCAGAAGGCAGACGCTTAACCGCTGTGCCACCCAGGCGCCCCCCTATTTTTTATTTTTTAAAGTTTTTTTTTTATTTATTCTTTCTAGAGAGAGCACGCACAGGGGGAGGGGCAGAGGGAGAGGGAGAGTCTTAGGCAGACTCTGTGCTGAGCGCGAAACATGACTTGAGGCTCGCTGTCACGACACTGAGATAATGACCTGAGCTGAAATCAAGAGTCGGAGGCTTAGGGGCGCCTGGGTGGCACAGCGGTTAAGCGTCTGCCTTCGGCTCAGGGCGTGATCCTGGCGTTCCGGGATCGAGCCCCACATCAGGCTCCTCCGCTATGAGCCTGCTTCTTCCTCTCCCACTCCCCCTGCTTGTGTTCCCTCTCTCGCTGGCTGTCTCTATCTCTGTCAAATAAATAAATAAAATCTTTAAAAAAAAAAAAAAAAAGAGTCGGAGGCTTAACTGACTGAACCACCCATGTGCCCCGAAAAAACCCTTTTTAATACATTATTCTTCTAAAAATCCCATGCTTGTGTTTCCAGCATTTGCCAAGGCTAAATCTGGACACCATTTAGTCTGACAGCACTCTCCCAGTATACAGGCAATGACTGCCTTTGACAAGACTCATACCCTCCAAGACTGCTGGTCTCAGCAGGGTCGGGTTCCATTTCTAGCCTATGACCGTGGCCCCTGACTAGAGCAGAAAGGCTGTTGATGCTTTTCTGAGCACTGTGCAGGGCTGTTTCAATTAGTTATTTCTAGTTGTGTGATATTTAAGTGTTGCGTTGGTCCCTCAGCTGTTGAAAAACATAGGATCCTATTTCTGTTACAGCTGACAGTGAACATAGACGGTCTCTTGGAGACCTATTACGAACTGAAAGATAGTTGATGGGAATCATCAAGTATTGAATTGGGGCTTAATTCTAGAATAACCTTAGTAATGATTTCTTCTCACTGAATTAAATTTGAACTGTTTCTTTTTCTTTTCTTTTTTTTTTAAGATTTTATTTATTTATTTGAGAGCATAAGCAGGGGAAAGAGCAGAGGGAGGGGGAGAAGCAGGCTCCACTGATCAGGGAGCCCGACTCGGGGCTCCATCCTAGGACCCCGAGATCATGACCTGAGCTGAAGGCAGACCCTTAAGTGACTGAGCCACCCAGGTGCCCCTGAAATATTTCGCTTTCAATAATCATCTAAAAGAATTGGGCCAACCAGTTCTTTATATTGAGCTTGCTTGTAAAAATTAGGTGTTTTGTGTTAACTTTTGTCTTTGTGCAAAACAGGGTAAAATGTTCCGGTGAAGACTTGAAAGCTGCAAAGGGATTATAAAGTAATCCTGTGGTAGCTGAAAGTTAACAAGATAGGTTTTTCCATGATTCAGATTAATGAAGGGAAAGCATTCCGTAGTTTATTCTCTCTGGGATTTTATGTATAATTCAGAAAATCTTAGTTTCATCTATACTTCTTTTTAAGCAATCAAACCTGTAGTTTTAAGTATGATGTTGGTGGTATCATTTAATTATGTGATTGGAAATTTATTGTCAGTGAAAAATGACACACAAAAATGGCATGTGCAGTGAGGCTTAAAATAGCACATCTTCACATCCATGCAAATTCCCTGGACTCCGTATATGACCTAGTTATGTATTACTCACAGAAAGAAAAACCTCAGGCACTTTTAGCTACTATGAGAGCTAGATATTACATTGAAATGTTTTATATACTTAATAGTTTTATTGTTTACTCATAATTTTTCCACACGTGCCAAAAGCATTTTTCATGATTAAGCTTTTAAAAGAGTAATAGATTTGGCATTGTTATTTTGTTTGTTTATATATTTATTTTTAAAGATTTTATTTATTTGTTTATTTGAAAGAACACATAACCGCAGGTAGGGGGTGAGGGGGAGAGGGAGAGAGAATCCCGAGCAGACTCTGTGCCGAGTGTGGAGCCCGACATGGGGCTCAATCCCACAACCCTGAGATCATGACCCAAGCTGAAACCAAGAGCCAGAGAGTCTCAACCAACTGAGCCACTCAGGTGTCCCAAGATTTGGCATTTCAGAATGTGTCCGACAGTCAGTACCTTCTTGTTTGGAGCTTTTTGGTTTCTTAAAGTAAAATACACACATCTCAAACCTGATTATCCGGGTTGCTTGTTCTTAAATTCTTTAAATGTCTCCAGCTTTACTTTGTGACTGACCTGTCTGTGGTTTTTTTGTTTCTCAAATATAGAGCTGCCAAATGCTGTTAAACCAACTAAGAGAAATCACAGGCATTCAGGACCCTTCCTTTCTTCATGAAGCTCTGAAGGTTAGTTTCAAGGCTGCTGTTAGTCAACAGGCTTTAAAACAGTTGTCCATATCATAGTTATGTCAGGTCAAGCTATTTTTATGCCAAAATGAAAGTGCATATAGGGACAGGAGTTCTACAGGTCAGATGACCCAGTGTCTTCAATATGTAAATTATAAAGTGGGGGAGAAGTTGGGGATGGGGGAGACTCAACTGGGGGGGACCCTCTAGGGCAAAAGAGATTTAAGAAATGCATCAGCCAATTGCATTGTGTAGCTTTTATGTGGATCCTGGTTCACACACACTAAAAAATTCTTCGAGTTAGGCAGGTTTGAACTGGTGATTTGATATTAAAACATTTGTTACTATTAAGGTGTGGTAATAGCATTGTAGGTTATATTTTTGAAAAGATACGTTCTGATGTACTGATAAGTTGCTTAGGATTTGCTTCAAAATGTCTGAAAGAGGTTAGGCAGGTTAGGTACGATGGAGCATGACTTGATAATTGTTGAAGCTGAGTGATGGGTCCTGGGGTTCAGCTATACATTCCCTCTGCCTCTACCACTGTCTAAGTTAGAAAGTTTTCCTAATAAAAAGTTAAAAACAAACAGAAATATGGTCACCACTATAGTATATGGTAACTGCTTGGCATGTTTATTGTAGAGGCTGACTTCATTTAGAATCTCTGTTTTCATTGCCAGCCCCCTTTTGACACATCATGCCTTAGCTAGTCTGTGAAATCGGGCATAGTAGCATCCAGAGCAGTGAGAAGAGATCTCAGCAAGATTTCATTCTTGTTTGCGTGTGGTGGGAAATCAGAACACGGCGGCTCCCCTCCTGTAACCAAGAGTTTGTGAGATGCTTTGAGCATGGTATACTCACTATCTTCCACCATACTGTCTTTCTTCTCCTTTCTACCCTAGAATTATGCCCTGGCTTACTCAGAATGTCACCAGGGTAGTAAGGCGTTAAACCAAAAAACTAACTCACTATTTATTTTAAATGCTATGATGCGTTACTTTTAAAATCTCTGGGTTTTTTTTCCTTTCTTCAGGCCAGTAATGGTGACATCACCCAGGCAGTCAGCCTTCTCACTGAGGAAAGAGTTAAAGAGCCCAGTCAAGACCCTGCTGCTACAGAACCATCTGAAGTAGAGGGCAGCGCGGCCAGCAAAGAAGTATTAGCAAGTAAGTACGTGCTGTCTTGGTCCTGCTGTGAACTAGCAGAAAATAGGTGAGTTTCCTATCAGTCACATCAACCCTTTTGGAATAGTACTAATAATAGCTAATTATTGAACCATCACTATGTGCCAGGCCTAATTCTAAGCAATTACATGGATTTATTCATTCACTCATTCACTCATTCATTCTGCATTTACTTAATGAGCACCTACTGTGTGCCAAGCACTCTTTTAAGCACTGGAAATAAACAGAAGAATAAGAATCCTTGCCTTCATGTAGCTTACTTTCTTGTGGGGGAGGTCAACAAGTTGGTGAGTAAATTATATAGCATATTAGAAAGGTAAGTACTATAGAGAAAAGTAAAGGATGGAATGAAAGAAATGAGAAAAGGAGCACTGGGGATTGGATTTTTACTAGGTGGAGAAGGTGAAAGGGAGGTGAGGGAGTCAATGAGGTCTTAAGATGGGGATGTACACCATCTGCTCAAGGACAGCAGGGAGGCTGGAGCTAAGGCTTTAGTGGGTGAGAGGTGAGGCCATGGAGGGACCAGGAGGCAGGTCCTGCAGAGACTTCCTGCGTGCTTGGCTTTTTCTCTAGCTAGAGGCTAGCCAGTGGAGAGCTTGGAGCAGAGGAATGACGTCCACTGGTTTCCATTTCCTAAAGGTCATTCTGACGGCTCTGTTGAGAACAGAATTGCAGGGGGAGGTAGTGAGCATGGGTCAGAGCAGGGAGCCCCAGGTTCTGGTGGCATGGGCCAGCGGGTAGTAGAGGGAGGGTGAGGAGCACCTGCTGAGTGGGATTTGCTGAGAGCAGAGATAAGGGGTGTAAAAGAGAGAGGACTTAAAGGTAGTTCCAGGTTTTTTTCCCAAGCCGCAAAAATGCTGGAGTTGCACTAAGCGCCCTGGGAATGACTGCCTCTAGAGCAGATCTGGGTGGCAGATGAAGAAAGTGCTGAGTTTCAGGCACCTGCTAGACGTCAGGTGGAATGTCGCAAAGGCAGTGAGGGTCCAAGCGTGCGGCTCAGGGGAGAGATCCGGCTGTAGAGAGAGAAAACTTGGACTTGTAAACCTGTGAATGGGATGTGAAGTTAGGGGACCAGGTGAGCTTTCCAAGGGGTTGGGATGCACAGAAGGGAACGGGTTCAGTGACTTAGCGGTGGACACTCCCAGTGCTCAGAGGCTGGGGCGGGTGAGTAGTTTCCAGGGATGTTGGAGGAAGATCAGGAGAACTGGGAGGATGGGACTCTGGAAGCTAAGGAGGCTTCCTGGAGGAGGGAACCATCAACTAGGGCAGATGGAGTTAATGGATATTTGGACTTTTTGCAGTTTTGAGCTATTCTGAGTAATACCCTTATGAATATCCTTGTATATATCTTTCAGTGCAAATAATGACTCTTTTCAGTCAATGTTTTTGTTTTTTTGAAGACTTATTTTAGAGAGCAAGAGAGAGAGTGTGAGTGCTGGGGGGAGGGGCAGGGGGAGAGAGAGAGAGAATCCCAAGCAGACTCCACGCTGAGCGTGGAGCCCAACATGGGGCTCGATCTCACAACCCTGAGGTTATGACCTGAGCCGAAATCAAGAGTTAGACGCTTAACCAACTGTGTCACTCAGGTGCCCCCAAATTTTTCTTTTTAAAACTTATTCTTATTGAAGGTTATAAATAGTTCCTTTACTTTCACTGGTGTGTAGTATTTTGTGGTCTGAATATACCACAGTTTATGTATTTGTTTACTGACTTGGTTGTTTCCTTTTTTTTTTTTTTGCTATTATAAACAAGGCTGCTGTGAGTTATTTGATTTGTGTTTCTATTAAATGGGTGTAAGAGTTTCTTTAGTGTATATATATATATATATATGAGTGTAATTGGTGGGTAGTAAAATACACTAGTCTTCAATTTTATAGGCACTATTTTCCAAAATGGTTTTTTAACTATTTATTAAATTCCCACTCACAGGATTTGGGGATAACTCTTCTTCTCAAAGTTGTTAGATTATAAAATTGTTGCCCATATTTTTGACAAAAAATATCAAAATATGTTGTTTTCAGTGAGAATTTTTTTTACATCAGTAATGAGATTAAACCTCTTTTTCCTTTTGACCATTCATGTTTCCTTATAAGTGAAATTTCTTTGTGTCTTCTGCCTCAATTTTTCTGTTTGTCTTTTTCTGATGTATTTATATTATCTTATTGATAATAAGCTTATTCATGATACATTTCTTGATACTGACCTTACATATGTTTGATATTAACCCACCGTTTTAGATTTGTGTGTTGCAGACATTTTTTTCTCTATTGGTGACTTGTTTTCACACTGTGGTGATGAAGTAAATAGCTAAATTTTATTATAGTTGCATTTATTGGTCTTTTTCTGTGATTTGTGTTTTTTGTTTAACAACGCCTTCTATGCCCTAAAGTCATAGTGTATTAAAATTGCGATGTTTTGCTTTTCACATTCTTTAATTCATCTGAAGTGGATTTTGGGGGAAGGGGCATAAGGTAAGGATACAGTTCGGTTCCTCGCCACTCTCCGGCCCCATACGGCTACGCAGTTATCCTGGTATTAAAGGATACTTTTATTAAAAAGTCTTTACTTACTCACTGATCTGCAGTATCAGCTCTGTGTTAAATTGGATTTTCATGTTTCCCATTCTATTTTACTAAGTATCTGTTTTTAATTCTTTAGAATATATACCCATGAATGGAATTACTGGGTGATGTAACAATCCTGTGTTTAACTTTTTTTTTTTAAGATTTTATTTATTTGAGAGAGAGGGGGGGGGAGGGGCAGAGGACGAAGGGGAAGCAGACTGCCCTCTGAGTGCAGAGCCTGATGTGGGGGCTCAATCCCAGGACCCTGAGATCATGACCTAAGCTGAAGGCAGATGCTTAACTGACTGAGCCACCCAGGTGCCTCTAACCTTCTTGTTTTAATATTTCTAAAAGAGGACTGTTTTCATAGCTGCAACATTACCACATTTTAAAAATTAGTAATTCCTTAATTTCACTCAAATACCATTGTAGAAGTCTCCCTGATCGACTCATTAGCAATATATTTGCAGTTGGTTTCTGCAAATAATGATCCAGATGACATTTAAACGTTAAGTATGTTTGAATGTCTTTCAAGACACTTTATGTCCCCCTCTCTTTTTTTCTTGTACTTGAAGGTCCAAAGAAATCAAGTCCTTTCTTCTCTCAGATTTCATATGTTCTGAAGTTTGCTGATTTCATTTCTGTGGTACCTTTCAAAGGGTTTTTCTGTCCCCTGTCTTTCCTAGAGACTTAGATGCTTAATTGGCATGACTGTGTCATAGGTAGTGTCGTGTGTATAGTGTATCTTCTGTTTTGTCATATCGAAGAAGCAGCTCATGTCCCATTGCCCTTTTTGTGTTATTAAGATTGTTAGTGTGTTCAGGATATTCTCAGCCTGATTCATTTATTATAAAATCCCCCACCTAGTGTTTTCTGCAGCCCCTGGTGATTGTTGCTGCGATTCTTTTATTTTATTGGAGATTTCGTAATTTATTAGTTGGGATTCTTTTTTTTTTTTTTTTTTAGTTGTTAGAAACACATAACGTAAAATTTGTCATCTTAACCATTTTTAAATGTACAGTTCAGTAGTGTTACATATGTTCATTTTGTCGTGAAACAGATCTCTGGAACTTTTTCATCTTGCAAAACAGAAGTCTGTATCCATTCAACAATAATTCTCCATTCCCCCTCCCTTCAGCTCCTGGCAGCCACCATCCTACTTTCTACGGTTTTGACTGCTTTGAGTACCTCTTGAAGTGGAATCCCACAGTATTTGTCCTTTGGTGACTAGCGTACTTCACACAGCATAATGTCCTCAAGGTTCATGTTGTGGCCCGTGTCAGAATTTCCTCCCTGTTTAGGGCCGAGTCACTCTCTGTTGTATCTGGAGACTGCATTTTGTTTACCCATTTACTCGTCGGCGGGTATTCGGGTTGCTTTCACTGCTTGGCTGTTGTGAATGGTGCTTCTGTGGACATGGATGTACAAATATCTCTTCGAGACCCTGCTTTCAGTTCTTTTGGATGCATACCCGGAAGTGAGATTGCTGGCTCATGTGGTAGCTCTATTTTTATTTCTTTGATGAACTTCTGTTCGTCAGTTAGCAGTTGCTGCACCATTTTACATCTCACCAACGGTGCACAAGCGTTCCAGAAGTCTCACCACATCTTCACCAACACTTATTATTCTTTGTGGGTTTTTGGTTTTTTTTTAATACTCATCCTGATGAGTTTGAGGTGATACCTCATTGTAGTTTTAATTTGCATTTCCTTAATGGCTAATGAGGTTGAGTGTCTTTACATGTACTTATTGGCCATCTGTGTATCTTCTGTGGAGAAACGTCTCTACAGATTCTTTGCCTGTTTTTAATATTGGGCTATTTGTTTTTTTATTATATTGTTGCAGGAGTTTTTTAAATATATTCCATATATATAGGTGTCTTAGCAGATACGTGATTTGTGAAAACGTTCTCCCATTCTGTGAGTTGTCTTTTCACTTTCTCGATGGTGTCCTTTGGAGCCTAAAGGTTTTTCATTTTGATGATATCAAATGTATCTGCTTTTTCTTTGGTTGCGTATGCTTTGGGTGTCATCATCATCTCTAAGACACCATTGCCTAATCCAAGGTCATGAAAATGTATGCCTGTGTTTTCTTCTAAGAATTGATCTTGAGGGCCTGATCCACTTTGAGTTCATTTTTGTAAAGGGTGTGAGGTAGGAGATAAAAGTCACTGTTCTGCATGTGGGTATCCAGTTGTCCCAGTACCATTAGTTGAGGAGATATTTTTTCCCTGTTGAATTGTCTTGCCACTTGTGTCAAAAAATAAATTGACTGTTGGGGCGCCCATGTGGCTCAGTCGGTTGAGTGTCTGACTCTTGATCTCAGCTCCAGTCTCAATCTCAGGGTCATGAGTTCAAGCTCCACATTGGGCTCCATGCTGGGCTGGGAGTCTACATTAAAAAAAAAAAAATTAATTGACCATAAATGGGAGCTTTTATTTCTGGTCTCTCAATTCTTTTTTTCCATTGATCTATATGCCTTTTCTATTGCCAGTAGCATACACCCTTGATTACTACAGTTTTGTGTTCTTTGTGGGTTTTTTTTTTCTTTTTAAATTAAATGTCCTTCATTGCTCATATGTAGAAATTCACTTAACTTTAGTACATTGATCTCTTATCTAATCACCTTTTTAATTATAACTATTTTCTGTAGATTATTTTGGGTTTCCCTCATAGGTGATTATTATCTGTGAATTGTGACAGCGGTGTTTCTTATTTTTCAGTCCTTATATTGTTTCTTTCTTTTTTTAATGTTATTTATTTATTTCAGAGAGAGAGAGTGAGGGGAGGGGCATAGGGAGAGGGAGAGAGAGAATCTCAGGCATACTCCCCACTGAGCATGGAGTCCAATGTGGGGCTTGATCCCACGACCCCGAGAGCACGACCTGAACCAATACCAAGAATTGGCTGCTCAACCGACTGAGTTACCCAGGTGCCCCTAGTTTCTTTTATTTTCTTTAAACTGGCCAGAACATTCAGAACCGTGGTGAATAGAAGTCCTGATGGTAGACATTTTTGTCTTAGTCTTGATTTTAAAATAAATGTGTTTTACATTTCACAATTAAGTATAAAGTTTGCTGTGGGCTTTTCATGGCTACTCTTTCTCAGCCTAAGAATATTCTCTTTTCTTCTCAGTTGGCTTGGGGTTTTTATTCCTGAATAGTGGTTGAATGTTGTTATTTAATACTTTTTCTGTATCTACTGAGATGATGATTCCTTCAAGTGTATTCCGCTGGTCTATTTTCTCATGTTAACTCAGTATTTCATTCTGCAGTTAACTCCACTTGGTCCTAATATTTGATTTTGGGGGGTACATTTTTGGATTTCATTTGCTAATACCTTGTTTCTTTTTTTTACATCTGTGACTGTATGTGTTTGTTGTTTTTCCTTTCTTACTATTCTTGGCTGGTTTGGGCTATACCTAGCTGTTATGCTGGCTCCGTAAAAGGAATTGGGGAGTATGTCCTCTGTTCTCCAGAAGAGTTTGTGTGAGATTGAAAATATCTATACCTTGAGTGTTCGATATTTAGCTGTTGTTTCATGACAGGTAAAGAGACAACTTGACCCGCAGAGACGGGATGTATTTTTTACTCTGTGGAATAAGACTGCAGAAGCGGGAATTCATTGCACTTACGTGGCTCATTGGCTCATCTTAAGGTTACCATACTGCTGTGAATTACTCATGTGGCTCTGGCACAGAGTAATAAAGTTGTCCCACAGATGAGCCATTGCAGTGAGAGCTAGGGAGCATATCGAGTTTTGTGAATGCTTTTGCCTTTTTTCCTACCATACAGCCAGAAGGGCATTGTTTCCTACATGTGGACTTATTAAATCTCTATTTATCTTACAGAAGTGATAGACCTTACCCACGATAACAAAGATGATCTTCAAGCTGCCATTGCTTTGAGTCTCCTGGAATCCCCCAAAATTCAAGCTGATGGAAGAGATCTGAACAGGTACTGATGTAATTTGTCCTCTTCGCTCCCCACACTCGTGTGTAGGTCGAAGGCAGTAATAGCTTGGATACCACTGAGGGACCGTTCTGCCAAGCTCTTTAATTGCATCCAAATGAAAAATTTTTTTAGGAGAAAATTTAAATTCACATTAGCTTACTTACTCTGATTTACTTTTTGACAAAGCCAGATATGATAAGGGTCTTCCAGTAGCTGTGGTCTTTGAGTAGAAGCCTGCAGGCTTTTGTAGTTTACAGTTGCTGGGGGGAGACACCCCATCCTTCTGCAAGCATCTGGCAGTACATATTCCCTTTATCAACCTGGTGCCTTTATAAACTTCGACGGTTGTGTTGTCACCTCTTTGAAAATGAAAGTTATCACTCAACTACCCCATCTCAGGAGTGACCAGGGATATCTTTCTTGAATTGGTGCTAATTTGGTGATTGTCTGGTATTGCTCGTAAACATCCAGTTCCACTGGTGGCCGGTCCCTTTCCGGACACGTTTATTTCCTCACACCGTTGAGTTGTTTCTTTCAGGGAAACATAGGGCCAGATTTTGTGTGCTAGGCTGTTGAAAGGCTCTTATCATTAGCAAGAGTGTCTCTCTTGCCTTTTTCAATGCAAGGTCTGAGATAGGGCTTTGTTGTTGAAATCTAAAACTTGTAATACAGTAGCCATAAATAGTCTTGAACATCAGCTTGGTTCCATCATGAACCTTGTAAGTAATCATCTCTGATGGAAGGACTAACGTCTATGTCTAAATCTTACTTTTCACTTGCATTATAGTTTTATAATTACTGTATAGCCTGCGATGACCCAGTAAACAGTTTATCTGGCACTTTGGATTATCTCTGAACGATTACCAGCATTCTCCATGTAGAATACATTGTTCCTTAACTTTTTTCTTTCTGGATACATGGTGTCTTGGCACCAAACAGGATGCACGAGGCAGCCTCCGCAGAAACTAAACGCTCCAAGAGAAAACGCTGTGAAGTCTGGGGAGAAAATCCCAATCCTAATGACTGGAGAAGAGTCGATGGGTGGCCGGTTGGGCTGAAGAATGTTGGCAATACATGTTGGTTTAGTGCCGTTATTCAGGTATGATATTTTTTTTTTAAGATTTTATTTATTTATTTGAAAGAGAGTAACAGATCACAAGCAGGAGGAGTGGCAGGCAGAGGGAGAAGCAGACTCCTCACGGGGACTAGGGAGCCCTTCTTGGGGCTTAGTCCCAGGACCATCATGACCTGAGCCGAAGTCAGACGCTTAACTGACTGAGCCACTCAGGTGCCCCTTGGGTCTGATATTTTTAAGAGACAACTGTGTCTTCTGGAAACTTTGCAGTTTATTAAACTGAAATGTGAGGAACATAGCTTAAAAATGGAAACAGATAAGACTGGGGTGTTTTATTTTCCCCATGGCGTTATTGTGTTTTGCTTTCCCGTGTTTGGATGTAGGTGTCCAAATTGGGCAATACTAAAAACAAAATATCCTGTGGTTGCAAATATGGTTGTAAAGATGTTGAATAGGTGTTTTGGATCTCCATTTCCTGAATCACATGTTGGAGCAGAGCCAGAGTTAATAAGGAGAAAGCATTTGTTGGGAGATATCCAGGCTGGGAATGATGGCGGCCTGGAATAGAGAAACTGCATAAGCTTTGGAAGGAGAGAAGTGCAAGCATTCTAGAGCCGGGCAGGAGATCAGATCGACAGGATTTGGTCGAGCAGTTGGATATAGAGTTGAGAGTTGAGAAAGATTCCAAGGTTCCTAGCTTGAGGAACCAGGTGGATGACAGTGTCATTTGATGCTGGAAGAATGTTTGGGTGTGTGTGAAAGTGGGATCTCAGTTCAGTTTTACCCATGCTGAGTTTAAGGTGCCACATGAAGAAACATGAATCTGTAGTTTGGTAAAAAGATCCGGGCTACAGATGTAGCTCAGGGAGTCAGTAGCATATAGACGGTGATAAAGCCGAGGGAGTGGATGGATTTCTCCTAAGAGAGTGTTGGCTTTCTAGAAGTACCTCGCACACATCTTACACCTGGCCCGGCCACAGTGGAGCACTTGGTCCTGCCCCTCCAGTGTTCCCCTTCGTGGTACTTGACATCTGCCCGGCTGCTCAGCCAGAAATGGAGACCTCCCTTTCCACACGTAGGATCCAGATTCATTCTGCTTACTGTGTGCCTGGCATGGTGTTCACACCGGGGAAACAACAGTGAATACATCAAAGCCGTTACTCTCGTAGAGTTTCCTTGGAAAAGAGTGGGACAGACAGTAAAATATATATCAGGTGGTGCGAAGTGCCATAAACATGAGTGAGGGCAGGAGGAGCTGGACGGCGAAGGAGCCCTCTCTGATAAGGTGGGCGTTTGAGCAAAGGCTTGAGGGAGGTGAGGGAATGCGCCCTGTAGTTACAGAAAGGGCACCGCAGTCAGGGAAGAGCCAGGAAAAAGACCCAGGTTCAGGAGCTTGCTTAATGTGTTGAGAAATAGGAAGAGGGCAGAATTCTAGGGTGGGGAACAGACCGTGATGAGGTCAGAAGGGTAGTGGAGGTGAGGAGGGGGAGCTGGGGATCATGATGAGAACTTAGGGATTGTCTCTGAGGTGGGAAAGTATTGGAAGGATTAGAGCAGAGAAGTGAGATGATCCTACTTCTGTTTTAAGAAGATGGCAGGCATCTGTGTTGCAAATAGTATGTGGGAAGGAATGTGGAATTAGGGACATCAGTCAGTCCTTTCAGAGAGAGAGAGGAAGCGAGGTTGAGAACCCTGGCTGCATTCACAGCCTTCACACCTGTGGGGATGTTGGAAGGAGCAGAGGGCATCACTGAGCAAGGTTCCTGAGGAAGCCTGAGAAGACAGGGAGGGAGAGGTTGGTCCTGAGTAGGAAAAGGGCAGGAGAGTAGTAGGGGAGAGGGCAAGGAAGATGTGATGGCTGCAAATTGCAGCTGAGGTAATTTCCAATCCTCATCTCTGTGATGTGAGCAGCCATTTTCGGAGGCTGTGGAGAAGGGATGCCATCGGATATTAAAGGGGGAGTCACTGCAGACAGTGGGAACCAGTTGGCATTAGGATACAATATTAGAATTTCTACATATTGGAAAGTCTACTTAAGGGTGTTGACCTTAATGCATAGTGATGTCAGTATGGCCTGTTTTTATCAGGGTTTTTTCTTAGCAGCACTCTGAGACTCTTAAGTAGAAAATGAAATTTATTTAGGTTGGAGGCTTTGCTGGGTTCGATGAAAGTTTGAAGATTTAGTGAAGGTTTGTTAAAGACCATGAAATCAAAGCTAGAGAGCGGGAGAAATGAAGACAGGAAGGAACCAGTGGTTAGGGGAGAACAGGAAGCGTCTGCTTGCTTGGGTCCTTGGTGAAGTCAAAGAACAGATGTCCTGAGGGGCACTTGGATCAAGAACACCAGAAGACAGGTTATGGATCAAGAGCAGGATTTTCTGAATTCGTGGCCTGAGAATTGGCCGTGTCTCAGGAATTGACATATCCTGGGTGTGACCTCAGATGTGGGTGTAGAGATGGAATGGAGGAATGCATCGCTAGAGATAAGATGCACACAAAGCCAAGGGCTCCCTGGGCTGGGTGGGTGTGCTTGTGTTCCCTCAGCAAACGTTAGTGGAACACCCGCTATATATATGTCTACCCCTGTTCTAGGCCCTTGAGATAAAGGAATGAATAGAACCAAGACGGGGCCTTGCCCTCATGGAACTTAGATTTTTGTGAGGCAAGACAGTAAACTGCAGAGGTAGTTAAATAGCTAAATTTATGTAACATGTTGGGTTGTGATCGGTGTGATAGAAACAAGAGCAGGGTAAGGCAAATCATAATTTGCTGCAGGAGCAGGACGCGGTATGAACTATGGTAAGTTAGGCTTCCTTGCCCAGGGCATGAGCGGGTGCGAGATACGTGCGAGGTGAGGGAGTGAGGCCTGTTGTCTACCTAGGATGTTGCTTCCAGAGTTTTTCATCAGGGTCTTTCCTGAGGGGTTTTCCTCTGAGGAGTGTGTTGGGATGAGGAGCTATAGTCATACAAGGAATTTTTAAAAACATTAACCTTCAAAAGATATTCGTAGTAGGATTGCATATGATTTACAAGTAAGCCAGAAATTCCTGCTGTTAAATTTTTTTAAAAAATGCAATTCTTGTGACAGAGTGGAGAGTAGCCCACATTGCTGTACTCACTGCCCAGCTTTAGAAAGAAATGGTACAGCTCCCTGGGCCACCCAGTCCCTGCTACGTCCATCCCAGTCACAGCCTCCTGTCCCCACAGATACAACCGCACTTGCACGTATCCCTAGACCAAATGCCATGTTGTTCTGTACGTAATTAAACTCACTATAAACACTTTAATACTCTGTTTTTCTGGAACATTCTTCCACACAGAAGATAGCTCTGGGATTTCTCCATGTTGATCCTGTAGCTCTCAGGCATTCACTTTCACTGCTGTGTACTTGTCCTTTTTACGAAAACGTTTTCTTTCTACAGTGTTCTTTTAATGACTACATAACGATCTGTCGCATACACGTACCATACTTCTTTAATCCATCCCTCTCATCAGTCATGACGTTCTTTCTGGTTTTTTCCTAGAAGAATTAATATTCCGTCAGCTTAATTTGTACCGTAGCCCTCATTCTCTCAGACAGGATAGGGGTAGAAATAGCAGGTGACAGTCCCACGTACTTTCAAGTAAAGAAATATCTTTCTGCTGCAGTTATTTTGAAAGAAAGGCTAGGAATCTTTCTTTCTTTCAGTCTCTCTTTCAACTGCCTGAATTTCGAAGACTCGTCCTCAGCTATAGTCTACCGCAGAACGTGCTTGAAAACTGTCCCAGTCACACGGTAAGTTGGTGTGGAGAGGTCCTCACTCTCGTTTGGTCCCTTTCATCCCAAAGCCTTTTAAATTCTGGCCAAAGCTGATAGCTGTGATGTCCTTTGGCTTGCGCTAGTATTTGTTTTCATTTCCAAATGGCTTTTTCCTTTGTGCCGCGAAACAGGGGTTTGCAAAAATGTGAAGTTAAGTAGGAGTAAAATTAGAAAAATAGTTTCAAGAAAGTGGCGAGTCATCCTGACAGCCTCAGCTTTTCTCCCTTTGGGCGAGAGATTGAGAAATTCTGAATCACAGAAAGTATGTATGGTGTCCTGTGCTGCTGATCAGGCCGAGTGATGCAGAATGGGTGACCTGATGCTGGAGGCCTGGCCTTTCTCGAAGGTTCTGTGGTCGGCTCTTGCCCAAGGACGTGGCCGCCTGCCAGCGATCTAACCTTTGCCAGGATTTCACCTTGGGAGTGCATTTTCCTAACAGGAGGGAGGGCAGCAGCTTCAGAAAATAAGCATTTTTGCCTTTCCTTCAATATTCCCTTCCTGGTTTCCACATAGATAGTCTTCAGTTGCGGGTAATCCCCTTCACGGACCTTATCAGAGGCCCTCACTGATGTAGATGTAGGTTGCTGTCTCGTTGTGTGCTGCTGACACTTTGCTGTCTCTACAGGAAAAGAGAAATATCGTGTTTATGCAAGAGCTTCAGTATTTGTTTGCTCTGATGATGGGATCAAATCGCAAATTTGTAGACCCTTCAGCAGCCCTGGATCTCTTAAAGGGAGCATTCCGGTCACCTGAGGAGCAGCAGGTATGAGAAGCCTGTTTTTCTCCTGTTTTCCCTCCAATTCTGTGAAGTTTTAAGCCATGCCTTGTTGCTGCTGCTGTGACGTGGCTTCAGGTCAGCTGTGTAGTAAGTTCTGAACATGACTGCGCGGGACTAGACGTAGACAGGGGCTGTGGGATCGAGAGGAGGTTGAAAATACCTCAGTGCATCATAGCAAAGGGTCACTGACAAAAGTAAAGCCCTTTGTCTGCACCTTTGCCTTGAGATAGCCCAGATAAACATCTTATTTTTAGTATTATCTAAACCTAAGTTGATCAGCATTTCTGAACAATCTTTCTCTTCTAGACATTAGTACTTTCCTTTCCCTACCTTCCGTTAAAAAACAAATCTGTCACCAGTAGAGGAGCCCCTGCCTCATAAAATCAAATTTTCCCTTTCTTTCTCTAAAGGTCCTACAGTTCTACAAAATTCTCAAAACATTTCATAAAAGTTTCTTTTCTCCATTCAGATCTCATACTGTTCTAGAGGACTACAGTCTGTTCTGTGGACCTTTTTTTTCTTTTTAAGGGCTTCCTAGAAGATTTTGTTTGTTGGTTTGTTACACACAGATGTGGCTGGACATGATGGCATTCCAGTTCCCTCCTAGCCACAAGCTAGTCAGCGGCTGCCTTCTGTCCCTGCAGCGGCTGGGTTCCAGGCTTCCTTGTCTCTTCCTGCTATTGGTCCTTCATAAGGAAATCCTTCCGTAGTCCTACAGTCTTAATCTTTGGCGGGATAAAGGCAGATTTTCATTTCCCTAAGTATAGTGTGGATCTAACTCTTATGCAATTTGTGCCTCTCTTGTAGCAAGATGTGAGCGAATTCACACACAAGCTCCTGGATTGGCTAGAGGACGCATTCCAGCTAGCTGTGAATGTGAAGTGAGTGTTGAGGGTTTGTTTGTCCCGCCTTCCTACTCACAGTGGTCCAGCGAGAACCGTGATGGGGGGAAAGTACTCTTCTCAAGTAGAAAGTGCTGGTTTTTGCCAAACTTCATGGGGTAACCCCTCAGATACTTGTCATTTTGTATCCTCCTTGCCTTTGGGTTTTCTGTCTGAAGATGTAGATAATCATCTCCACCTGCCACCTTTCACTGAAAGGCCATTAACTCTGAACTTTATTTAAAGTCATAGCCTGCGCTACACAACGTGTTAAAAGGTCAAATCAATCCTAGATGTGAACATGGTAAATCAAATTTAATTATTGCCGTCGCTGAAATGAATTTCAGAAGTGAAATTCAGGGCAAAGAATATAAGTATCGTCTTTCGAATATAGATGCTGAGAAATTTTCTAAATTGTTTTAACTCTAAGTAAAAGAAGTACATATAAGACAGCTTTGCAAGTAGCACCTTACATAGTTAACACTTTATTTAAGGTGGGCTTGTCCGTTTCTGTTGTGCCACTAGGAAGAACTTTTGTGTTTATTTGCAAAACTGCACAAGACGGTTGATTCTTGCTTCTGTCCTCTTCTAGAATTTGCATACATTTGTCACTGGCTATAGATGTATGTATTGAATGAATGCAGATACATGTGTTTTCCTGCATGTAGGGACCCCCCCCCCCGGCTCCTCACAGCCAGGGATCATGCCTGTATATTTGTCCAATGAGTATGTAAACTGAGCCAATCTGTTACTAATTTTGGACCACGACTGGCTCTTTGAAGGTCGATGGAAATGTACTATTTTTGTTTTTGAATGACGGTTAGGTTTAGTGTGGTATTTATCTGATCCAAATGATAGAGAATTGTTTCCTTTTTTTTTTTAAAGCAGCAATCCCAGGAACAAATCTGAAAATCCAATGGTGCAGCTTTTCTACGGTACTTTCCTCACTGAAGGGGTTCGTGAAGGTAAGCTCTCTGCTCTTACTGTTAGTTCTAGACTTGTGACCGTATCTGTATTAATAGTCGAAAAGGCTTTCGAGTCAGGCATTTCCAGGTCTGAATATTGGTTCACGGGCAAACCGTGGGAGTGCCTAGATCCTCAGTCTCTTCATCTGTAAAATGGGCACAGTGTTTACCTCAGAACGGTCAGATTTAATTGTATAATATTTGCACAGCCCAAATCTAGTATTAATGTCAGACACGGTGATGCTACTCAAGTTTCTCTGTGTTGTTTTTATCTGATGTAATATCTAATCGTAAAGGGTTTGGTTGAGTTAGACTGCCAGAAATGGTTCTCCACTTGGGAGGCTTATCTAAGCTGCATGTTGGATGTGTAATTTTAATTATTTGTTCGCCATGGAGGATTTTTATCATCCAGATACAGCAGTCTAAAAACCCCCATGAACTCAGCAACCACTAGTTCACGGCCAGACAGTCCCAAACTCCTTTTTTCTCCTACCCTTCCGATATTCTCTGTAAAACAATCCAGTACCATATTCACTCCAAAAAAGTAGTATTTAATATCAAACATCTAGTCAGTGTTCAGATTTCCAAGTTGTTTTATAATTTTATATATGGGGGGGTGGGTGATGTGTTTATTTTTACAGTTTGTTGTAATCAGGATCTAAATGTGGGTCATTTATACTTAGTTGATACATCTTTTAAGTCTCATATCAAAGTCTGTACACTATTCCCCCAATCTCTTTTTTCCTTGAAATGTGTTTTTTAAGAAACCAGGTGGTTTGTTCTCTGAGATGCCCCACGGTCTGAAATCTCGCTGCTTGCGTATCCATGATACAGTTTCACACGTTCCTCTCTACTCCTCTTTTTGTAAATTGGTAGTTGGATCTAGAGTTTGACCAGATTCAGGTACGGCTTTTCTTGGCAAGACTAATTCACAAGAGGTGGGGTCGTCTTTGATCAGGAGGCACGTAATGTCTGCTTGTCTTTCTTTCCATGACGGTGGCGGTCACTCACGATCAGTGCCTGGATCCACCGGTTCGTTGGAAGTTGCCATACAGGCTTAAGTACGCTTCTAATGGTTCCCAGCAAGTTGCTGAATTAAGAGGATGCCATCTGTGGTGCCAGAAAAAAAGCCTCAGATAATACTAGTGATGTCTTTAAAAAAGCAATCTGTTTCTTTGCCTAGGAAAGCCCTTTTGTAACAATGAGACCTTCGGCCAGTATCCCCTTCAGGTAAATGGTTATCGCAACTTAGACGAATGTTTGGAAGGGGCCATGGTGGAGGGTGACATTGAGCTGCTTCCTTCCGCTCATTCGGTGAAGTATGGGCAAGAGGTAAGTTGGATATTTTTATTTGCCGTGCCAGTGACAAAGCCAGTTAAGTAGCACTGAGCGTTTTGGCAAACTGTCTTCCCATCAGATATTAAATAACTTTACACTTAACAGATGTTGAACTAGTCTGAAGGTCTCTCATGAGTTGATACGCGTTAGTCAGTCTTAGTGTTTGATAAATAAATTCTTTGCTGAAAGTATGAATTTGAGTTAATCATATAAAAGGTTGTATGCTGCTTCTGATGTTTTAAGTATGATCAAGTTTCTCTTTTTCTGTTGAAGCCTACCTGTACCAGTAGGGAGAACCCACTGCCTCCATAGTTTCGGAGGGTAAAAGTACAGTGATTAACTCCTATGGTATGCCATTTAGAATATTTTCCCTATTATAATATTTACTGTTCTTCATAGTAAATTCTGCCTTTGCTTTAAAAAATTTTCAAATTTAACGTTCATTTACTTTTGTGGGTTGGAAAGAAAGGGGGAAGTTAGCAGGAGAGCAAGGGTAGTTAATGCCTCAGAATTCCAGTTGGGTTAAGAATTAGTGATTTTGGAGCATAACCGTCAATACCACACAGCTTGGCTTGTTGTCCTTTCATCGTACATTTTGAAACAAAACTGTGGACTTATGTGAGTCCAGCTCAGCACATACTATAGGAGGAGGCAGAACTTTTTTGGATTAAGATGAGGAGCCTGACATGAGCCGTGTCGAAGTGCGTGAGCTGTAGGGCAGCATGGGCCCTGTTAGAGAGCTGCCGCCTCCCTCGCTTTCTGAGGACAGTTGTGAGTCCTGGCTGGGAGGCACCGCATCTGTCCCATCTGTGCACAGTGATGCATGCTCTTACAAAGGAGATGGGATGCTCACCAGCTACTTAGACCTCTGGAGACCTTTATTCAAGAATGGGAACGCTATTTAAAAAAAAAAAAGAAAAAAAATCCTTATGCTTATTTAGATTTACCCTGAGGTAGTCAGATAGGCTGTCTGGATTCACCTCATGCCAACAAGGGAAAGGGAACTTAGCCGTTTGCACCTTTGGTGAAGGGAACGTCTTAGAGCTGTTCTTGCAGACCTCTGGCATACAGGTGAATTGAACAGAAATGCCTCTTCTGGTTTAGCTCTTCCTTATCTGTGATCAGGAACAGTTGAGATCTTTTTTTATAAGTCAGTGCTTTCTTGTCTTGAAGCTCAAGAGAACATCCTGGGTTGATTGAGTGGGTCCTTTAGGAGACATCTGTAAAGTCTTAGAATTCAGAGATTTTCTCAGAAACTTGAGCACTCATGAGGCTCTTTCAAGTTTCTTATTTTAGAAATAAAGGGGATTCAAACTGTGGGTAATAGACTATAAATAAATAGTATATATGTACACATATTAGTCTTCTGAGCTGATTCATGGAGAGAATTGACTCCTTAATTATATGCTGCTTAGGTCATAATTTCTGATTCTTTGGTTAGGTTAGCTGTTCTCTACAGGTTTTTACCCTCTCTTGACTACTGATGACTTAGTAAGTGGTGAGGATTTTTGGTGCAGTTCACCTGCTTAAGGGTGGGTATTTCTGAGGATAATAGTCGAGTAAAATGTTGTTGACTGGCTCATAAATTTGGAGTCCTGAGGAGTAACCACATTCTCTGAGAGGGCACGATGCTAAGTGATCATTTTAGTATTTGGGATAAAAAAAACCTCTAGGGTGACTTTAATTTGAATATAAATTCTATACCAGAAGAAGAAAGTTTGATGAGGGATGTTTTAAATCTGGCTTTTACTATTTCCTGAAATTAACTTCTTTCTTTCGTATTTCTGCTCTGACATAGCGTTGGTTTACAAAGCTACCTCCGGTGTTGACCTTTGAACTCTCAAGGTTTGAGTTCAATCAGTCCCTTGGTCAGCCAGAGAAAATTCACAATAAGCTGGAATTTCCTCAGATCATTTATATGGACAGGTGAGTTCTGTGTCCTGTTGGTGGATTACAGAAGGAGAAGGGGAGCATTTACTAAGTGTATTGCGCATAGGAATCACCTGCGGGTCTTGATAATATGCAAAAGTGGGGTCACCGGATTCATTGGATCTAGGTTGGGGCCTAGAGTTGGCATTTCTGAGAAGCTCTCAGGCAGACGCTGATGATGCATTTGATCTCGGGACCACAACCTGAGTAGCTCAGCTCCGGATGAAAGCCCCGCTCAGTCTAGGGTGAAGAGCAGTTATGTGCCACAGTCTATTTCTTTCCAGTCTCAACACTGTGTATATTCCTGAAGAAAAAAAATCCTAGACAGACTCCTATTATAGGATTTTACTCTTTTTTTTTTTTTTTTAAAGATTTTATTTATTTATGTGACAGAGAGACAGCCAGAGAGAGAGGGAACACAGCAGGGGGAGTGGGAGAGGAAGAAGCAGGCTCACAGCGGAGGAGCCCGATGTGGGGCTCGATCCCAGAACGCGGGGATCACGTCCTGAGCTGAAGGCAGATGCTTTAACGACTGCGCTACCCAGGCGCCCCAAGATTTTACTCTTTTTAAAGCCTGGTTTACTGATTTATAGTTTACACACAAAACAATATTACCATTCTTTAGGTGTAGAGCCAAAGAGTTTTGACAAATGTCTGTAGTCGGGTAACCAGCACAGTTAGATATAGCATATTTCCATCCCCCAGGAGATTCCCTCTTGCCCCTTGCAGTCGGTCTCTTTTCCCCACCCCCAGGCCCCAGCAACCACTTGACTTGTTTTCTGGTCCTATAGTTTTGTCATTTCTATAATGTCACAATAGTGACGTTAGTATTCAAAATACACTCTGTTGTGGCTGTTTTCTTACACTGGGGATAAGGTTTTGGGGATTCATCCATATTGAGTGGTATCCCATTGTAGGAATAGTCCAGTATTTTTTCCATTCACCAGTCGACAGACATTTCGTATGTATCCAGTTTTAGGCTATTATGAATAAAGCTACTGTGAACATTCACCCCAAAGTCTTGATGTGGTTATTAGTGCTTCTGTGTAAAACACCTAGGAGTAAGATTTCTGGGTTGTATGAAAAGTGTATCTTTAATTGTATAAGAAATTTCCACACTGCTTTCTAAAGTGGCTGTATGATTTTGCATTCCCACCAGCATTGTATGAGAATTCCATTTGCTCCAAATCTGCCCATAATTAGAATTGTTGTCTTTTAAATTTTAGCCATTCTCGTGGGTTTGTAGGAATATCATATTTTTCTTTTGACATATCTCCCTGATCACCATCGATATTGAGCTTCTTTTCATGTGCTCAATTAATGGTCATTTGTATATTTTCTTGGGTGAAGTGTCTTTTCAGATCTTTTGTCCATTTTTTAATTGGGTTGATTGTGTTCATCCTGAGTTGTAAGAATGAGTTCTTTCATGTATTTCGGATACAGAACCACCTAGTTCCCATCTGTGCTGTCTCTTCCATTTTCTTACCAGTATCTTTAGGAGACAATGAGTTTTTAGTTTTGATGAAGTCTAATGTATCAGTTTCTCTTTTACAGTTTGTGTTTTTGTGTTCTAACTAAGAGATCTTTGCCAACCCATGGTCACAAAGATTTTCTTCTATTGCTTTCCTAGAAATTACATAATTTTAATTATTTTATTCATGTCTATGACCCATTAAGGTTTATTTTTATACATAGTATGAGATAAGGGCTTTTGTTTTTTTGTTTTTTGCAGGGGAGGAAAAGGAGGCACGTGGATGTCTAGTTATCCTTTCCCCCCATTGAATTACCTTGGTGCTTTTGTCAGAAATTAATTGAGCATGTAGTGTGGGTCTATTTCTGGAGTCCCTGTTTTATCTATCATCTAATCTTAAGCCAGTGACACATTGTCTTGATTACTGTGGCTTTATTGTAAATCTTGGCATCAGATCAGGTAAATCCTCCAACTTTTTTTTTTTCAAAATTGTTTTGGCTGTTTTGGTCCTTTGTATTTCTAGGTAAGTGTTAGAATTAGCTTGTCAGTTACTACCTAGTAACTATTGGGATTTTGATTAGCATTATGTGGAATCTCTAGATCAGTTTGAGGAAACTGTTTTGAGTCCTTTAATCCATGAACTGGTGTAGTTCCATTTATTTAAATTGTTAATTTCTCTCAACATTGTTTTGTAATTTTTAGTGTGCAGGTCTTTCATATATCTGAGTAAATTTATACCGAAATAGTTCATGCTTTTGAAGTTCTAATGGTTTCTAAATTATTCTGCTTTCCGTTTGTTCTTCACAAGTATACGGAGTTGCAGATTCCCGCCACCCTTTGTTAATTAACTTTATATCTTTTGACTTTACTAAACTCACTAGTTCTGATGCATTTTTGTAAATTCTTTGGTACTTTCTGTGTAGACAATTATGTCTGCATAAAAAATTATCTCTGCAATGAAAGGCAGTTTTACTTTTTCCTTTGCTATTTGTATGCCTTTCCTACCTCCCTCCCTCCGTCCCTCCCTTGTCCGTCCTTCCTTCCTTCCTTCCTTGCACGGACCATACCTCCAGCAAAACATTTAGTAGAAGAGACAAGAGTGGACACCCTTGCATTGTTTCTGATCTGAGGGGGAAAGCTTTCAGTCTTTCACCATGAAGTATGATCTTAGCTGTATGTTTTCATAGATGCCCTTTGTCTGGTTGAGGAAGTTCCCTCGTATCCCTGGCTTACTCTCATTGTGTGCCATTAATGCTTTTAAATAAAATTGTGTTTGTGGTGTTATCATTTGCTTAGGTACATGTACAAGAGCAAAGAGCTTATTCGAAGTAAGAGAGAGTGTATTCGAAAGTTGAAGGAGGAAATAAAAGTTCTGCAACAAAAACTGGAAAGGTGAGTCGTGCGTGACCCCTTTGTGCCTAGAAATGTTAAAGAGTAGAACATTAAAACCAGATAATTTGCTTAAATTTAAGAATTAATTTGGATTTTAAGTATTAACTAGTGTGTTTTATAAAATAGCTGGGGAGAATTCTCTAAGCATGGAGCAGTCTGTAAGAGGAGCTGGGATATCCGTGGGCGATTAGTAGTCCCGAGGTCTGGCGGGACTCAGAGCCACACCGTCAGTCCCTGGCGGTGCACGAAGGGAGCTCCGCCTCTGAGTTCATAGCCCTTTACTTTTTCTACTCCCCTCGTCATCTTCTTCACAAACACAGGAGAGGTAACTGTCACTGTGCTCCAGTCCCGCTATTCTGGGGAAAGCATTTTCTGGAGCAGGTCCTTAATGACTCAGAGGGCTAATGGCCGTGACACAGAACAAGTCCTCTCTCTCATGGAGGAATCTTTCCCTTTCTGTTGATTTGTTTCCCACTGACTGTTTTTTTGGAATCACCCCATGACTTCCAAAGGAGGAGTCAGTGTAATTTCTTTCTAGTAAAAATCAATCCCATTGATTTAGCATTTAAGAAGAAAATCCCATGTAGTGTCAATGGCTTTTCCCCCCTTTCTCTACTACACAGTTTTGCTGTGACCACCACCCCACCTCTGCCCACTCCATCGCGAGGTTGTTCATTTCCCTGAGAGGCAGCACTTTCTATACCAGCCCAGGATAGACCCTGCACCCATAGGTCCCCATCTCCAGCTTCCTCTCTCACTTGGGAAGAACTTATCCAGGGTTATAGGTGATCAGTTCTCTAGTTGTCTCATATAAACTTAAGCTGAGGATTGATTCTTCAAATACCGACCTGGAAGTGATTTGTAGGACTCTACTTGTGGCTCTGTTTTACTTTTAAGGTTTTAGCGATGGCTTTGTAAGATTGGAAAAATTTAATTGTTTTTATAGAACCAAATATATCTGATGTATTATAACTTAGAAAAACTCAATTTGCCAGGAACCAACAGGGCATTCTGACTTTAGATTTTAAGGTAGAGTATAGGAGCATTTTCTGTAGTATGATGCTACTTTAAAAAATAAATAAAATGACTTTTAAGGGGCACCTGGCTGGGTCAGTCAGTAGAGCATGTGACTCTTGATCTCGGGGTTGTAGGTTCAGACCCCACGTTGGGTGTAGAGATTACTTAAAAATAAAATCTTTAAAATAAATAAGTAAAATAACTTCTAAAATCTCGGGTAATTTTATTTGGGTAATTAAAAAAAAAAATCACTTGTCTAAGTGTGACCTGCTCCCGGGAAAATGTACAGGAACTGTTACTGGATACCAGAGGGTAGTAGAACCACAATGGGAGCAGATGACTTTGATGATTTGTTTTACACTTTTTCACATTTGAGCTTTCTTACCAGGCACGTGCATTAGTTTCATCATGAAACAAAAAGTTCACCACTTCTTCTCTAAGATACCTCAATATAATATTAAAAATAAGATTTCTTGCATAACGTAGACCTCTTTCTTGGAACTACTTTTGCTCGGGTTCTACTAACTGAATACAGGTGCAGCATTGTATGAAGCAGTGGGTCTAAAGGAATTAATTGAGTACAACAGGACAATGATTGTGTCAGAAAACTGAAGCTAAGTTTCTTAGAGGAAAATTTTTCCTGAAGTTGTGTATCAGTATCGTATTCAAGTGCTGGTTGTAAGATGATGACTGGAGATCCTATGACATATTTTATCTGTGCTGCATTTCGAGTAAGAAAATGATTCCTTAGGCCCAGGCCATTCATGTGCAAATTAGTTCTTTCAACAAACGCTCTGTGCTTCTGAAGACCTATTAGCCACGTCTGTGGTATAGACATGAGGTTCAGGTCCTGTCCCGTAGAAGTTCAGAGCAGGGAGACGGCGGGGCGGGGGGGGGGCGGGGAAGTATATAGAGGAAGACTTCATGGAGGAACTAGATCTTGAAAGGTAGGTACGGTTTAGTTAGATAAGCTGAGAGTAGGTGAAGTGAGGCAAGAAAATACATCTAAGGAATAGTACAGTTTTCTAAGGTTCCTCCTCCATGTTGACATATTTGACATCCTTTTCAGTGAAAGCCGCCACACTCCATGGCAGCCAGCCGCTAATTCTACTTCTCCTTCAAATTAGTGAGGATGAAGTGTCTTTGCTACCTACCCTCTAACCTGTGGTTGACTTTGAACTGCATTATACTTTATTTCCCACTGGTATTCTCATTTCATAGTGTCCTTTTTGAAATGGACACAATTTTCTTTCTTCCTAGTTCTGTACCTGTTTCTTTCTTTCCAAGTGCCTCTCTATCCCTTTGTAAATGGAACCTCATAATAATAGGGTTCACCTGTACCAGCCAGTCAACCAGTACTGTTTAAATGCTGTCCGCTCTAGTGAATTACAGAGTTCATTAAAGTTTGTGTTTTTACTGAGTCTTATGTGTGCTGGTAAGCAGAATATTGGATAGTATTAAAATAATTTGTTAATTATTTTGGTTACATATTAAAGATATTTATTATTTACTAATCCCAAAGAAATCTTCAATAATTTTTGGCTGGCCTATGCCGTTGAATGAGTGCATGAATAATAGGGTACTGAGGACCCTGCAGAAGAAAGATTTGCCAGTTTTCTTAAACTCTGGCCTTAATTAACACCTGCTTTTCATTTCCAGCTTTCTCTCATTGTTCTTAATTTCCACGTAGGGGTCTTAAGGGTAGCAAAGAATAAACCCTTGGGTACACCAGCATGATTTTCAGATTTGAGTACTGTTAATATATCTGTGTTCTTTTGAGAAGTAGAATTTTCTTTTCTTTTCTTTTTTTTTTAAGATTTTTATTTATTTATTTGACAGAGACAGAGATAGCCAGCGAGAGAGTGAACACAAGCAGGGGGAGTGGGAGAGGAAGAAGCAGGCTTCCAGCGGAGGAGCCTGATATGGGGCTCGATCCCATAACGCCAGGATCATGCCCTGAGCCGAAGGCAGACGCTTAACGACTGAGCCACCCAGGCGCCCCTAGAATTAACTTTTCTGACCAGAGCCTAGATGTGATACGATATCAAGAAAAAGTGTAACAGACATGACTTCAGTTAGCCCATTTGAGATGTTTTCTGCCAGGTGTAAACACGTAGACTTACCAGTTTTTACTTTTGTAGAGAATTCTCATCTTATGGATTGTTTGAGTGACACATCGAATACTGCATAGCCTTTAGGAATAAGCCTTTCTGTGGACTCTACATGGTAACAGATGTTCTGTCAGCAAGCCACAAAGTACTAGACAGACTGGGCCAGTAGAGCACCCTTGTCTTTGCCTCTTAGGTACGTGAAGTACGGCTCAGGCCCAGCGCGGTTTCCACTCCCGGACATGCTAAAATACGTTATTGAATTTGCTAGTACAAAACCTGCCTCAGAAAGCTCCACGTCTCAAAGCGACGCTCGCGTGACCTTACCGCTTTCTTCAGCGCACTGTCCAGTTTCCGACCTGGCATCCAAGGAAAGGTAATGAAAACAAATGTTTAAAATAGGACACATTGGGGGGCAGGGTGCCTGGCTGGCTCATTCGGTGGGGCATGCTGCTCTTGATCTCAGGGTTGTGAATTCGAGCCCCATGTTGGGTGTGGAGATTACTTTAAATTAAACTCTTAAAAAAAAAAAAAAAGATAGTACACGTTGGGGTTTTTTGTGTAATTTGAACTGTGCACCATCTTCCCACCTGATAAACACTCAGCCCATTAGAGGGCAACAGCTACGAATCTTCAGGGAAGGGTTTGCCTCCCACCAGGGCACTCACTTGTGTTGCTCACGGGATGGGTGGGGTTATTTCAGAGGCTTTTTGAACGATCTGCACTGTGTTCGTGCCCCACCAAGGCTGCCTTGTTTTGAACTAGCTGTAAGCTAGCTGCCACTCAGTCCCTGATGTTCCAGAACCTCTCATTCTCACACCTGCTGAGAAGGATGCTCAACCCAGTCAGCCTCAGGGGAAGATTTAGTCATGAGTAGACAATTAAAACATGTGCAAGAACTGGCTAGACATTGAAGATGACAGCCAGGAGGGGCTTTCTTGTGAAGGAACCAGGAGGCCAAGTCAACGAGCCCTCCGATTCTCTTCCAGCTCAGATCCGATTTGCTGTGTGTGTCCTGGCTAATACAGTCACTAGAACCGATTAGGGAAAAGTCTATATTTGTTGCTTCTGTATATTTTATTTAGTCATCTGCATTGTGGAAACTCTGTAGTGATTCCTTGATTCTTCCAGTGTAGTCTTCTCTTCTTTGAACTCTTCTTTCATGTCCCTTCTTAAAGTGGTTAGAGAGCATGAATCATAGACTCAGACAGATCTGGGTTTAAATCCCATAATCTACTAGCTGGGTGAGCTTGGGTAAGTTGTTTAACTTACCTAAACCTTAGGTTTGTAATTGGTGAACTAGGGATGGTAATAGTATCTGTCTCATATTACATGAGGTGAAGCATATAATTTGGCTCAGTGCCTTCATAGAGCAAACACTCACTAAATTATAGCAGAACTTTTCCATATAACAGTTAGCATCACAAAGCACATTAATTGAGACCGAGGCATACTTTGGAAATTACCATGTGAACATGATTTTTATCTTTCTTCAGTACAAGTAAAGAAAGCTCTTCTCAGGATGTTGAAGGTACCTTTTCTTCTCCTGAAGATTCTCTACCCAAGTCTAAGGCAATGAATAAGCCACTTCCATCTTCCCGGTCTTCCATGGAAATGCCTGCACAGCCAGCTCCTCGCACCGTCACAGATGAGGAAATGAACTTTGTTAAGACCTGTCTTCAGAGGTGGAGGAGTGAGATTGAACAAGATATACAAGGTTGGCTCTTTTAAAACTTGTTGGACAATGGCTCTTTCCCTTTCCGCTGGAAGTGAGGCATAGATGATGAGGCACGATTCGGGCACACGGCGATTGGGACTCCTGTTGTACTTTTAGTCCCTCCCATCATACAACTTTGGAAAGATCCCTCCTAGAAACGCTTCTCAAAATTTCTGGGGTCTCTTGGGACTCCTAGATGCTCGTGATGACCTTCAGCTGAGATTTTTCTGCATCCGCTGATTTCTGTTCCTGTAGCTGATGTGAATGAACTCTGGCTTTAGTTGACCCAGACTTAAAATTGAGCTCTCGTGGAGTTCCGCTTTTATGAGTCTTGTTCGTATGAAGCATGTTTTACTGAAGGCTAACGAGGCAGAGAGTGGTGGAGCACTGCACACAATGTGAAATGGAGTTATTCGGCCTTCTGTTTTTACAGGTCCTTTGGCTTCATTGTCATGTTGCTCAGACTTTCCCTCCTTCCGTTCCTTGCTCCTTTTGTCTAGTGAGCTAAATAAATAAATAAAATAAACACAGCAATCAAATCATATCAGTCAGATCAAATCAAATCGTCAAATCCAGATTCCTCCCAAGTTCTTATCACAGAAATTTGCCCTGCCTTTTGCTCTGCTTTCTCCTGTCTGGCCCTGTGTAGGGACATCCATTTTACATCCAAAGTGACCCATGGAAGTCTTTTTCTAGAGACTTTCTTTTGGGGGAAATTTTGGGGCCGATTATAAGAGATAATTTTTTAAACCTTTAATGGAATTAGGTTAAACTAAAAGCCTTCATGACCTAGAGCACTAGCTGCCTTGAAAGCCTCCATTCCTTTGTGATTCGTAGAGTAAAGCTGAAATCGGCAGAACCTAGAGGAGCAGCGCTCTTTGCTTGGCTGCAGCACCCTGTGTGGCTTGGAAGGACATCGTTTTTGTTTTTTTTTTGGAAGGACATCATTTTAACTCAGTTTGTTTCTTTTCTTTTCTTTTTTTTTTTTTTAACAGATTTAAAGAATTGTATTGCAAGCACCACCCAGACTATTGAGCAGATGTATGGTGACCCTCTCCTTCGTCAGGTAGGATGCAGATTGATGGGGAATAGTCAAGGCGTGCCCGTCCTCGCGTGCTAATGTGGTGCAAAAACAATCTGATAGATTTCTTTGAGACTGAATGGGAACCCCCCCCCGAGTTAAAAGAGTAAACTTAGGACAGAAATAGGTGTTTTTCTGTTTATTTTTAGGCCAAAATGAGGAATGTATCTTCTACTAACAATAAAATTTAAAACATATTTGTTTTGATTCTGCCACATGGTATTTTTTCATGCACTAGAAAGGTTTGCTGTCAAGTGTTAAAAATTTCTCATCAAGTGGTCATTTAAGTCGTGCGGTGGGGAAAAGCCCAGCCAGGGACTAGTTACCCACCCTTTCCAAAGTATCATCATGCTTGGTGATACTTTGCTTAGCAGCATGCTTTCAAGCTTTATTTCCCTGAAAACTCCACAAGGGAATGTAGTAAAGGAAGAAATTCTTATTGTCCACATAAATTTTTGTTGGGAATAACTTCGTGGGCATGGAGGGGGAAAGATGCCACGGTGAGGGGCATGAGCGCCCAGTGGCTTCTGTGTGCACGGCTGGTGGCGGAGAGCCCTTTCGGCTGCCAGGTCTCATGGAGGCACAGCAGGAACGTGCCCTATAAATCTTGGATTTTCTTCATCTGCTCTTCTGTGTTATTTCAAAAATGTCCGCACCAGAAAAACCTGTCAAGGTACTGATAGACTGCAGGTTTAACTTGATTCTCTGGCCGATTTTCCTTCTTATCATCAGTGCCTACTTGGCACCTAAAGCATTGCTCTGTTTTCTCCCTATTGAAAAAACAAATGTTTTTCAAACCCTGAAACAAACAAGTATGGAGTTAAAAGGGTCCTCACCCCAGATGGATGGATGGGTCACTTGGCAGAAGAAATGTAGGGACCATATGACTGATTGGTGATGAAATGTGCTAACTTGAAATTTGGTACCAGATAATATTGGCTTAGACCAAGAGAGCCGCTGTAGGTCCCAAATGCAGTACACATTTCTCAACATGAGTGGTGAAGGTGATTTCTATTTTTAGATAAACTGAGTTTGGAATTGGGGGGATAAGTAGGTCTGCGTTATCTTTGACTTTAGATCTGTGATTTTAGGAAGTTAAAGAGTCATTGAAGAGGTCATCTCGTTCAGATGTGTGGTTTTAAAGATTCCAGAATTGAAACACAATTGATAGATTCCAGGACTGTGTTTTTGTTAGTTCATATTGAATCATCAAGGTGTTTACGGTTAACCCCATATCAAGCACATGTGTAAATAGTCAGTTTTCGTATGTCTACTAGTTGGCTGTAAGTTTGGGTTCTAACAACCCGAAATGTCTCGTTTACTTTGCTTCATCCGACTCAGGAATCTGTCTTCTGCTCTGCAGGTGCCTTATCGCTTGCACGCTGTTCTTGTTCATGAAGGGCAAGCCAACGCCGGACACTACTGGGCCTACATCTATAATCAGCCCCGACAAGTCTGGCTCAAGTACAATGACATCTCCGTTACTGAATCTTCCTGGGAAGAACTTGAAAGAGATTCTTATGGGGGCCTGAGAAATGTTAGTGCTTACTGTCTGATGTACATTAATGACCGGCTGCCGCACTTGAACGCAGGTAAAAATAGCCCAGCGGAAGCCAGAGATGGGGAAAATCTTGACTGCTCACAGAAGGGAATGGTCTTGTAGCTTTAAAAAAAAAAAAAATTTAAACTAGAATTTATTATAAAATAATAATGCATTTTAAAAATACAGTATAAAAGAGAATTAAAAAAACAAATAAGTTTGCTTTCCCGCTCCCATCCTGGAGCCTGGCATGTATTCATTCTTAGGTTTCTTGAGTGTTCAGGAAGTGTTCTGGGCGGATGCTAGATTTCATTTATCGATATCTGTCCCTGCCCCATTTTTTCCCCCCCGATGGGATATTTTCCCATTCTGTCCTGCATCTTTTTCATCACTCATGTGTATTAGTGATCTCTATAGTTTTATAAACAGAATGAACTCATTCTTTTTTAACAACTTTTTAATTCCATTGCATGGAATATGTATATAATTTATTAAGCCAGCCTCCCATTGATAAGACTTTTATGTTGTCTCTAGTTTTTTGTTTTTTTTTTTTTCTTTTTTAGTGACATCCTTGTGCACATGTTTTTGCACCCTTTGAGAATGGCTAAATTTTATGAGTGGCTTTGCCTGAACAATTTCATCCTTCTCATAATAGTACTAATTCTGAGAGCAATCATCATTATCATTTATATTGGAACTTTACTCCTACTTAGTACAGGCTTTCAAGCTTTATTTCTCTAATAACTTATAACTCTAAAAGACAGGGTAGGAATTTTTATTACCTACGTGTGCCAGCTGAGGTACTCCACTCGTCCAGACTCATGCAGCCTGTGAATAAATGGCAGACCCAAGATTCAGATCCAGTTCTGACTCCAGACTCTATGCTGTGGTCCATTTACATCATTCTCTCTCTCTTCCTTTCACATTTTCTGGGAGAGGTCTGGTGACCAGCATTTCTCATCTAAGATCATGGAAGGCTTTTTCTTTTCCTATTCAAACTGTACTGGGTTGCATGAGTAAGGAAACACAGAAGGCATTTTGTCCGGGCAGTGCGTTGGCTTTCTGATGTGCTGGTGTGGCTGGGACCGGGGATAGACGGAATGACCACTTAGCAGTAGCTGATCCTCGTAAATGCACCCGTGCGGCACCAGATAGGGCAGCTGCCTGTGGGAGTTGTACGAATGACTGGACTGTTGTTGGGAGCATACAGGAGCCTTGTTAATACACATATGCTTCATTTTTATACCATAGAAACAGATCAATGGAAACTGTCATTTGCTTAATGAAAGACTAATTAAAGGCACCCAGGAAGTGGATGTGTTGTTCTACCGTAGGCTTCTTGTTTTGATTTGGTCACAGGATTAGAAATGAAATTTAGGGGCTCCCGGCTGGCTCAGTCGGAAGAGCATGCGACTCTTGATTTCAGGTTGTGAGTTCGAGCCCCATGTTCAGTGTAGAGATAACTTAAAAATAAAATCTTAAAAAAAAAATGAGATTTCATATGTCCTTGATATCCTTGCCATTTTTCATCCAGGCCTTTAATTATCCCCTGGGTGTTATTTACCGTCTAACTGTTATATCACATTGCTTTCGGATAGCACTCTCTTGTGTTGAGCTTGAGGCAATACAGCTGTCTTGGAATTCATCTCTAACCATCTTGAGGTGGATGTTCTTATCACTAATAGTTGTAGTGGTTACATTGACAAAACTGTTCAACTTGAAATTTCCGTTGGATCTAATGATTTTCTGGATTTCCAAATATTTGCTCAGTCTTGCTGTTTTGCCAGTGATTGGTCTCTATTCCAAATTCCTGCTTTCTGGTAATCATTCATTCATTCATTCATTCATTCAATAGATATTCCATGCGTGCCTACCTACTAATCAGCCAGGCACTGTTATTGGTGTCCTATCACTGTTGGCTTTAAATTGTCACTACTTCTGATGGATTATGTATATACATATTTTTCACACGGAGTAAGAAGAAGGACAGAGTGTCTTATTTCCTTCTTTCTAGAAAGGGCCTTCTGATTCTTTGTGACCTTTTACGGGTGGTGCCGCATTTTAACTCTGTCTTTGTTCTTGTCTCAGAGGCAGCCCCAAGTGAATCAGATCAGATGTTAGGAGAAGTGGACACCCTGTCTGTTGAACTGAAGCATTACATTCAGGAAGATAACTGGAGGTTTGAGCAGGAAGTCGAGGAGTGGGAAGAAGAGCAGTCTTGCAAAATCCCTCAAATGGAATCCTCCACCAGCTCAGCATCACAGGACTTTTCTCCATCCCCAGGTACCTGGGGGGCCTGCGTGCCTATGGTCTGGCAGCGTCCACCCTGCCCTCCTCAGCCAGCTCTGGGGCTTGAGCTGAGTGAGGGCAGCCACAGTGTGCACAGTGTGTATAGTTCAGGTGTGGTGGTGTTTTGCAACCCGGCAGAATAGCTTGTGGCTTTAGGATGTCTTTTCTGGTGAGCAGAAGTGATATCAGCAAGACCAGCTCCCTGTACTTTCTGTCGGTTAGTTTCCACGGTTTTTGGGGTTGTGGGAGAGGCTATGAAAACTATTCTCCAAAGACAATCTTCCTAACAGAAGGCCGGTTGTAGGAAGCCTTCACTGACATAAAGAAACAGGACAAAGTTGGGAGCACGTTAAATTTTCCGGAACCATCAGTGGGTTCTTGCTGAAGTAGATGTGTCTGAGTCACTGATTTCTAGAGGACGTTTGCATAGCTTTTGTTTTAAAAGCTTTTTGGAAGGGTTGTAGATGAAACTTAGGGTGTGTCTTGCTTGCCTTTTACAGCACGTTCTAGACGTTATTTATCGTCAGATGCTAATGCCTTTGTACCATTCCTTATCAGAGCCCTCAGCAGCCTCCTCGCACGGGGTCCGCTGCTTGGCGTCGGAGCACGCTGTGATTGTCAAGGAGCAGACGGCACAGGCCATCGCAAACACAGCGCACGCGTATGAGAGGAGCGGCGTGGAGGCGGCGCTGAGTGAGGTGACAGAGACTCAGAAGCCCACACGCAGGAGGGGCGGGCTTGCAGCAGTGACCGCCAGTTTCTTGCATTCCTGTTATTCTGTGTCTCTGCTGTATTTAACCAGTCCCTCTTTCTCTCCTGTTTTTTCTCACTCTTTCTCTCCGTTCTGCTGCCACAGCTTAAGGAAGCTGAACCCGAGAAGCCCATGTCCCCGGAAACAACCCTTGCAGAGCAGTCAGAGCAGCCCCCAAAGGCGAAGGACGCAGAGTCTGCCGCCCCGCCTAATTCTGAGGCCTCTGAAGTCGAGATTCCCAGTGTGGGAAGGATTCTGGTTAGATCTGATGCAGATGGATATGATGAGGAGGTATACAGAGGAGTGCAGGGTTCAGCTGCCTGTCTCCAGTCTTCTCTTTCCTTCCCACGTGACCCAGTGTGCTTGTCGAAGGTGTCTGGCAATAGTTAATATTGGAACAAAGAATGAACAGGAGGGCCTGTCTGGTTTTGACCTTAGTTACCATTTTGTAAAAGATCGCCTCGTTCCCACCCCAGTGTATAAGCCCCCGGTATATATCTACCCAGGCGTATACTGATGGAGGCACCAGAGTCTAGGTGGCTCAGAGAGGTAGTTAGCTCTCTTCTTGGTATTATGAGAAAAAAAAAAACAAAAAGCCTTTTAAATTAGGAGTCTTTGTCTTTGGTAATATTAGTCCATTGTTTTTCCCCCAGATCTAAAATTTTCAGTTGTCTAGTAAGCAAAACAAATGTGAATTGAAGTTGTTTTTAATTCTAAAGCTCTCAGAAGGAGCTGTGGGATCCCAAGTCACTTATGGTCGGTCCCCTTTACAGTTGGCACTGCACGTAGCAGTCATGAATCCTGTCCCTCAGGGTTCTGTTTCTTCCTGGGGAATTTTTTTTTTTTTTTTCAAATCATTGAAAGGTTTTGACTTTATAAAGTCATATTTGTATACCGCCTAATTTCCAGACTATTTTAAATGTACTAATCATTTTAGTAAAACTCTAAAATATTTGTGTCCTAGGATAGACAACCAAATTACAGAACTCCACTGGAATTCTCAGCACGGACACTTCCCCTGGGGGAGCCATCATTTAACTCGATCCTTTAGCAGTGCCGTTTGTGAATATTCTCAGATGTCCCTCTTTGTTTGCCTGCTGAATTAGAGTATGTAGGAACAGCTCTTCTTGGGCGAGGTCTGGCCATGGTGCACAGGGACGGGGCTGTGGGTGTGCGTGGGGGCAGGCGTGCAAATCTGGGCTGGCGGCAGATGCCGGCCACGGGCACGCAGCCACTCTCCCCTCAGCAGCACGCTCGCCTGTCTTCCACTCTTCTTTTGAACTTTCCTTCTCTCCTTTTCTCTCTGTGTTTTGTGCCTTCTTGTGGTAGGTGATGCTGAGCCCCGCCATGCAAGGGGTCATCCTGGCCATAGCTAAAGCCCGTCAGACCTTTGACCGAGATGGGTCTGAAGCAGGGCTTATTAAGGTATCTCTTTTTAAAAATCTAATCCTTATACCACAGGTATCATAGTAACGGGGCCATAATTGTATTAGGTGGTTAAAAAAAAAAAATGGGACGAAGAATGTTTTTCCTTAAAGTAACAACTAAAACTCTGTTTCTGTTCAAACTGAGGGACAGGATACTGACAACGCCTCCCCTTGGTGCTAACGCAGCGTTGGCACGCTATGCCAAACTATGTTAGGCCTGGCCCGGAAGGCTTGCTGTTGTCCTTAGGAAATATCTATCAATAAAGCTGGGGAGGAGACATTGCCTTTATGGTTTGGGAGCCATAGTACAAGAAAGTAGACCAAGCATTTTAAGGTACCTGAGTACAATTTAAGGTACTCGAATAAATTGCATTTATGTGCATTTTAAAAATTCAGGTCCTCGGGACTCAAGGAGACTAATTAAAACTAAATATTTGTTTTTCTTAAACCCTTATGAGAAAAACGAGTTTCTCCCAAGTGCAGGACATGTTTGGTGCCATAAGAGTTCTGTCCCTTATGAAATGCAAACAACTCACAGATTCCGTGGTTGCCTCTATAATTCCCCAATACGAATTTCTTAGAAGTCTCCTTGGAGTTACGAGAACCTCTCTAGCCCGGAGACAACAGGTTCTGTGAGCAGAAACCCCAGTGCGCCCTCTTCTGACTACAGCTTTGTCCTTAATAGGCATTCCATGAAGAGTACTCCAGGCTCTACCAGCTTGCCAAAGAGACGCCCACTTCTCACAGCGACCCTCGGCTCCAGCATGTGCTGGTCTACTTTTTCCAAAACGAAGCACCCAAAAGAGTCGTAGAACGGACGCTCCTGGAACAGTTTGCGGATAAAAATCTTAGCTATGATGAAAGGTGAGATGAGAATGCTCAGGCGCGTCACCCTGGGTGACTTCTGGGTCAGGCCCAGTGACCCAGAGGAGTGACCTCCTCTGACGGGAAAGTGGTGCCCTGCCCCTCTCACTGCTTCTGACCCTTGTCCCACACAGATCCATCAGCATCATGAAGGTGGCTCGAGCTAAACTGAAGGAGATTGGTCCAGATGACATGAACATGGAAGAGTACAAGGTGAAGTCTTTTCTTTAAGTCTACAAAACAAAAACATTAATTCTTAAGTCAAACTGAAAATTTTGCATTACCACAGACTGACTTGCCCCGACCCCCACCCCCCAAATAAACAGCTGGGTGAGAAGAGAGAAGTGATCTTTTCTGGCCCTCAGAATAACCAGTTTTTTGTTCCATTCTTCTATTAGAATAAATTAACACTTTATTTCCTTTTAATACCCACTTTAGCCTTGTATCTAGGCAATCAAATTCTTGATTCATGGTTTTGGTTTGTTTTAAAATAATACCATTTGTGAATAATTCTATATTTGAAGTGAAATTTCCGTGCATTAAAATGCATATACAACTACAAATTTCCCAAAAAAGCATTGCGTTAGAAGTAACACAGTGTTCTGTGACACCTAGGTGTGCCCGCAACACCAGCTGAGCTGAGTGCTGAGCTGGGCGGTCAGAACAGCGTTGTCCTTCCGTGTTCCCTGCACGTGCACATTCTTGTGAGACCTTGACAGGCATCTGTTTAAACCAGAGCCACATGACTTTGACAGGGTGTTAGAAATCAAGATAATACATTCTAAAGCTCCCGTGAAATAAATATTTCTGTTTCTCAGTGGAAGTAACAGGTCACTGAAAATTAAGGTCAGTCATGGACTTTTATTGCGAATGGTGAATACAGCATTATCGAAAAGCTTTTGTGTTTGTGGTTTTCGTGCTCGATAAACATCTGTATAGAGTGTAAAACTGACCGTGGCAGGAAGTGTAGAAATAGTTTATGGTGACCATAATCACTAATGGCATCCATTCCTTTTCAGAAGTGGCACGAAGATTATAGTTTGTTCCGGAAGGTGTCTGTGTATCTCCTCACAGGCCTGGAACTCTACCAAAAAGGAAAGTATGTGGGCCTTTTATTTCTCTCCGATTATTGGTCAAGGCACTGTTAACTACTGATGCCCAGCCGGGAGTGCCGAGAACCATAGCCCTGCATCCTCTCCCCGCCCCACGCACCAGGGCACCTCTGCTTTTCCCACTGTTTCATGAAGCATCACACGTGCTTTTTCATCCTTCACGTGGTAATAGATATGGTGGTAAAGATCTGTAATGGCCAGATTTTCCTTGTGATAAATGAAGATGAACTCAGAAAATGAATTTTGGAGTTGGGGTGGACCTTAGTAAGCATGCAGTCCCCTTCTTTGGTGTAGAGTCGAGGAAAACGGAAGCACAGGGAAGTTTCATGATTCACTTTGGGTTTCTTGACCAGTTTGCAGCAGGGCTGAGAGTGGCCACTGTCTTTGGCCCTCAGGCTTTTCCCAGCACGCCCCGCTGCCTCTGTCCGCAGGACCTTTCCATAATTGCAGCCTTATGAACGTTTGTACTGGGGGACAGAGAGGTCAAAGCCCTCCATTGATCTACCATGTTCTCAGGTACCAAGAGGCACTCTCCTACCTGGTCTATGCCTACCAGAGCAATGCCGCTCTGCTGATGAAGGGGCCCCGCCGCGGGGTGAAGGAGTCGGTCATCGCTTTATACCGAAGAAAATGCCTTCTGGTGTGTACTATTTGTAGAGCCTTACGATTCCTATTAGTTTATTGTCTTCACCTCTGTTCCTTGAAGCTGCAAAGAAATACAGCTTAGGAAACAGAATGATTTTCCATAGGTTTTAGATTTTTCTAAACTCTTAAGAGTAGTTGTACACTGAAACAGATGATTTTAAGTTACTTAAATGAATATCATTCTTCTTCGACCCCTGGTGGAAGTTAGGATGAGAAGCAGTTACCCCCTTTTCTGCGCCCTTTATGTATACCTGCGTCACCGTGTCTGTCACCACAGTGCTTCTCTGCTGGATCGTGAGTTCCTTGAGCACAGACCCTTTCCTTCTTCCGCTCTTTCCTCTGTGCCTGGCACGTCGTAAGCACACAACAGATATGTGTTGAAGGAATGCAGTGTTTTTTCTGTGTTCTGTGCTAAGCTAGTAGATGAGAATTTTAGCAACTTCTGAGTGACTCCAGGTGTTTTTTTAATGGTATAAACCATAGGAATTGGTCCTCTTGTTCTGTTAATATCACTGTCGTGCAGCACTAAAGTCTAGCTTGGCCTCTTTTGCATTTGGCAGTCACAGGGAAGGGCATACCCATATCCCCTCGGCCCAGCCGAGGGTTTACACAGGTGCTTGTCCTTCGGAGAACTACAGAGAGCTGCCTTGCTCTCAGACTGTGAGCCCGCTCGGGTCCTCCCTGCCTCCCAGCAGGATTGCCCATCCTGGGAGGAGTCCAGCCAGCATTTCTGTCACTGCCTTGTTAATACCAAATGGAGGAGTTTAAGTCATGGCATATATTCGTCTCAAGAGCTTCATTTTCTGATGTATGCTCTGATTTCTGTATCAGTTGTAGGGTGTGGCAGGGCATTTTGAAGCTGAAAAGAGGGCCTTGTAGAGTTGGCGGATCTGAATTTTATTGTGCCTTAAATCACCAGGTACAGATGACATTTCGAATGTCCGGCTCAGCTTCCACCGGTCGGTGGTAATAGTGATTCGGGTTCTTCCCCATCACTGGCTCGCAACCCCAGTGTGTGTTAGAGTCACATAGGGAGCGTTCACACTGCGGCAACTCCTCCCCAGACTGTCAGACCAGAGGCTCTGGGGAGGGGCCTGGGCATCAGCATGTCTTCTGCAGGTGATTCCGATGCTCAGTGGAGAGTGAGAGCAAGTGGTAGGCAGGACCTTGACTTGTAAGGTTAGTAAGTGGGTCACAGACTTTGCTGCAGTAGAATCACCTTGGGAGCTTTTAAAAAAAATCCCAGTGCCCCGGTCACCTGCACACCAATGGAAACAGCATATCTGGGGTGGTTTGTAAAGACGGCCAGGCAATATGCAGTAAATTTGGGGAAGCACTTGTTTAGGCTCTTCTAAAATAGGTATTTATCTTTTTCAGACTGTTTTCTTTCCGCCCACTCTGTCTTTTACCTGTAGGAGCTGAATGCCAAAGCAGCTTCTCTCTTTGAAACAAACGATGACCACTCTGTAACCGAGGGCATTAATGTGATGAATGAGTTGATCATTCCCTGCATTCACCTTATCATTAATAATGACATCTCCAAGGATGACCTACATGCCATCGAGATCATGAGAAACCATTGGTGCTCTTATCTTGGGCAAGATATTGCTGGTATGTTGTTGTCGGTGCTTGCAATAATTTCTACGGCTCTTTAGACTTTTAGAAATGGCAGTGTTTTCACTCTCAGCACTGGTCATCAGACCTTTGTAAAGGCTTATTGCAGTGGGTGGGTGAGTTAAAGGTGGATCTGCTCTACTGAGACAAAGGGTAGGATCCTAGACCTCTGTCCCTCAGCCTCCCCTTACCTCCTCTGTGGTTGATAAGCACCTCCACAGACGGCCTGCAAGCCCTGTTTGAGAAAATTACTCCTCTCCGGGAATGTCACCCTTGTAGTACTTTTTCATCTGTCGGAATCTGCTTATGTAGCTTGATTACGTGGTAGTGCCATAACTAAATTTTCCCATGACTCATAGTTGCAAGACAGAGCCCCTGTTATTACCTAGGATGCCCTCAAGATTCATAAAATGGTAAATGGAATTGGCTAGCTTGTTCAAAGCATTTTGGAGAGGGAACCTGAAACTAGTCCTTTTTAGATGAATTCTGGTAGCCTTAGAAAGTTGGCATATGTTCTAATATGAAGCCTCTTTGTTAGTTTCTCACCGATGTAAAGATATTATACTGACTTGCTAGCAAGTATTCATGTTTATAATATTTACTGGAAAATTCTGTAATTAGTGGTTATGAATTTCCTTTTAATGTCTTCAGTTTTCCTTGAGACTGCATGTGACATACAGCTTTACTTATAATGCCATGAGTACACACTCACGTTTTAATCACTGAAAGGAAATAGCACCATTATATTTATGGCGTAGAGTATCTTATCCACTTTCTCAAGTTTTAAAAGGATGATAGATTAGAAGGCCTGTCAGTGAAATGAAGATTTAGTGTTATCCTGCCACACGTCACACGGTTTAAAGCTGTGACCTAACGCTTTGGTACATTTGGCAGATAGTCTTTGCTCCTGGTTGGGACTAAAGAATCATCATTTGTTGTTAGCTGGCCGGCACGATGCTTTGACCTTTGAGGTTGGGGAATGAATGGGCTCTATGGAAGGCCTTCCCAATATAGTTGCAGGCTTAACTGGTTTTTACTCAGATACTTGGTTAGTTGTATATGTAACCATCCATTTTCCCTCCACAGAAAATCTACAGCTGTGCTTAGGGGAGTTTCTACCCAGGCTTCTGGATCCTTCTGCAGAAATCATTGTCTTGAAGGAGCCTCCGACCATTCGACCCAATTCTCCCTATGACCTTTGTAGCCGATTTGCAGCTGTCATGGAGTCAATTCAAGGGGTTTCAACTGTGACAGTGAAATAAGCCCCCACATGGTCAAGGTCCAGTTTGGTCTGCGGCTGCCTGCCTGTTGCACAGAAGTTGTTGTCACAGTGTTTCCCCTGGGGACGGGATTAGGTGGGAAAGTAAGATTCAGATCCAGACCCCAACCATGCTCTGCGTGTAAAGAAGGATGAAAATAAAATTGCACTTTTTAGGTACAGAATCAGACAAGCAATTTCACTAAAAAAGACAAGAACCATTGCATATTAAGGTATTGAATTATGTCAGAAGACCTGAAATGCCTCTTGTACCTGCAAGAGTGCTTGGGCTTCGGTGAGCCTCTTGCCACTTTTAAAATTATCCTTCAGGCATAAATATTTTTGACAGTGGAATAGAAGGGTGATCCATCAAAGCCTGAACCGGAGGAGCAGCTGCTGTTATTTTATCAAATACAGGTGACATTTAGAAGTTCTCAACTGCAAGAGATGAGAAGTCTAAAGCCCTGCCTGTGTCTTGACAGGAGATGACAGTGGGTTGCTGATGAACTGCGCCCTTTTACATGTGGGTAGAAATACAAGGGCACGTGGCAGCAAGATGCTGCAAAGTCAAAAGAAAGCCGCCTTTCCTCTCTTCTCTCTCTCTCTCTGATTTTATATTTTTAAATAAACCAGAAAACCTCACACTCGGTCCCGAGTGAAAGAAAGCAAAGCACTAAGGCCTATAGAGAGAACAGTGTCATGAAGCGTGATCGAGACAGGATAACGTGAGAGCTGGTCACCATTTCAGTAAAATCTTCTAGCATCCGAAAATTGTCCGCAACAGATGTCTAAGGCTGCTGCTGGCCCGAAAGAACATTTGGATGGCTCTCCCCCCCCCCACTTTTTTTTTTTGCTTCGGAAAGATAAGGGCTGTGGGTTTGTAAAAAGAAAAAAAAAGTCTATCTATCTATATATATATGTATATGTAGAGAGAGAAATATCCCCTGTTGACCATTTTTAAAAGGCCCCAGATTGGATATTGTGTTTTAACCAAATTTTAACATGAATGAGGGAATAGTGGGTGGGATGAACACTTGATACAACTATGCAGATTTTATAAATGTGCAATAAAAGTATTTGTTGTACCTTTGGTGTGTGGTATGGCCTTCATTTAAACACATATTTTCCGGAAATGGGGGGGCTCCATAAGCATTTGTCATGTCTCAGTTTTTCTCCCTTAAAAGAAAAAAGCGGTTGGAAGCGCTGAGAATCTTGATGGGGGAGAAGTGACTCTCGAGCAGCCCCTGGTGGTGCCTGGTGTCTCCATGCTGTTTGCTAGTTGCATTGCATGTAAGTATCTGTGGTGCAATTTGTAGAATCTTTTTTTTTTTTAAGATTTTATTTATTTATTTATTTGACACAACACAGGCAGGAGGAGTGACAGGCAGAGGGAGAAGGATTAGCAGGCTCCCCGCTGAGCAGAGAGCCCAGTGCCAGACTCTATCCCAGGACCCTGGGATCATGACCTGAGCCGAAGCCAGACGCTTCACCGACAGCCACGGAAGCGCCCCTGTGATTTGTAGAATTTAGAAGGGAAAAAACTTTTCTCTTAAAACGGACTTTCGTACATTTTGACTGAATGAGCAGTAGGCCATCTTTTCCAGAATTTCCAAAGTGCTTTTGTGTTTCAAAGCTCACTGCAGAGATAATTGTTTCATGGGAAACTGATCCATTTTCTTACCGTTGATTTGCTTTACTGCGTAAGCTTCTGAGTACCACCCTTTGCTGTTTCCTTTTTAATCTCTGTCATTATTGAGTACTACGCACAGCTATATTATTTCACTTATTGTAACAGCCCAGGGATGATGGTGGGGACTGGTTTGTCCAAGGTCCTAGATGTTTTAAGTAGTGAAGCCAGGATGCTAACTCTTGGGGTAGTCTCCCTTCATAGCCTTTTAACAACTGCTCAACTGCCCTTGGTAGTCTTGCAAAATCTTTCGCTTCGTGCCTTTCCGCATTCGTTACTTCCTGGTCAGCTGTTGGGAATCTACAGTTGACCAAGAATGGAGCAGATGGACATTTGTATGTGTGGTGTTGGGTACTTTCTGTCCTTTGGATCCACTCAGACCACCAGGTGGAGTGCTGAGAAGTCATTTCTTTTTCCTCACGTTTGCTGGCTGTTTTAGATACAGCCTGGTTTCTTAAGGGGTCCACAAACTCAGGCTAAGCATGTTTTTTACGTGTTTCAAAGATTGTGAAAAAGAAGGATGAGGGCTGGGGTGAGGGAGCTGGGGGAAGAAACCTACGTGACTCTTAACCTAAAATGTTTCAAGGGTTTGCTCAGGGCACTTGACCTCAGCATAAATTCCCTTGACACTGGTTTGGACTTTCTGTGGTTCGCCTGAATCACAACCTGCTTCTGTTAGGGTTTGTTAGCTCCTTTAAGAACTCTAAGCCGTTTAAACTCTTTTTTACCCTACTTGCTTAAAGAAAGAAGTGTGAAGTAGACGCAACAGTTTAAATAATGAATGAACAGGAGGCAGGGCCCAACGAAGCAGAGGTTGGATAGAAGGGGCAATTCACTGTAGCATAGTTTAGCCATTTTCATTGCTTGGTTTACTGTTCTTTCTTTGTATAACTATACCTTACAATTTATTCTGCTAATTGTCATTTGAATTGTTTCCAGTTTTTGGCTACTACCCATAATGCTGCTGGGAGCATTCATGTGCATGTGTTTCAATGCCCATATGAATGCATTTCCGTTGGCGTGGAACTGTGAGCAGAACTCCTGGGTCATAGGGTATATGGGTCACAGGGACAGAGGGCCGTGTCTTTACTAGGTACTGCTTAAGTTTCCCAAAGCAGTTATACCAACTGAAAACCCCTCTCCCCGCAGTTTACGAGCTCCAGTTGCCCCATATCCTTGATAAAATTTAGTTTTGTCAGTATTTTTGATTTTAGCCATTATAGCTGGTGCGTGATATTGTTTTAATTTGGACTTGCACGCTAACAACGTTGAGCATCTCTTTATATGCTTATTGGCTTGGGCTATTCTCTTTCGTGAAATACCTAGTTAAGTCTTTTGCCAACTTTTTTTGTTGGATTTACTGTCTTGCTACATATTGATTTGTAGGAGTTTTAAAAAATAGCCAGTTATGAAAAATTTTTTGGTTATATGCATTGCATAGATCTTCTCACACTCTGGCTTTCTGCTCCTGATGGCTTGATGAAAACAGCTGTTTAATATTAATGTAGCCCAATTTACCCATTCTTCTCCTTCACGGGTAGTGCTTGTTGTGCCCTGTTGAGGAAATCATTATCCAAGGTCATAAAGACATTCTGTGTTATCTCCCGGAAGTTTTGCTTTTTGACCCTTCCTGTTTAGCTGATGGACCCAGCACCATTTACTGTCTTTTTCCCAGTGCTATGCCTTTGGCATAAATCAAGTGTCTATGTAGGGGTCTACTTCTGGGCTCTTTTGTTTGTTCCATTAGTATGTTTGCTCGTACCAAAATCACATTGTCTTAATTTGCGTAGCTTATCAGTCTTGATTTCCAGTACAATAAATCGTCCAGTTGTGAACGTCCTCAAGATCATCTTGTCTATTCTTAATTTTTTGTATTGCATATAAATTTTGGAATCAGTTTGTCAGTTTCCCACACAGATTTCCAGGGATTTTGATTAGGTTTCCAGTGACTATAGATAATTTGGAGGGACTTGACATCTTCTAATCTATGAATACAATATATCCTGTTTATGTAGGTTTTCTCTAATTCCTTCTTTTTTATTATGTTCAGTTAGCCTCTGTGCAGTATATTAGTTTTTGATGTAGTGTTCCATGATTCATCAGTCATGCGTAATACCCAGCGTTCATCCCAACACATGCCCCCCCCTTAATACCCATTAGTTCTTCCACATCTTTCATATATTGATTCCTAGATTTTTGAGGTTTTTCAAGCTATTGTAAATGTTGTCATTTTGGGAATTACATTTTTAATTGTTTGTTGCTGGTATCTAGATACAAAGTGATGTTTTTGTGCTCACTTCGGCAGCACATATACTAAAATTGGAACAATACAGAGAAGATTATCATGACCCCTTTGCAAGGATGAGCCCAAATTTGAGACAGAAATTGATGTTTGTATATCAACTCTGTATCCAATGACATTGATAAATTCACTTACTAATTCTAATAGTTGATCAGTAGTTTTTTTAAGATTTTCTCTGTGCATAATTATGTTACCTGTGAATGATGACTTTTATTTCTTTATTGCAAGCCCTTACAACATTTTTTTTTTCTTGCCTGATCACACCTACTCGAGGGCCTCTGGTACAATGCTGAATAGAAGTGGTGATAATGGGCATCTTTGTCCCCTAATATTGGGGGAAAGTTTTCAATATCTCACCAATAAGTATGCTGTAGGCTTTTTGTAAATTCCATTGATTATATAAATAAAGATTCCTTCTATTGCTATCCTGCCAAGAGTTTTTAAAAAATTATGAATGGATGTTGAAATTTATCAAATGATTTTTCTAAACCTATTAGAATGATTATATGGGTCTTCCCTTTTTTCTGTTCATGTGTGAATTACATTTATTAATTCTAAATGTTAAACCAACCATGTGTCGCCAATATACACTGTTCATGATATTTTTATGTGTACCTGGAATTTTTCATATTTTGTTTAGGATTTTTGCATGTATATTTATGATACATGTGGCCTTTTCTTATAATGTCCTTGTCAGGGTTTTGGTGTTAAGGTTATTCTGGCCTTAATGAATGAATTGGAAAATATTCTCTAATTTTCTGTGCTCTGAAAGAGTTTGGAGAAGATAGGATTATTTCTTCCTTAATGTCTGGAAGAATTCATTTTTGAAATTGCCTGAGCTTAGAATTGTGTGTTTTGCAGGCATGCTTTTCATTATGGATGCAGTTTCTTTCATACATACAGCATTTTCATATTTGGAGGGTTACTTATGTGAATTTTGGAAATTATTAGAAATTTGTCCATTTCATTAAAATTTAAATTTTACTAGCAGACAGTTCATAATACCTCGTGATTTTTCTTTCTTTTTTTAATGACCTTAGTATCTATGATGTCCTAGTGATGTCTCTTTTCATTACTGATACTGGGTGACATGTATCTTTTTTCTGGTTAGTATTATTAGGGGTTTATTAGTCTTTTCAAAGAACTATATTTTGCTTTTGTTTGTGTTTCTCTTTTGTAAGATTTTGTGGGTTTCTTTTCCTGCTTTTTTAACCCAAAGCTCTCAGGCAGTGTTTCTTAACCTCGACTGCCAATCCAGAGTCAGCTGTGTCACTTAAAGAAAGGGAAAAAAAAAAAAAAACCCAGCAGCTGGGCTTCAACCCTGCAGATACCGACTTGTTAGATTTGGGCTGGACCCCTGTTGTTCATGCGTAGAGGGCCTCCCAGGTGATTTTGATGTACAGTCACAGCTGAAGGCTAGTCCTGCAAAGACTACATCTGAAACGTGATGTACTGTATGTTGGCTAATTGAATTTAAATTTAAAAAAAAAAAGTGTTCCATGGAAAGAATATTGACATCAGAATCCAACACGTCTGAGTTCAAATGCTGGCTGAACCTGTTTTCCTGGTCTATAAAACAGGAAAACACGTACCTCGTAGTTATATTTTAAGAGTCAAGGAAAAAAGAGAAGTAGCAATGACTCAGTGTGAGTAGAGCTAGGGATGCGGTTCTTATGGGGAAATTTGTCACAGGGTGAGAATTTTAAGGGTTGGCCTGACCTGTGCAGGGCCCACAGGTGGGTTCTAAATACCTGATATCTAGAGGGTTATGGGCCTCTGGCAAATTGAAGTGTTTGTATTGGCCAGTCTGACTGGGAGAGAGAAACGTTGAAGGGATCAGAGCTTATGCTGGATAGAAGAACCATGGAATCTTCTATCTGCTTCTCCTGTTTTAGATACATTTTTTTCTTTATGTTATTGAAAGCTTGAACTCAAGAAGGTACAGCAAGTCAATAACTTTCTTTTTGTTTCCACTGCCACTTTCCAATATGATCCTGTGGGTCTTCTTCTTCCCTGCCCCTGACAGCATCTCAGGAAGACAGCATAGCTTTCTTGTCATGTGGGAGTATTAAAACAATGATTTTCCTGTATTGCAGAACCAGACCAATCTAGATCAAAAGTTTACTCATTCGTTTCGCCTCTCCTCTCACCTGAGTTCAGGCCGAGACCTGTAGGTCAGGGACTAGCGTTAAGGAAGGAGCGGTGGGATGTCCTCCCACTCGCCCAGCTCCATGCCCCTCCTCACCCCCAACTCCTGCCTCCTCTAGAGCCTGGGGGAGGAGGCTTTGTAAGAGAAGGCAAAGGATGTTGTCTAGTTTTTAAGTAAAAACAGTAATACCTTCTTGGTTCTCAAATGTCCTTTTTTATGTCAGGAATGCGGTTATTAGCTCTTGTGTGGGATATTTTATGGGTTCTCCAGAGAACCCCGTAGAAAACCTCTGCACTGTCCTTTGATGTGGCTTTTGGACTTCCTGGCTGACCTCTTCCAGACCTTCTAAGCTCCTAGTTAAGTCATTCACCCCTCCAGCAGTGCTCTGGGACAGTGTCACCCAGACTGCATCCACTCGGGCTGTGCAAAGCCCCACAAGGCCCAGGGCAGCTGCTGCCAGCATGCCCCCCCTCCGGCCAGCCTCCTGCCGCAGACCGCCTTGGTGGGCATCAGGCACCCTTCTCTCTGCCTCCACAGCTCAGATCAGGTTTTCTCAAAGACTTTCTTGGGCACCATCCTGCGGGCAGCAGCCACGGGCCCACACACAGAGTTTCTGGAGCTCAGCAGGTGTGCTATGGGTGTGTTTCAGATACCATCTTCCCTCTTAGAAAGAACTCCCATCTCTGCGTGGTTCTCTTGAGGTCCATCTGCACCCTATTCCTCACATGGAAGGGTAGGGAACATCACCATACCCACCAACTGCTATGAATTCCCTTCCAAGAATCCTCCCTAATGAATCTGGGTGCTTCTCGGATGTAGGCTGTTGGATATGGGGTTGGCCAGCTTGGCCCCTTCTTAGAAGCTGTGTGTTGAGCCTCTCTCTTTAGAATAGGGGGCACATTGCTCCCATGGGCCTTAGCTTTGAGATTTTATGGAAAATTCTGAGCAACAGAGAAGTCCATTCTATAAACTGGATGAAATAGCAAGAAGAATGGCTTAAAAAATAAATCCAATCGGAGTGGAAAGTGACCTCTGAGGTCTTCCGTTCTATGTTCGAGGCCAGTAACTACAAACATTTTTCTAACTCTGTCTTATTGTCTTACTCCTAGCTGCTAAGACACATCTCTTGTCCAGAAGCTCATGAAACTATTTCTGACTTCTCTCCCATCCCAAAATGTGTCTAACCCACATTGGCTTCCCTTAGGACCTTTTCTCTAGATCTAGTCTCAAAGGCTCACAAGGGTAACAGATGAGTATTTCAATATGGGCCTTCTGGAATGCCTTAGCTGCTACTGGTGAAGGTTTCAGACCCAAGGCAGGCTGTTGGAGAAGACGGCACTGAGGCACATCCAATTCCAACGACATCAAATTTGGTGAGTCCCTGAGTTATTTTCTCACAATGCTTTGCACATAATAAAAGCTTTTGACTTGGAATTCTGATTGACTGGTATCCTTTGCTGTTTCTAATACACATGACAACACACAGCTCTCCATGGGCAACCGCAATAAAGAAATGTTCCTAATGTTAGGATGATTTGCTGCAAGTCTTTAGGAGAAAAGGCTGAGTTGAAGCTAAGATTTAATTAGCTCTATTTTTATTTCTCATTATTTTCCCNNCAAAGCAGGTAGATGAAAACAGTGGTGGTTTTAAGTGAAACACATCTCCTTCCTCAGACTCTTTCTCTAAACGTGGATTCACATTCCCTTCTGGGAGTGACATGCTGTTGATTACTTGGGAATCAATCAACGATCCCCATCCCATCCCCATTTTTTAAAAAAGTGCTTTTGTGTCCTTTATAAAAAGAATTAGGAAGACAAAATATTTTCTTAACAAATCTTTAGTTTTGTAGTTTGTGTTCTTTTTCTTTTCTTTTCTTTTCTTTTCTTTTCTTTTCTTTCTTTTCTTTTCTTTTCTTTTTTTTTTTTTGGCAGTGGAAGCCACGATCACATGCTGATGATAAATATGCCATTAGCACCTGCAAACATGGGATTAGGATGAGCGCTGTGAGCCACCAGCAGGAACAGGTGAGCCACCTGGCAACAAAAACCCTATTGAAGCATCAACAAAAGCACAAAGGACAAGATTTTTCTTTGCAGGTCTTTGATTTTTTCTTCTGCTTCTGTGCCGGTTTTTCCTTTGGTCTGGTAGATTGGCTCAGCACCCTGTCTTCATGAAGCAACAGGATGGGGTGAAGGAAGATTGCCCTGGCATTGCAGGCCCAGATTCTAGTCCCAAGCAGCTAATGACTCACCGTGGGCATGTTGCCCAAAGCTTCTGAATCTCAAGTTCCTCATTAGCAAAACAAAGAATATCAGCTCTCCCAACCTCAAAAAAAAAACCCTCTCAAGATGTGTTAAGTAAAAGTACCAAAATTCGTGGAGGTGTTTTGTAAACTGAAACCCTGCACAACTGTGTCAGTGGGGATGAGGTGTGAGAGGAGGGGGAGCAGGTATGGCTGTGGTCACCTGGGGGCTGAGTTCCTACTCCTGGCCACATGCTCAGCCTCCTGTGGTCCTGAAGACAGAGCCAGTGCTCCATAAGGGGACAGAGAGTCTCTGCAAGATCCGGCTTCTTCCTGCCTCACTGGCCTTACCTTCTACACTTTTCTCTCTTCATCCAGAACAGCTCTCCAGCCTTCAGTTTTTAGCCAGTTATCACTTCCTTAGGGTATCTGTCCACGACTCCCTGACTGGGTTACAATTTCTCCTATCACGGGATCTTGTAGAAGCATATACTTTCTGAATCTGTCAAGTTTGTCATGGTTACAATTTCCCTTTATCTAAGGATTTCACATTACTATTTCTCTCCCCTATCTGCCTCTATGAGGGGCAGGGATAAATTGTGTCTTTTACCATGTCATTCCCGGTTCCCAGCGCAGTGCCGGGCGTATGGCAGGTGCTCAGTGCGTATTTGTTAAATGAATGAATAAATGACCAGATGGATGAATGATGAGATGGGTCCATCTGGGAGATCCTGTGGGATCCAGGGATAACTCTTGGATATCTGAGCCTCATTCCTGAGAAGGAGTTGACGAAATTGAACCATAGAAAGCCAGAATATGACCTTGGTGCAAACTGTTCTTTTATGCTCAGAACTTTACTTGCCTAAGGTCATTTGGTTTTGTGGACATACAGGGGACATACGCAAAGGACATACATAAATGGGAAAGGTGCTTTCTGGAGAAAGCATGGCTCCCAGAGAGAAGCCCACTCTGGGTAAGAAGGTAAACGTTGCTGGAGATGAAGTTGCCCCTGGGCAGACTCGTTTCCTCAGGAAAACAAACCCAAAACCCATGTTATTTCTCTAAGGAGGGAATTGGCCTGGGCTACGCTGGCAGACTTGTTTATACTCGTGTTGAAGTGTGCACTCCTGCTTGAGCAGCGGCTGTCTGCAGATGCCAGGGCCACTTGATGGAGGAGCTCAAGGCAAGGGAGCACGAGCAGGTGAGGCCTTGGAGCTCAGCAGGCGAAGCGCAGCACCAGCGGTGGTTTAGGGGGGTGTGCGGGGCGGGGGGGGGATGACTCCTCAGTTCTGCAAGCCATCGGGCCTGCCTCTGAGCTTGGCAAGTGACCCGCCTGGGGACATTGGGAGCCAGCACCTTTATTCTCCTGCAGGAATTGTCGACTCTGTCGACTGATTAAGGGAGTGGGGGACAGTTGGCAGTGAGAGGAACGGGGTGGGTAACGCGTAGTGATTTCAGCTGACACACGTCTGTGAGTAATGAGGCTCCTCGTTGAGGGCTCGCACAGATGCCTGAGGAAGACCTGGGGGCAGGGTAGTCAGGCCGCGGGCCCGCCAGGGCAGGTGGGACAAGCGAAGGAACCGGGGTCATTGTTGTGAAGGGGACCTTATTTATAGCCACAACCTGGGTAGATCTGCTGACACTGGGGTTCCATTTTAAAGGATTTATAACGTGATTCTGCCTGTGGCAGAAGACAGTTCTGAGAAGCTGCGAATTCTCCCTACATCCATGCCCACCCACACCGGGCAGTTCCTGGCACAGGCACTCTGTGGTGATCACTTTGTGCCAGTGTGCCTGGAACTCTCCTAGCATTAGCACCGAAAGTGCCCAGTACTGGGCAAACCAGGACGGCTGCTCACCCTACGACTCATTCACACTATTTCTTAACTTCACGCTGGAAAGACAGAGCCAACCACTTACAGCCTCACAATATAGCAGAAACAAGAACATGTCTTCCCTCTGGGCTATTACGAATCCACAGAACCACACAGGTCTTGTGAAGCTCCCCTTCGAATTGCGTACCTGAGAAGGAGAACGAACACGAGGAAGCTTCCTACGTTAAGGTTCTATACAGGGCCGATAATTCAGTTGCATTTGCAAGGCATATTCTCCAGCATTTTTTTTTAACATTTTATTTATTGAGAGAGAGAGAGCCCGCACACGAGCAGGGCGTGTGGGAGGGGCAGAAGGAGAGGGAGCCTGACACAGGCTCGATCCCAGGACCCTGAGATCATGACCTGAGCCGAAGGTAGATGCTTAACCCAGTGAGCCACCCAGGCACCCCCACAGCATTTCTATTTTTATCTACAGTGACTATTCACACTAGATTTTCTATGAAAGATGTACTTTTGCAATATATTTAGTAATGAATCAGGTATATAATTAATGAGTTTAAAAGCATTTTAAACAAGTAAAATCTAAATCAGAAAAACATGTTTGTTAGAAATTCTGCCTTGATTTTTCATTCTGAAATACTGGATCACCAAGATAGTCAAATCCTTAACAAATGGGACAGTGACTACCACCCCCATATAGGCAAATAAATATAGAGTATTGAAGGATAAGGAAGAGAAAGGATTCTACTGACATTTCTTTATTCCAGAGATTCCTTGGCAGTAGCAGTTCCTAGATGAATAGGTTCTTAGGTCTTGGTGTTAGATAGAAGGAGTCATTGGACTCGTCTGCTGGGGCATAGAATGGTGGGGCTGTAGGGCCAGCCATCTGGAGAGAGGGCACATCTTCTTTTCCCAAGCAAGCTGAGAAGATGAGGAATAACCCGCCGAGGGCCAAGAAAATCCCAGCAGCCCAGCCCAGGTAGAGGGCATCTCCAAATTCCCAGCGAGGCACGATCTCAGGGATGCTGTTATCCCAGAAGTCTTGGATTGTGGCATAGGCCACCCAAGAGACTGGAAAGAGGGTAGTGGCTGAAGCTGATGCTTCCAAAGTCCCTCCCAGAAGGCAAAGCCGCCTCTTAAATACCCATCTGATTCTGCGAAACTGGAAGCATTCAGACCCAAAGCCAGAGAGCAGAAGTCCCAGTAGCCCCAGCCCATGGGAGGCTACCATGAGGATGCGTGATACCTGGAGCTCCTGGGGCAGAGACAAGAAGGACTCAAAGGCCTTGCACACAGCAACATCCTCCTGATTCACGCAGACCTCCCAAAGCCCCATGATCCAGGTCTCCATTTCATTCAGTTCCAGATTGAGAGTCTTCCACTGGGGCAGGATGGTGGTGACACAGGAGCAGACCCAGCCGAGGAGGGAGAGGAGCAGTCCTCCAAGCTGGGCTTTCCCGCGGAAACTCCAGGCCATGCTCTTCCCACTACAGAGGCAGAAAGCAAAGGACAGGTGGCTCGGTGACTGGTCAGCGGGGAGTACTTTTGGGGAGGCCCAGTGGAAGGTCTTTCACTTTTGGGGAGGGCTCTCGTTTCAGTTTTTAGGCAGCACCTGAAGCAGGTGCCGGGAACTTGGCAACGTTGGGTTTAGGGGGTGTGCCCGAGATCGGATGTGGGCGTGGGTTCTGAGGGAGGGCCTCATGAGAGGCAAAATCGGTATCTACTGGGTGAGTAAATTCATAAATTGGAGGTAAAATCACTCCCCAGTTCCAAGATGATAATGATGTTCTGGGAATATACAATGATGTAATCTTTCTGGAGGGCAACATGACTTCATATTTCATACTTTTTTTTAAGATTTTTTAAAAATATTTATTTATTTATCTGAGAAAGAGAGAAAGAAACAGAGAGAGGAGGGGCAGAGGGAGAGGGAAAGAAATCCTCAAGCAGACTCCCCACTGAGCACGGAGCCTGACACGGGCCCTGAGATCATGACCTGCCGAAACCAAGAGTTGGATGCTTAACCCAGTGAGCCACCCAGGTATCCCTTACATTTCATACTTTTAAATATGCACTTACTTTGACCCAGCACCTTACCTCCAGGAACTTACCCTACTTTATTGTGAATATATACAGAGATTATGAAATGTCCATTGAAATATTGGTTAGTACTGGACAGCCATTGTAAAGTGTTGTAGAAGAAATTTCAATGACATGAACAATATTTTTGATTCACCGTTAAGTGAGACAGGCCAGCGGCCAGTCAGTGTATAGAGCATGGGTAGTACAAGCTCACTTTTAAATAAGAGTGTATTATCTATATCTACATGTGTACATATTATATACCACAAAATGTTAACCATGGTTATTTTAGTGGAAGGATTATGGATAGTTTTTATTTCCTTATTTGTGATTATCTAAGTATTTTATACATTGTATAAGTGTATCAGTTAATATTTTGGTAAGCAGGAAGAAAATGGGAAATATCCCATCCAAGGAAGCTATCCAGACCCTGAACCCGCCAGGAGGGAAGGGCTGCCTGCCCAAGCTCCTGCCGCCGTAGGACGGTAGCTGTAAGAGGCGGTGCTCATGCTAGCTGTCATTCCTATGTGTTGCTGCTCCGAGAGGCAGGTTTTGACAGCAGAGGAAATAATTTGCATTTATTGAGTATGGCTAAACGCCAGACTTCTGACCAGATACTTCATCCTTATTGAATTTTCATACCACCACTGTGAGATGCATGTTAGGGAACGTGCCAGGGTCCCCCAGCTGGTAAGCAACAGATCTAGCTCCTGAGCAAGGCGTTTTCAGGCCGTGTCACTTCATGTCCCTGTCTCCAGGCCGCCACAGTGACCCCCCCTGCACTGCGCTGACACTGCACGTGGGCGCGGTTCATCTTTACTGCAAAACACTGAAGAAAATGGGGATTTCTTATAATGAAGACATACATGTTGCCCAAAGTATTCCCCTATTCATATTTTAAGCTACTGATTGTCCTGTGGTGCACTAGGAAGGGGAGGGAGGAAGGATCTAAGAAAACAGTACCTTGACTTTATCTGAATGATGCCTCAATACAGTCTGATCAGATTATCAGTGGTGTGTGGGTGCAGGGAGGTGATCAGAACCATCTCAAAGGCCCTCTTTCTCTTTTATGTTTTAATATAGGAAGTTTCAAATACATACACAAGTAGAGCAAATGGAAAAAGAAATTTCATGTCCTACCACCCAGCTTCAGAAGTTATCCACTCATACCGATCTCGTTTCACGTTTGCCCACATCCACCATCCGCATCCCGCCCTTCACACTGTTCTGAAGCAAATGGGGTGCTCTCTCAAACTGTAGGCTCCTTCTGCTGCTTTTGTAACAACCGCATGTTCTAATCAACACAATGGCAGAATACTATGCATCGCCCCTTTCAGAGTCTTTTCTTGACGATTTGTGAAAATCTGTGAGTTGGGAGACATGTAAACCAGGAGAAGTGTGAACTACGAAGGAGGTCAGGTTAGTGAGGGAAAACGGAACCCATTCATTTTATTAATTTCTTTTTATCTATTCAAATATTCATTCAGGCCTGCATATACTGTCTGTGTATAGCAATCCCACTCCATTCCTTCTTTGTTCTCCTTCCTCAGTCTAACTCTGGCTCTACCCGGCCTTTCCCTGCAAACTTGAGGGGCAGTCTGCAGCTTATCCAGTGGCCTCTCTGCCCAGGGAGAGGCGGAGCTCTGCAGTTGCATCTGTGGGTCTGATTCATGGATTAGTTTCCTGCAGAAGATTCCAGAACCTCAACCTCAAAGTGGCGCCTCCTTCCATCCTCAGCTCAGATTCCTTCTTACTGTGAGACTTTTCTGGTTCAATCAGAGACTGGGTGCTCCTCCTCCATTATTTCCTCTGCCCTTTGTATCTTCCTCACAGGTGGATTTAGCTTCAGGGCCCGATACTTGTACAGGCCCCTTCTTAGGCCTGCACCTAATTTTGTATTTTCTATTCTTTTCCTTAAAGAGTCCTCCCATTCCCAGCAACTGGATAAGATTTAGGCCCCACAAAATCTGGATTGATCTCTCGTTTACCTTCAAGATGGCAATGATCATATTTCCTGGGATTATTTATTCATACATTTTGGATTTCCAGCCTAGCCCAGTGTCTGTCTTACAGCAGTTGCTCAATAAATATATGTTTTCAGGAATGTCCCCTGCAGGTCCTTCTTTCTCACTGGGCATTTAGAAGTAGTAGCATTTAGAACTCAAAGTGAGGTTGACAAATCTACTGAACAGAAGTTGATTTCGTTTTTAGGGAGAGACGCCTTCCCAGCACGGTTATGGCCATTCTTTGTGCTTCCTGGCTCACCCCAGTTTCATTTCCTTTGCTCATGTCACAGAAAGCTGACCTTGCCTCGCTGGGATAAGCAGATAGTCCTACAGACACTTTAAATTGACAAGGACTTTAGCGGCAGCATCTACCTGGGGTCAACCCTCACCAGACACCTTTTAAAAAATTAAAGATGACATTTTAATCAAAGCAATACACGTTTATGACAGAAAAATAGGAAAACAGGACAAAAAAGAGAAAAAAAATACCTTAAGTCTGCCACTCAGATAATTTGGTGTACATCCTTTATCTCCATATATGTATCTGTATCTATTTATTTAAAAAAAAAATCATCGTGTACATAGTATATTGTGAACATCTTTCAGTATATAATATATGTAAATAATGAAACAATTTTTTAAAACTTTTGGTAAACTTGATTTGTAACCTCTGATAGAAAGTGTTAAGTATCTTGTTCTACTCTACACAGTACTAATGTTATTTATGCTTAGGTAATATAAATAATATAAACAATATAAATATGTAATGGGGGCACCTGGGTGGCTCAGTTGGTTAAGCGTTTGCCTTCAGCTCAGGTCATGATCTCAGGGTCCTGGGGTTGAGCCCCAAGTCAGGCTCTGTGCTCAGCAAGGAGTCTGCTTCTCCTCTCCCTCTGGGCTCACGTATGCGCGCTCTCTCTCTCCCTCATAATTAAATAATAATTAAATAATAAATAAATAAATAAAATCTTAAAAAAATATAAACATGTAATGTGCTACATAGAAGGAATACATGTGCATTTGTTGCACAGATGTAGTCTATATGTAATATATGCACATAGGTATGTAATGTATGTACATAGATTACATTGTAAACCATGCAACATAAAGGAGTGCAATTTAGTCAGATTTTTTTATGAGGTGGGCCACTTCGTTTGCACAACTCCAGAGGGCACTATTCATATAGACTCTGATGGCCACTGCAGCCCGTGAGGGTGAATATTTAACGAAAAAAGATCAAGGTGGGTTCCTCGGGTATTCCAGCTCGATAAATTTCACAGTTAAGCCTTTTGAAGTTGAGAAAGTTTCGTTTAGGAACTGGTTTTTAAGTACAAAGATTTCATTTCTTCTAGCGAAAAACAGGCGGGAGGAAACAAGCTATTTGAAAACAGCCAGGGAGGGAAACGCGTCTTCCCCAGTTTGCCAGCTACCGGACACCGTGGAAATTCCACCCTAGGACAGTCGCGGTGCCTGCTGGGAGTTGTAGTGCGGCCTCGCCTTCAGAGCCACTGTCTGGACCCCGCGAGACTCAGTTTCCCGGCAGGCCGCGCTCCAACCCCGCCGGCGGGACTGGGGCTGCCGCGCTGGCCGCAGGAGAGTGACCCTGTTCGTGTTGGTTCCAGTCGTGGCGATGGCTTCGTTCGTGACGGAGGTTCTGGCACACTCGGGGAGGCTGGAGAAGGAGGATCTGGGCACTCGGATCAGCCGCCTGACCCGGCGGGTGGAGGAGATCAAGGTGAAGGCCCTGCAGCCGGGGGCTGACTGAAAAGGGACGCCGGGTCGTTTGTGGAGGGACAGGGAAAGGAGTGGGGGCTAAGGGCAGAGAGACGGGGTATAAGCAGTCAGGTGTAGGGGCTGAGTGGGAGGAATGCGAAGTGGGAGGGCTGAGAAGTGTGTACATTGAGGAGCGGCCCGGAGGGGAGCCCAGACAGGGGTTGGGGAGTAAGGAGATGCGAAGGCCTGGCGCGTAGGGGGAGGAGGAGGCGGTGGCCGGGTAGTGCCGGGCCGCGGAGTTAGGGTGGGGAACGGAGGGGTCGGGAGCTTTGGAGGAAGACTGAGGGAACCAGCTGGAGAGGTGGGTCTGGAAGCCCCGAGGTGTCTAGGGAGGGAGCATGTGAGAAGTGAGGACAGGACCACCTCCCTGATTTGTGTTTATCTCCTCTGCCCATTCCTTCTTATGCCATTTGCTGATGAATAAAATAGCTTTGGGAGAATTGTACTATTCTCCTCTCTGAAATTTTTGTCGTTCCAGTCTGTCAAGCTGTTAATGGAACTCTGGTCTTCATCTCTAAGTCCTTTGAGGCTGGTCTGAGTGTTGTAAAACATATAAAGAATGCTTCAGTGGACCCTGCTGTCTTGATATTGATAGAAACCCAAAAAGCATATCGCCATTCACAGTTTCACTCTGTATTTGTATCTTTACCTTGCGAATATTTGCCCACATCTTTTTTGCTTTCATTTAAAGTTGTGTGCACCCGCATTAAGTCTGGATTTCAGGGAGCAAGTTTGGCACCCTATCATAAAGGCACAAGAAGTAGGTCTTCCTCACAGCCCTTGATTTCACAAAAATCGATTCTTGACTTGTAAGTATTCATGTTACGGGGGCCATCTCTTCCTCAACACAGCTTTAGAGTTTTTCACCATTTTTTACGTGGGGGAAAGACTATTAAGCTACCTTAGCATGGCACTCAAGGCTTCTACTGTTCCAGACCTAACTTTCCTTTCACTGGGTTTCCTTCACCAACTTGGAACTTCAGCCAACTGACTATTACTTTCCATGCTCCAAGCAGACTCAGTATTTTTCCTGGTTCCCAAATTTTGCTTATGTGGCCATTTTTTCATCTTTACCTATAGTATTTCTACCCACTTTTCATGTCTAATCTCCAATCTAGTTTCATGCATGAAAAGTATCTCCAAGCAGAGGTGTTTGTGTTTCTGGAAGACATTAACTCTTTTCCTATATTACATTTTTATATTCTGGTTACTTAAGTGTATAGTATTTTTCCTACTTAAAAATAACTTATTTGTGGGCAGACATAATTTTTTTCTGGTATTTTCCAAAGCATTCAGTGCAGAGTATTCAATAATTTGTTTATTGATGAAGCTCAAGTTAAGTTAAAATTTTAAGATTAGGCCTTAAAATTTTATAAGCAAGAGGATAGAATTTCATAGATTGAAGTATGCAGATTGTGGATTTAATTTATCCACTTGCTTTTTCTAGTAGGTATATGATTAAAGTTGGTGGCTGTAGTCTGAGCTAATCTAGTTTAATATGAGAACTTCTGGCTCCCCCTTTTCTTTTGCAGGATTTGTACAACTTTTGGGCAATCCTGGAATTTGGTGATTATTTTCTTCTTGCATCCTAATAATGTTATAGGATCCTTAAGGGTGGAAAGAACGTGATTTTCAAAGAAACCCATTGACTTGGAGGAAAAGTGATGGGGTGTGGGTAACCGGCAAGAAGGCTCCGATGTGGAGGATTCCTTAAGAAAGACGAGCTGTATATTTTTAATAGAGTTTTGTACTCATCCCACTGTAATTCTTCTGTCTTATTTTATAGGGTGAGGTGTGCACTATGATCAGCAAGAAGTATAGTGAATTCCTGCCTAGCATGCAAAGCGCACAGGACCTCGTTACCCAAGTGGATAAGCTATCTGAGGACATTGACCTGCTGAAATCCAGGATAGAGAGTGAGGTAAAAATGGTTCATTCTATTGGTTAGGTTTGTAGGGTAGTAGTTCAGAGGCCTGATTCCTCAGACAATTCAATATTGTGTAAAAGTTTTCAAGACCTCACTTTCCTTATTGGTCAATGGAAGTTGCATTAGATAATTTTAGACTAACTTCCAATTTTAAAATAGAAATATTTTCCAAAACTATAAACAATTTTCATAGTAAATTTTTAAAGCTATAATAATAATAATGTCTTGCATTTGAATAACACTTTATAAATTAAAAAAATAATCTCAGAATTTTATTGTCTTCAAAATAAAGCTGGATCATTTGGCCTTTCCTCGTCTCTTAGTTTAAAATGCTTGCATCTCTTAATGACCAGCATTCTGTTATGGCCTCCACACATTCCAGCCTCAGCATAATCTTGGTCATTTGGCCTTCTCCTGAAAAATTGGCTTGATTTGCCAATTACAACCACTCTGCTTCCTGTCATAAAGCCACTTTATCTGGACACACAAAGAATCCTTGCCTGTCTGGTGACAGGTCACTGTGTTGGGTCAGTGCTTGCTGTGCTTCTTATAGAAGGTCTGGTGGGGTTTAGAAATACTTAAGATGTTTGCCGGAGTGCAGTCATCACAAAAAGAAGTAAGCCAGTCTGGAAACAAAAATAACCACTTTATAATTTTAAAAACATTTTTCACATATATTATTTCACCAGGATTTTTTCCTGTATTTTACTTTTAGGAAACATAGTCATTTGAAGCAAGGAAAGCTGATACTAAAGGTTTAAACAAGTGTAATCTTAGAGGCCTTCTGTACCTATTGCTAAATTACTGGGCAGGGCTCATTGACATCCCAGATCAGGATGGTGAAATGTTTTCAAAGTCCTCAAGGAAAGATGCCCAAGTCTTTTCTCTATGTGATAGTCACTAAAGAAAGAAAGTGAGCAGTTGTGTTTTTCAGAAGTTTGTTACAAAACTTCAATCACAGATGGGGATTTCTAGTTACCTGGAAAATCTATTTAACAGCCAGTTCATCAATCATTCTGATTAGAGGCTTTAATAAAAATAAATCTGTTACTCTACAATTCTGGCACAGTTCAAATAATATTTTCAAGGTGTATTTGTCATTAGTTGATTGTTTAATCTGTGAGGCAATAGTGCAATCTTAGACTGTACTATTAGAAATGCAGTGTCTGGAATAAGAGAATCATGGGCTGTCTGTACCTTTAGCTGACCAGATTACGGTTGGTGAAATTTATTCAGTTCTGGTTGGTGTGTTTTGAAAGGTCTGGTCTAAATGAGAAGGTCCATACCTGAACACTGTGTCATTGGAAGAACAGTGAAAGAAACTGAGGATGATTAGCCCTAGTAAGATTCAAACTATGGCTGGGGAAGGAGCATGAGATTTAGTAGATAGATATTGTGAAGAGATTTACTCAGTCATTTGGTATACTTATTGAGCGTCTACAAGGTGCTGAATACTGTGTTAGTTACTGAACATGACAGTTTTTTATTTCAATATATGAATCTCATGCCAAATGTAGATGACTAAATAATATGATACACATTAAATAGGAATAATTGAAATAGAGGGAAAATATAGCTAAGCTTGGCTTCCTGTACGGAATAGTATCAGACCAAAACCTGAAGTGATAGGTAGTTAGGCAAAGAGGAAGGGTGTTTTAGGTGGACACTGGGGACAGCATTGCAGAGACATAGATGGAATGGAGAGATGTCACTTTCGGAGAGCTGCAGAAATTCCACGTGACTCATGTTTAGAGAGCATGTGGTAAGGGACACAAGATGAGAATAGAAAGGTGAACAGGGATCTTGTCTATCAGGTTAAGCAGTGCGGACAGTATCTCGATGGCATCAGGTTTGAATTTTAGGAATCCCATTCTGCTTGCAGTTTGAAGAAAAGACTTGAGGAGAATGAGACAGGGAAATGAGCTGCAGTTAAACGGTTAAACGAGGCGGTTAAACGAATCAGGGAAGAAAGGATGGGGGCCTGCTCCAAAGTCAGTGGCACTGAGGGTGGAGTAGAGGATGAGGATGAATCCTAGTGACATTTAAGAGATGGGATCTTTGGGACTTGATGTGGGGAGTGAAAGATGGAGGAGTCAAGGATCATGGAGAATGAGGCCACTGATGTGCCATTCACTGAAAAGAGAATCCAGAGAAGGAGTAGGTTTTTGTGGGGTGCCTGTGGGATATGCAAATGGAGCTGCACAATTGGAGTGTATTAAGATGAAGGCCAGACTTCAAAAAGAAATGAAAAGAGGGCGGGGGGAGAGACAGACCTGAAATGCAGTGGCTCAAATGGCATTTTGACTGTAGTAGTCCAGGCTGCCAGGCTGATTCTACACAGTCAAGAATGTGAGGGGATCTGAGATTTTAATCTACTTGCAAGTTAGCTAGTTAGCCTGCCACAATTTCATGGATGCTACTAGAAGACGTGAAACTCCTTGGGTGAGAGATGAAGGACAATTTATTACAGCAGTGGGCAGACTGAGCATTTTGTACAGAGGTTAAGAGCAAAGAGAGGGCGCAGAGGAGGCACATCTGTTTTCTTGACTCAGACTTGGAAATGGTGCATATCACTTCTGCTTGTATTTCATTGGTGAGATCTTAGACACATGGTCACACTCCACTGAGAGAGGCTACAGTCAGGTAACCGTGTGCTGTTACTGTGGGGCAACAGAAAAATGGCTTTTAGTTGACAGTTTACACATCACCCATCCATATACGTGTTTGGAGCTTAGGAAAGTGATGTGGATAGGAGTCTTTAGAAATGGAAGCCACGAGCCTTGATTATCCAAAGAGACTGTATAGAGCAGGGTTTCTCAACCTCGGCACTGTTGATTTTTGGGGCTGGATAGTTCTTTGGTGTGGTGGGCTATCCTGTGCATTGTGGGATATTCAGCAGTATCTCTGGCCTCTACTCACTAGATGCCAATAGAACTCCCTCAGTTGTGACGACTAGTCTCCAGACACTGCCAGATGTCCCTAGATGCGAGTGGGTGGAAAATACTATTGTTTTTTGAGAACCACTGGTTCAGAGTAGGAAAAGGGCCAGGGAGAGAGGACTATCAATCTGTATGAAGTGGTCAGAGGGAAGATGAAGTTCCCCAAAGAAAATGAATGGCCAGAGAGCTAGGAGGAAAATCAGTGGAGAATAATTTCTGGGAACTAAGGGAAGGAAAGTAACTGTACTAATAAACAGTTAAATGCTGATGATGTTTGCTTTGGATTTAGCAACAAGGAGTTGATTGGTGTTTGGGGCACTGTTTTGGAATAGTTTTGATGGAATGGTGGGGGTAGAAACCAGATCTCAGTGAGTTGTAGAATGAATGAGAAGGAAGAAAGTAAAGACAGTGAGCATGGATCACTCTTGCAAGAAGCTTGTTTGTGAGAGGGAGGAGAGAAATAAGGTAGCCACTGAGAAATAGGGGTTGCTGAGGTGGAGGGAATTTTTTTTCAAAGATGGGGGATACTCTAGTGGGTATTCAATCAGTATATATTTCATGAATGAAGAATGAATTAGGAAGAGGTAAAGATATGGAAAAGAAGAATGGATAGTGCAAAGTCCTTGAAAAGGCGGGACAGAATGGGAGGTGGATTCTGACTCAGCATAAAATCTTTCTAGTAGTTAGAGCTATCAGCTGTAGAATGAGTTGTCACATGGCAGTGGGGATGCCCCTGTAGTCATCTAGGTGGATGAGCTCTCTGATGAAAAATACTGCTTAAATTAAAGCTGGGTGGTGACATGGCCCTGTTATGTTGGTGGCAGTGGGTACTGCTGCATAGGGTAATGGTTTGGACTAAGTGAACTGCTGAAGATCTCTTCTAATACATTCTGTGATTTTTTGTTGTTGTTATTCCAATCTTAACCAGCATTTAAATTTCAGCATGAATTATGTTCACCTAATAAATCTTACTGATTAGTTATAAATGTTTTATTTCTTAGATGTAGTATAGCTTAAAAGTACTTACCTTTGATGTGTGGATTAGGTTCGCCGGGATCTTCATGTATCAACTGCTGAATTTACAGACTTGAAGCAACAGTTGGAAAGAGACTCAGTAGTCCTAAGTTTGCTTAAGCAGCTGCAGCAGGTCAGTAAACTCAACTCAAACTTTAGTGTTTTGCTGGTGAGAAAGTCATTTTTTTCCATTTGGTCTTATTATTAAATGTGTATCCCCCTGACTCTAAGGTATTTTTTCGTATGTTAAAAACAAGCAGACAGACTTGAAATAATAGGATGTATAAAACAAAATACTTAATAACTATGCTTATCGTTTTAGTTTTCTACTGCTATTGAAGAATATAATTGTGCATTAACGGAGAAGAAGTATGTCACTGCTGCTCAGTGTCTGGAAGAGGTACTAAACACTTTCTCCACAATATAAGCAATTAGTACTGTTTTTGTTTTTAGTAAATTTTGTGTTCCATGTATTCCTTATCATTATACCAGTATATTCTCATTGCTCTGAGTCCAGATGGAATGTCTAATGGTGATTCCATTTCACTTCTAGGCACAGAAATGCTTGAAGTTACTGAAATCCAGAAAATGCTTTGATTTAAAAATGTTGAAATCTCTCAGCATGGAGCTCACAATACAGAAACAAAACATCCTCTATCACCTTGGAGAAGAGTGGCAGAAGCTGATTGTGTGGAAGTGCCCACCATCAAAAGGTGCTGCTGACCTCAGGTGGACTGCTTTGCTTCATCTGCCTGAACCAGTGTGGCCTCTGAATCTATTCTAAATATTTTTTACTGGTGGATAAGGAGGTTTTGTTTATCAGTCTCCACTGCACTGAGTTCTGTTATGCAGAATGCATGTTAGGACCAGCTCCTCACTTTACTTCCCTTGCATCTCTCTGTCCTCTTCACGAGGAAGGAGCACAGTGGGGGACGGTGACTGGGTGGGTGGGTTCACGTGATCAGGGTGCAGCGGAGGAGGCAGTTAAGACCGCACAGAGTCTCCACTGCGTTGTAGGTACACCCATTCCCAACAGCCCTTATCCCAACAGTTTACCTTGGCTAGAAAGCTTTGAAAAGCTGTTCAACAATTTTCTTTCTTGGTGAGGAAAGAAGACAGGGGGGTCAGTGGGACAGGGCTTTGGCTCCGTTTTTTTCAGTCCTCGGGGAAAAAGTCGTGGCAAAATCATGAGGTAGGGGGTGCTTTGCAAGATGAAGAAATAGGATTACTTTGGCCCTGGCTTTGCTTTATGCTGCTTGGCTCTCAGGCTCTCTGCTCACTTGTAGGTGCAAGCCTTCTTTGATGTCTTGTTTACAGTAAAACCTCTGAAAATATATGTAAAGGACATGCCATTACACCTTGTATATTTTCTAGTATTGAATCTTGAAATTTAATTTGTTTCAGTGTCCCCCAACCCCTTTCCCATATCCACTTGGGCCTCCGAATTCACTAAATATGTATGTGTGTATATAGACACGCACGTGTATGTATTTCAGATATTTTGAAGGAAGTAACCTAGAAAATTTTGGGCTATATTTGCAGGCAGACTAAAATTAAGAGAAGCTAACAGGCATGTTAATTCTTTGTTATTATTATACACCCTTCTTGTTAAACTTACTAGGCAGGCTAGTCTCTATACTCAGTAAGAAAGAACATTAAAGAGATCTTAAGTAAAACTAGGACCCCACTTGTCATTCCTTACCTTCTCTCGATACACATTTAATAAGCATTTATTAGGCATATCATCTTGCTTTTGCATTTAGTTTGATTCTTTGAATATACCAAAAACAGTCATTTCCTGTTTTAAAGTGATGCCAAGGACACATATGTCATAATTAAAATTTGGTTACATTAGAAGTATATTGTAATAAAACCCAAATTTCGGAATCTCAGTAGAAAATGAGCTCTGGGGAATAGAAGTGGGAATATCTTGTATTGCTGAGACAGCTGATGTTTTCCCCCTTTTTCTTAGATACCAGCAACTTGGAATCTTGCCTGCAAACAGAACTTCATTTATGCATTGAACAGTCTCAGAAAGAAGAGAAGACCCCTGTGCCACCAATCAGTTCTGTCCTCTTGGCATTTTCTATTCTTGGGGAGCTACAAATGAAGCTGAAATCGTTTGGTAAGGCATACTACTTTGTTTCATTTTCATGAAATCTCAGAATGGTGTTAAAGGAGTGACAGAGAAGTTTATAAAATATTCTCTAGATAATATTGATGATGGATCCTAGGCTTTGGCCTTATGAGTCATCAAATGGAATTCTCATAAATACTACCCTTTTTATTAAGGTCTTGGATCCTTCCTTGACTTTTCTTTTTTCCTTTTTTTAAACCAGCTGCTGCTATTTATTTGATTTGACTTGAGTGATTTAAATAAAAATCTGTAGACAGTCTGGGGAACTTCAGTGGGAAAACCTGCAGTGCATAATGAGTGGTGTGTGATGTCACAGGATATGTATTTTTATTGTTAGGTTCAAAGATCTTTTTTGGTGGTGGTGGGGGGCATGCTTGCTTTTTTAAAGTTTGTTCCAGTGATTTCTGATGAATGTTCATATAATTTTTCAGGTCAGATGCTGCTGAAGTATATCCTTAGGCCTCTGGCATCTTGCCCATCGCTTTATGCTATTATAGAAAGCCAGCCTAACATCATTATTATTCGTTTTGAGTCTGTAATGACTGACTTGGAACATCCGTCACCGTCTGAAGTTTTCGCAAAAATCAGACTGGTACTGGAAGTGCTCCAGAAACAACTTCTAGGTCTGTATCCCCAATGGAGTGCTTTTATATTTTTGTATTTAGGAAAAGTCAATATTGTTTTTAAAAGTAAATGTTATTTTAAAGTAGATAAAAATGCCCCCAATCTGAATGTATAGAGAATTGGAAGTGAGTAAATTATGCCGTAGGAGTAAAGTTATCACCTGCTTGTTTCCTGCTCTGCTTTATATTTGTTCTCCTATACTGAAAATAGGGTCACCAGTGCTACCCCAGATTCTGTATTTGTAATATTTAGTTGAATTCTAGGATATACTTCTCTCACTGGACTTCTACTAACATCACATTTTGGGATTCTTGCTTTAATTATGGGAGAAGCAGAGATGAATTTAAGTACTCTTTTTTATTTTTTTTAGAGAGCGAGACAGAGAGGTGGGGAGAGGGGCAGAGAGAGAGAGAGAGGGAATCTTAAGCATGCTCCACCCCCAGCACAGGGCTCAGTCTTACAACCCTGGGATCATGACCTGAGCCAAAATCAAGAGTTGGACGCTTAACCGGCTGAGCCCCTCCCAGGCGCCCTGAACCAAGGTCTACATATTTCTCCATTAATCTGATAGAAACAAACTAGATTTAGCATAAGAAATAAATTACATTCTTAGCCTATTGTTTAGATCTTTATATATTCATAATTGAAATAGCCAGTTTCTGTATTGCTTGAATAATTTTTTTGGTTGTCATACTATTAAAAATAAAGTTTTTCTGGGGTTTTAATACTGTTCTTTTGTTATTTGACTTAAAAAAAATTTTTTTTTTATTGGCTTATTTTGACTTACCTTCTTTATACTTTTCAGTTGTCTTACTGAATAGTCGAACGTTCTTGATGTAGAAAAAATAAAAAACTGCTGGTGTTGTTTGTATGCCTTCCTGGCAGTCATTTAGTTTATTTATATAAAATAATTTCTGTGTAAAGGAAGGAATTGGTTCTAGTTTTAACAGTAGCAGAGAAGAAAAAAAGTCTTCAGACTTATATAAACTGCAGAAATCCAAGGTAGTTTTCTTGTTCCTTCACTTAGGGAAATAATACATAGGTATAAACAAAGTATCCAAGGATTGGAAAGAACCAGAGATCTCTGATGCTTGAGTCTCCTCTCTAACACTCCCATCCATGGGTCACATAATCAGCCTGAGCATTGTTAGTGAGGGGGAGGTAACTTCCTTTTGATGCATTCTGTCCTGCCTCTGGGCAACTCTGAGTTTTACAGAGTTTTTGTTTGTTTGCTTGTTTTTTAAAAATCATGTCTCCTTTATCTATAGTAAATACTACTAGCAAAACCTCCATTTTGCAAATTAAATCTTCAAGGTAGTTTAAAAAATTTGTTCGAAATACATTGCTCTGTAATGCCTGTTTTATTGATGCTATTTCTACTGTGTGTAGTATATAGAACATGTCTAATTCCTTTTACACATTATGGACTTTCAAATTCTTTACAATAGCTGTTACTTCCTCTGTATCTTACCACCAATATAAACGTCCTTAGATTTTTTTGAATGATGTAGTTTAAGTTCTTATTTTCATTGCTTTTCTGTGAATATATTCCATTTCTTCTATAGTCTTTTTTTTTTTTTTTTAAGATTTTATTTATTTGAGAGAGAGAGAGTGAGAACACGAGTGGGGGGGGTGCAGGGAGAGGGAAAAGCAGACTCCCTGCTGAGCACGGAGCCCCATATGGGGCTCCATCCCAGGACCCTGAGATCATGACCTGAGCCGAAGGCAGACGCTTAACCACCTGAGTCACCCAGGCACCCCTATTTCTTCTATAGTTTTATTAAAGTATGGTATTCAAAACAGAACAAAGTATTATAGGTATAGTGTGAACTAATTCAGAGTAGTTTGGGAGCACTCATGCCCTCATTCTCAGTTCCAGGCTTCTGTGACTATAGCCAAAGCCTTTTTATTTATTACACAGTTAACTCACTGAGCTTAATCTAAATGAAAATCCTATGTCACACTTAATGCAATGCAAACTGCTGCTCTCCCATCTTATACTTGACTTTTTGGAATTAACACTAATCTTTGTTAAATTTTACTTGATAACATTTTGTAGTGTTTACTGTCCTCTCCCCTTCATGTCGCATGCATAATTGATACCCATGCTTTCATGTAGTTTAATCTGAGTCAGTGATGATATTGTTGTCTGGGATAGGGTTACAGTCAGAGGGTGCTCTGGGGAGTTCTGGTACAGACAGACCTCTTTACAGTTTTACTTTGCTCCATTAAATTAATCAGTACTATACTTGTTGATCTATTTATAAGTTATCTTCTATCTAGGATATTCAGAGCAGAAGACAGCTCATCTCTTTATGCATTTTAGGCTCTAGTTTCTCTTTTACCATTTATTCTTTTCCTTCTGGTTTAGAGATCACTGTCTTTGACAAAGAAGAGGATAACAGAACGAGTTCAGGAATTTTGTGTTCTCTTTGATATCCGTCAGTGTGCATTCATTCCGTTCCTTCATCTTCTTGATCTAAATATAACCTGAAATCATATTTTGAGTCCTTAGTTCTTTTTGGAATCCTCTATTTTCTTTGGATTTTAGTTATTCTGAAACTTCCTAAGGGCTTTTGCCCTTCCTTTTATGTTTGCCTTTGGTTATATGCTCTTCTTTTCACCTTTTAAATCTGTATTTTTCCTCAAAATTTTCTTTATTAGAAAGCATTGTTATACCAACAACAAAGGAGCTTTTATTTTTTTATATTTTATTTATTTAGTTTCATTTTAATTCCAGTATAGTTAACCTACAATGTTATATTAGTTTCAGGTGTACACAAAGGAGCTTTTATTTAATCTATTTATTTTTTTAAAAAGCTTTTATTTATTTATTTGACAGAGAGAGAGTGTGTGTGCTCATGAGCAGGGGGAGGGGCAGAAGGAGAGGGAGAAGCAGGCTCCTGGCTGAGCAAGAAGCCCAGTGCAGGGCTTGATCCCAGGACCCTGGGATCGTGACCTGAGCTGAAGGCAGACGCTTAATCAACTGAGCCACCCAGGCACCCCTAACAAAGGAATTTTTAAAAGAGGAAAAAGAAAAGTCGTTTGGAAAGAATTTGGCAAAATATATAAAAAGCCTTGATAGTAAGTTCAGATCCTTTGAACCAAGATTTCAACTTATAGGAGTCTGCCCTACAGAAAACTATGTATAACGATGTTCATCATAATGTTACTTATAATACTGAAATACTGGAAAGTAATGAAATTTTGAAGAATAGGGAATTAAGTAAATTATATAGCTATGTAATAGATCACTTTGCGTAATTATGTTATACTTTATTGTATTGAATTTTTAAAAAGTAATGATTGGTTTTTAAAACTAATTGCTTCCAAAAAGCCAACAACGAGCATTCTATTAAAGGATTAAAAACTATTTCTATTAAAATCAGTTATAAGTTGGGAATGCATGCTACCATTAATATTCTTTGGTATTGTTTTAGGGGTTGTGCTAATGCAAAGAAGAGAAAATAAAATAAGTAGGAATATTAAAATAAAGAGAAGAAATTATCTTTATATATAAATGATATAATTGCATACCTAGGAAACCAAAAGACTCTACTACAACTTTTATAATTTATACTATTATAAATCATATTAAATTTATAATTTAATTTAAATTATATTTTATATTTATATTTAATGTAAATTTATCATATAAAAATTTAATTGTTTAGATACAGTATGAAGATATAAAAATCAGTAACATACTTTGTGCAGTAATAATATATTAAAATATAAAGATATTTATTATGCTAACAATCTATAAAATTCTTAAAGATAAGTTTAATAACAAAGAAGAGGGGAGGACACATGTGAAGAAAACCACAAAACCTTGAAGCATGTAAAGTAAAACTTGAATAAAAGGAAGCTTTTGTGGATTAGAAGACAGTGTCATAAAATTGTCAGTTCATTCCAAATCAGTGTATAAATTTAATACATTTCCAATCAAATACCCATTGTATATGTTCAAACTCAATAAATTACTCTAAAGCTTACATCAAAAATAGATTTGGAGAATTGCCAATAAAGATTTAAGAAATGGGACAATTTAAAAATTAAAACTATGATCTTGGTACAAGGAAATAAGTGGAATGAGAAAGAGTAGAGCAGAAGTAGAGCCAGGATAAATGAGAACTTGATGTTTGATCAAAGTCACATTTCAGTTTAGTGGGACAGATAGTTCGTTTAGTAATGGTGCTAGCAAAATTGGCTGTCTGTGCGATAAAACAAAGTTAGATTCCTGTTTCATACTTCATACCGAAGTAAATTCGAGATGAATTACAGCCCTCTGTGTGGAACAATGACAACAACAAAAATGTTAGAAGAAAATTTAGGAGATGTGAATAGTCTGAGGAAGCTCAGAATGCATAAAGGGAAGGACTGACAAATTTGTCTACGTATAAATGTTAAGTTCTGCGTGGCAAACAATACTGTAAACAAAGTCAAAAGATAGGGAACTGGGAGAAAAGTCTTGTAAGACGTTTGACAAACAAGACGTTATTATAAGGACTTTTTTTCCAAAGGAAAAGAGAACACTAATAATAGAAAAATAGGAAAAAATTTGAACAGGCAATACATGGAGAGAAAGTGCAATTTGTTAATAACATAAAAATGTGTTGCTTAACCTCTCTAGTAGGGGAATGGAAATCACACCATCGCGGTGAACTTTCATCCTTAGGGCTAACATTAAAAGATCTGTGTGAGACACTTCTGGTAAGAAAGTGGAAAGGTAGTCTTCTTCATTGCTTTTTGTGAGTGCTTTGTAGAAAATAATATGAAGTTCTATAGTGTATGTAGAGTAAAATCTAAAATGTGCATCCCTTTGACCTAGGGATTCCACTTTTTAATCCTTTACCGAAGTGATACCAGTAGGTTATATGTGTGTGTGAGTAGTGTTGTATCCTTGCACACTGGACTGTGCACCATTTGAGAAATGGTTATAAAACTTATGTTTGAGCCATACTGTGGTACATTTTGCAGCTCTGGAAAAGAAATGAAGTAGAGCTGGATATATTGACTTAAGAGATGGCCATGATCTGTTTTTAAGTGATAAAAAAAAGTTCAATGTAAAATATATGGCATGAACCCGTTTTTATAAAAAAGAAAGCTGTCCCTTATATGAGTATTGTATTGGTTTGCTGGGGCCACCTTAACAAAATGCCATAGGCTGTGTGACTTAACAGAAATGTATTTTCTCACAGTTTTGGCGGCTGGGAGTCCCAGATCAAGGTATTAGCAGATTTGTTTTCTCCTGAGCCCTCTCATTGCCTTGTGGACAGCCTTCTCACTGGTCTGTCCTCTGTAAGAGTGTATTCCTGGTGTTTCTTCTTCTTCTTATAAGGACACTAGTCATATTGGATTAGGACCTCTCCCTAGTGACCTCGTTTAACCTTTATTACCTCCTTTTTAAAAAGATTTTATTTATTTATTTGAAAGAGTGAGAGAGAGAGCATGAGCAGGGGGAAGGGAAGAAGCAGACTCCCCGCTGAGCAGGGAGCCCAACATGGGGCTCCATCTCAGGACCCTGGGATCATGACCTGAGCTGAAGGCAGATGCTTAACGACTGAGCCACCCAGGCGCCCCCCCCCCCTTAATTACCTCTTTAAAGGCCAGGCAGTATCTCCAAACCCAGTCACATTGGGGGTTAAGGCTTCAACGTATAAATTATGGGGGAGAGTGTACAATTCAGTCCAGATCAAGTAGGTGTGTATTTGGCAATTCATGTATATATATATATATATATGGCCTCTGTGTGTGTGTGTGTGTGTGTGTGTGTGTAGTATGAATGTAAAGGAAGAAGAATACAAACCAAACTCATTGCATTGGTCACTTGGGCATGGAGAGAGAAGCTTGTGGGTATGGAGAGGGAAATTTTTGGCTTTTTGTTTATTTCTTTACAAATCTTAGTGGTTTGGGACTTGTCATAACAAGCAAGTTTTGCTTTTGCCATGAATGATTTTCTAGGAAATATCAATTACAGATTTTTATCAAGGAGCAGAAACTCTGAACATACAAATGATTGTAAAAGAAATTTGAAAAGTTGTTAAAGACTTACCGCTAAAAAGGTCACCATCAGGCACAGAAAGTTTATAGTTAAATTCTGTGTATACTTCAAATTATAGATAATCCCAGTGTTAATCAGACTCTTTGGGTCAGTAGAAACAAAGATGAACATGTCCTACTTAAGTTTTTAAAAACCAACATAGGGGCACCTGGGTGGCTCAGTCAGTTAAGTGTCTGCGTTTGGCTCAGGTCACGATCTCAGGGTCCTGGGATCCAGCCCCTTGTCAGGCTCCCTGGGAGCCTGCTTCTCCCTCTCCCTCTGCCCACCCTCTCCCGCTTATGCTCTCTCTCACACACTCTCTCTCAAATAAATAAAATCTTAAAAAAAAATAAAAATAAAAGCCAGCATAAACTTAATACCAAAATGTAATAATGATAGCTTACAGACAGAGAAAATACTGTAGAACAATTTTACCTTTGGCTTATAAATGCTAACATTTACAAAATATAGTAATTTAAATCCAACAGTACCTTTAAAAAGGAGACATTGTTTATTCTAGGAGTACAGAGGTGTTTAGCATAAGAAAGCTATCAACCAGTTTATTATGTCAGTATATTAAAAGGGGTTACATCATTAGATATGGAAAACATTGATAAAATTCAGTACCCTTTCTTAATAGAAAACTAAAATAAGAATAGAGTACTTTTTAATAGTATGGTGAAAGGTTTATGGTATTAGCTGAAAATGTCTCTTAGTATTGTTTATTATCTTTTAAAAAACAGGTTTTTTTGTTTTGCTCTGTGTTAGTAAATGGCAGCTGCCATTTATTGTGAAATTTGTGACATATTTTCTTCTGGTCTCTCTTTTATTCCTTTACTGTCCCCATGATTCTCCTTGCTTTTGCATCTTCACTTAATTCTGCATCAGTAGTGTACCTTGTCCATAGTTATTTTTCTTAAACTTAGAAAAATAATTATATCGTAATTAAGGTATTTCAATTTAATTGCCGTTTACAGTTTATATAGGTACCATTGTAGCTTGTGCTGTATGCATAAATATTCAAGTAAATGCATTACAGTGTTATATTGATGCATAGAAAACAAATAATTCGAATGGAATGAATCTGTTTACACTCACAGGATTGGTGATGTGTTCGTGGGACGTACTGGAAATGATAGGTGTGCCTGACATATGAGCAGTACAGACAGCATAATTGCTTACGCGGTACAGTGGTTCAAGTGACATTGAAGTCTTTTTGAAACAACAAAGTTGTTGTGCTTAACAGAAGACTACTTTACCCTACTTCCCTTTTTTTCTTTTACTTAAAAATTTTTATTCAGTGGGTGCCTGGGTGGCTCAGTTGGTTAAGTGTCTGCTTTCGGCTCGGGTCATGATCCCAGGGTCCTGGGATCGAGTCTTGCATTGGGTTCCCTGCCCGTTTCTCCCTTTCCTCCTCCCTCTGTGTGCTCTCTCGGGTAAATAAATAAAATCTTAAAAAAAATTTTTTTATTCAAAAAATATGCAGTGGTCCCATGTACCCTTCCGCTGTTTTCCTCAGTGTTAACATCTCGTGTACCCATAGTGCAATATCAAACCCAGCAAACTGACGATAGTCCAATTCACAGAGCTTACTCAGATTTCACTGGTTTTACCTGCAGTCGTGTGTGTGTGTGTGTGTGTGTGTGTGTGTGTGTGTGTGTAGTTCTGTGTAGTTTTATAGTAGATCCATGTAGCACCACCTTAAGCAAGATATGGAACTATTCTAGTACCACAAGCTGCTCTGTGCTACCTCTTTATAATCACACAGCCTTGCTTCCATTTTTTAAAAGATTTTGTTTATTTGTTTGTTTGTTTAGAGAGAGAGCGTGGCAGAGGGGGCAGAGGGAGAGGGAGAGAGATGCAGAGCTCCATCTCACAACCCTGAGATCGTGACCTGAGTGGAAATCAAAAGTTGATGCTTAACCGACTGAGCCACTCAGGTGCCCCCCCGCCCCCCGTTTCCATTTTTAAATTGAAATTGATTAAAAATTTTAAAAATTCAGTTCCTCAGTCACACTAACCACATTTCAAGTGCTCAGCAGCAAAATGTGGCTGGCGGCTATGCAGGTCTAGACTTTAGACATTGTAAGGTTCTCAAGGCTCTGAGATAATATGCTTCACTTTGTTTTAAGGTTCTTAAAGGTCCTCCTTGGTCAATCAGGACTAGGTTAAAAATAGCTTATCTCTTTTATGGTTCCGTTTCCCTTTACATTGGTCACTGATTCTTAACTATTATTTATTAATTAATATTGTATTTTAAACAACTCCATTAAAATGTGTTGGGGTAAAAAACCACCATACGATATCCTATAGAGAGGCATTGAAGTATTCTGTTTGCTAGATTAGGTATTATGCTCTCATGTAAGGTGTTTATTGATATTTTACTTAGGATAAACACGCAGATCCTAGGCAGAGATGACAGAGAATGTTTATTCATTATTAAAAAACTGGGATTTTGTTCTAAATGAGTTTCAACTTGGTATTCAGAATTTCTGAATGCTTGTCACATAATTGGATCAGTAGATTAGCAGGTGATTACTGTATAATGTAGATGGCTTAAGACTTTATTGTTGTAAAGTACAGGCAGTAATACAGTGCAGACTCTTCAGTTGAGCAATGAAAATAAAGTAATAATTGTATGTCATACTTTGTCCCACGCAGGCACTTGAGATAGCTGTGGAATTATCCGTGCTGTTTTCTTCCCCATCCTAAAATTAAAGAATTTTAGAAAACTAGGGAACTTGAACATAATCTGAACTGTGAATGGCTTCTTGTTTAAAACTTTTTCTTTTGATTCAGATTTACCTCTTGATACTGACCTAGAAAATGAAAAAACATCTAAGATCGTATTGGCTGAGATGCTTGGTGACATGATCTGGGAGGACTTGTCTGAGTGCCTCATTAAAAACTGTTTGGTTTATTCTATCCCAACTAATAGCAGCAAATTACAGCAGTATGAAGAGGTGAGTGCAGAGATACCACAGAAGGCTGTGAGAAACTGTAGGTGCCTCTTGGTGTCTTTTGTTTTTCCTTGGAGACCTTTTGCTCTTTAGTGACATCTTTAAGGAAATTATTAATAGGGAGTGGAAGCAAATTCCCTATTACTTCATTTCTCTCCTTGCTTTCTACCTTTTGATTGGAAAGTATGTTTTCTTTTTAAGTATATTTTCGTTAGTGAGACAACTTTGAAAAACAATTGTTCTTTTATACTCGTATCAACTATAGTAGCTACTATGTGACATTTTACTTTTTTGCTTCTTTTTAGCATTTCCTTGAACATTAAAATAAGTGTAATTATTTTAGAGATCTTCGCACTTTTGCTGAGAATCAGAAGTTTATATTGAAGGTACTATTCCTAATGAACTTAGGGCTGGAAGAATGTCTAATACATGTATACCTGCTAACTGCTGGTCTGTTGTAAGACTGAAATGACACAGTTGGTCCTTGTTATTTTTTGTACCTTGGATATGAAAGTTCAATACTGGAAGGGACTATGTGTATATAATTCTTTTTTTTTTCCCTTTGTCTTTCTTTCTCAGATCATACAGTCCACTGAAGAATTTGAAAATGCCCTCAAGGAGATGAGGTTTTTAAAAGGAGATACTACCGATTTGCTGAAATATGCCCGTAACATCAATTCTCATTTTGCTAACAAGAAATGTCAGGATGTGATTGTGGCAGCTAGAAACCTAATGACCTCTGAAATTCATAACACTGTGAAGGTATTGGGGGTTATCATGTATTATGTTGTATTTAGGAAGCGATGTGCATTTTTGAGACAAATATGGTAGAGTGGAAGAGAGCATAACAGTTGCTGAGCCCACTGAGAGAAGTTGCTCATCTTCCAACGGTTAGTTCTCTCATCTTTCAGGTGGTCCTGATTTCTGCGTCTTTCCTAGGATACTGGGAGGCCCGGATGAGATAGGGCACATGAAAGTGTTGTGTACCTTGAAAAGCCCATGTAAATATCCTGTTGTTGGAATTAGACCGTATATCAACCTATGTAGATTTTTCTCAACTTCATTACTTGAGTTTTTTAGTACTCAATTTTGTGACAGATGTATGTTGGGCTTTGTTATGTCCAGAGATTATAGTCTGTTGTGAAAATGTTGACTTCATGTCTTAGGCTAACAGAGGCGCTAATTTTGAAGCCAAAGTCATAAACAAAAAAGATGTAATCTTTGTAGGGTATCTACAATTATCTGCGAAGTCAGTGGGCTCTTTAATTTGCGTGAAGAGTAATTTACTCCTTTGACCTTAGATAAGCTTGTATATTTTCTTTTCTGTTTTTTTTTCACATTTTACATATATAATATAATATTTGGTAAATGTAAGGTATACTTAGATTAAAGTAAAACATAGACTAAGTTAGTCCCTTACTAAGGTAATTCCTCAGCCATTTTTCTCCTGTCACAGTGATAGGGACTAGACTCTTCTTCCCTCTATCCCGTCTTTTGCTATCTTCCCTCTTCCTTGGGGGTACCTTGTAACTGTGTCCACTCAGCAAAATAGTTCATTAGCCCTTTGAGGTGCACAGATTTTAACACATTTTGAGGTATTTTGGATTGTTACGGAGCTGTAATCCACTCAGTACCAGCAGCTGTGCTGTGGAGTTTTATTTATTTTTACATAAATATTACTCGATTATGTAATTCTCCTGTACAAAATCTAGTGGCTTCCCGTCTCATTTAGAAAAAGACCCAGTAGCCTGACAGTAGCCCATAAGGCCTTGTAGGATTTGTCCCGCCATTGCCTCTCTGACCCCATCTCCTGTCGCATTCTTCTTCGGTTACTTTGCTGCAGACACGCTGGACTCATGCCGTTCCCTGGATTTGCTAGGCCCACTTGGTTGCAGAACCTTTGAGTCTCTTGTTCCCTTTGCTTGGAATGTTTTTACCACAGCTGACTTGTTTCCTTTCCTGGCAACTCTTTTAAAATTGGGACCTCCTCCTCTTCCTGCACCCTTTTCTCCCTGCTTTATTTTTCTTCGTATCTCTTATTAGCAACAAACATACCGTATAAATTATTTATTGTTTCTTTCTCTCTAGAAAATAAGCTCCATGTGGGCTTTTTTTTTTTCTCTTCGCCACCCTTTTGTCTACTGTTGTATCTGTAGCACCAAGAAAATATTGGTACACAGTACTGTGTATTTAGTGCTCAGTAAATATTTGGTAAAGAGTTAATATATGTCCCACTTTCCTGTCCCGTAACTCCTTGATGTAAATAGGATTGTTACTGGATTGCTCTGTGACCCTGGGCTAAATCTTTTAACCTTGTTGGACCTCATTTTCTTCTTCTGTAATGTGACAGAATTTTTTTTTTTTTTTTAAGATTTTATTTATTTATTCGACAGGATAGAGACAGCCAGCGAGAGAGGGAACACAAGCAGGGGGAGTGGGAGAGGAAGAAGCAGGCTCATAGCGGAGGAGCCCGATGTGGGGCTCGATCCCGTAATGCCGGGATCACGCCCTGAGCCGAAGGCAGACGTCCAACCGCTGTGCCACCCAGGCGCCCCTGTAATGTGACAGAATTGAACTAGATAATCTCTGAGCTCCCTACTCAGCTCGTTCTGACATTCTATAAGACTACATTTTCCTCAGGACTCAAACCCTAATAGTAGCTTTCTCTAGGTCAGGGTTTCTCCGTAGTGGCACTGTTGACATTTGGGACCAGGTAATTCTTTGCTGTTGGGGGCTCTTTTGTAGGATGCTTATCATATCTCCTAACCTTTACCCACTAGATGCCAGTAGCACCTCTCCCAGTTGTGACAACCAAAAATGTCTGCAGACATTGCCACATGTCCTCCAGAGGGCAAAATTATCCCTAGTTGAGAATCTACAGAGTCCCACTGGTCTAGATTTGATCCTGGTTCTTTCTCTTTGCATTTAGGCCCTGAGATTAGATCTTCTAAACTGCTCAACTTTGAAAAGATCCTCTTCCTTTTTCTAAAAGCCATTTTCAACTTAATTGCCTTTAATGGTTTTCATCTAAATTCTCTCTAAACAATTCTCTATATGTACCCACTATTTTCCATAAAGATCTAAAGCTACTTTTTGTTGGTGGTGGTTTTCTTTTGGCATTTTAACCTCACAGACGCCAGACTAGATCTTATATTCTTCCATCATGGGTTCCCCCACCTTCCTCAAGAAGTCACTTGATTGGGTCATGTATATTTTGGGCCCACTGTTTTTCAGACAAACATTAGCATTTTTTAATCATCTCTATAATTATATTTTTTGTTCTACTCTCTATCTTTGCCATAAATTTGACTGCTGGCTCCCAGACATTTGTATTCTCATTTAAACTTCTTAATAGCCCTTTGAAATAGGTATTATTATACCATTTTGTCGATCAGGAAAGCAGATTTGATGACGTACACATTTTTATTAGACTTGGAGCTTTTTCCGTTAGAGACTTTGTAGAGAAGTCCGGCATGTGCAGAGCAGGACTGCTGCTCTTGCCCTGGAGCCCGCTGCTCCCACCTGCTTCATCTCTGGAAAACAAGGTTTGAAGACCATGATTGTAGTACAATTTCTTCATTTTACAATGAGAAAATTGAGGTCCAGAGAGGTTAAATGACTTTGTTAAAAGTCAGCATAAAAAATATCACTGATGTTTCCAGACTAACAGCCTAGTGTTCTTTCAGTTGGTTTTGATACCCAAGAATTTGCTTTGCTTTGCTTTTTTTTTTTTTTTTTTTTTTTTAAAGATTTTATTTATTTGACAGAGAGAGAGAGAGCACACATAAGCAGGGGGAGCAGCAGGCAAAGGGAGAAGCAGGCTCCTGGCTGAGCAAAGAGCCCAATGTGGGGCTCAATCCCAGGACTCTGGGATCATGACCTGAGCTGAAGGCAGATGCTTAACCGACTGAGCCACCCAGGAGCCCTGGAATTTTCATTCTGTATAAGTGTTAGGGAAGCTTTTTGGTTTTGGTTTGAAGTTTTGTTTTGTTGAGTGGAGGATTTGCTAGCTGAATGGGTTATTTCTTAGGCCAAGCCAACACATGTTGCTTGTGGGAAATAATTTGTTTAATGACAACAGAACACAAAATTATACTGGTCTGGAATAATTTAGTGGTCTAGTCTGAGAAAGATGATTTTGAAGGTCCTTTCATTTACCTGAAATCTTGGGCCAGTTTCACAGCTTTGCTCTTTCCATCAATATGAAGAGTACACAGAAGAAATGGAAGAATGGCACAGTAAAGGGGGTTCTTTATTTCTTATGACATGCTCTCACCCCAGTTTGAGCAGTCATTAAAATAATTTCCATATTTACTCAGATCTTTTGATCACTCTCAGAGCCACAACTTGATCATCATGGAGTCCACCAGTATCTTACTGCTGTCTGTGTGCTTGCATTTGAATTATTCTGAGGACAATACATATTCTGTTTTATGTTTGAATCTTAGATTACTCCTGATTCTAAGATAAGTGTGCCGGACTTAGCCCATCCTGAGAAGGATGAAAAGCTAGAAGTACAGAAAATGTGCACAACTCAGTACAACGAGGTGGTGAATTTAGAGCCTGAAAATACATTGGACCAACATTCCTTTTCTTTGCCCACGTGCCGCATCAGTGAATCTGTGAAGCAGTTAATGGAACTTGCCTATCAGACTTTGCTAGAGGCAACAACCAGCAGTGATCAGTGGTAAGAGTTCTGAAAATGGCAGTGATGTGGTTACATGCGTATCTAAGCATTTATTGAGAAAATTAGCTGGAAGTCTTTGGGTTTTCTTATCCCATTAGTTAGTACTTTTTTTTCCCTAGAAAAACAGTGCAGCACACAGATATATATCAGTAATTCACTTTTATTTTCAATAACATGTACTTCTTGCAGGGTGTATTAGAAATGGAAGCATGTGTATGGGTGAATGAATGGAGTTTCTTTGACATTAAAGTCGTTAATCACTTTTTTACAAGAAGCTCTTTTAATTTTTAATTTCTATTTTTTATATAATTTTTATATAATTTATATATGTTTTCTCATATGTTATATGAGAAAGCACATGTAAAGAACTTAGAATACTACCTGGAAAATGCTCAGTACTCAGATGTTTATTTTATTATTACTAGTGGCCATGGTAATAGTGGTCGTTATACCATCTGCTCCAGCCTGCCCTGGCCTTTTAGCTTAACATTCATTTTACCTTTTGAAATCCAGTCCCTAATATAATTAATTTCATTTTTGTTTTTAATGCAATAATAGTTGGTTGGAAGGCCAAAGGTAGAAGGAAAAGCATGGAATTTCTGAAGATCTGATTTTATCCTTTCAAGATGATTTCTCTAAATCTACACTGTATTCAGGGTACCTCCAACTCTAGTCCACATCCAATTCTGAATCACTCTTTGCTTCATGATCTCCTCTCCTACTCCTGGACAAAATTAAGGGGAAGATTGCAGGCTGGAGCCCAAGCTGTAGAACGGACTGACATAAACAGTTTGAATCTGTGGATGGAGGTTCTTTACTTCTCATCCCCAGAGGACAGAACAGTCCCAGTTAGGGCCTGACTCAACCACATTGCCTCACAGGTGGGCTTCCAGAGTTTTTGTTCTTATCTCCACATGCAGACAAACTCCTTTATTTTATTCTGCTCTAGAAAGAACATGTTTACCAGGATATTTCCATGACTGCAGTGAATTGTTGTGTTCACAAGTCCATCAGTTTTAAATATAAGTAAGAAGAAAAATACATGTAAAAAGTATATACTCCTTTGGAAAATAAATTTAGAAGTAGCTGTTATTTCACCTGAAATATACTAGACCAGAAGTTAGAGATGCAAGGCAGTATTTCCTTAATTTTTTGATAACACAGAACACTAAACAGTAGTTTTGTATGCTGCATATCTATACGCGTTCTTTCCTCTGAAAGCAATAGTTTTAAACAGGGCAAACAGAAACACAACTACGTTATGACTCACTTCCCCATTACCAAACCTTGAATAGAAACACGTGCAGCAAGAATAAAATGAAATAATTTCATCAGGTATCCTAGTAATCAAGTAGTAACAGTGTTTTGGGATATAGTAACCATGACTTGTTTTTCTAAATATTTGTGGAATTCCTGTAACTTATTCAAGGTACATGGTTTAAGATATTCTTATGTGGAAGTAAGCTGTACAAACCTTATATTTGCTCTGAGTGTATTTTAATAATAATCTTCAGGTGTTCTAAGGCCAGATTTAAAGGGCAAAAAATTTTGAGGTTAGATTCTATCCTAGAAATGTTGATTCATCTCCTTGCATCAGGGTAAGGAGGAGAAAAGGTGAAAGCTGAAAGTCAGACTGATTCTAAAAGAACCAAATGAATGCCTTTATTGATACCTTGCCCTTTGCAGAGTGCGCCAGTGAGTAGGTGACATTTGCTTGAGGCTTAGCTCCATTTGTTACTGAAGGGATACTCTGGGTACTGGCAGAACACAAATTGATCATGGGAAAGAGGCTTTGGGTTAATGCTGCTATTCTTAAAATATTAATAGATCCAGGTTTTTAGAACTGCAATCTAGTTTGTAAATACTGGTTGAGAATATATTTCCATCTAGATGTAGGGTGTTTTCAACAGTGACCAAGGCAGGTGTTCTCTCGAACTGTAGTTTAGTTGACGACTAATGTGCACTTAGTTTGACCTTTTTTCTCATTGCCAGTATCCTTATGCATTTCTGTTGAAACTTTTTCTTCTTCAGTGCTGTTCAACTTTTCTACTCAGTGAGGAATATCTTCCATTTGTTCCATGATGTCGTGCCAACATATCACAAGTAAGTGCCACTGTGTCTGATTTCTCTATGATACTCTATATCTAAAGTGTAAGTTGGGTTAAAACCAGTAATTTTATATTCCCACCAAAAATATTTTGGTTACTAAAATTCACAATGAAATGCAATAAACCATTTAAAAAAAACATGCTGAAAGAATATTGGTTATTTATTCAAGTCTAAACATCTATATAATTTAAAATTTCCCAGGTGACTCTGATCTGTAGCCAATTTGGAAACTAGTGAATTGGAAGAGTCCAGTGCTTCATTGTCTAAGTGAGAAAGGAATTTAAAGAAGAAGGACAAGAAAGTCCCGACTCACACAGACTGGTCAGGGTTAGGTTTGAAGGGGATGAGTGGGTACAGCTCTGCTAGGTTTATGTGCAGAGTTGACGCAGGTCAACATCTGGGTTCCCTTGCTCTTTCTTTTCTGTTAAGCCCTGGGATAGGATTACAGGATCAGGCAGAATAGTCTCACTCTGATTGACTGGGGTGGGAGTGATGAGACCGGATCGTGTTATGTATTTCTACAGGAGACTGTTCTTAAAGCCTAGAAGTACATCAAAAAAGAAGTAACTGTTCATCCACTTCAGCTTCACTCGCTTGTGATTTCTTTCTCTTTCTGCCCCTCTTCCTGGCCTAGGGAGAATCTTCAAAAGCTGCCCCAGCTGGCTGCCATTCACCACAACAACTGTATGTATATTGCTCACCACCTGCTGACGCTCGGACACCAGTTCAGACTGCGTCTTGCCCCCATTCTTTGTGATGGCACCACAACGTTTGTGGATCTCGTACCTGGCTTCAGGAGACTTGGTAACGGATACCTTAAATTTAGGAAAGCGTGTGAATTACGCAGCTTCTCAGCCTAGCATCTTTGTAACTTATGAATGAGGCAGCTAGAAATTAAGGTGGTGGTCTTGAGCTATATTGGAAAGTGGGAGAGCATTTAGTTTGCAACTGTTCCCAGTTATTTGATTTTATAAAGTGAATGCAGTCTTTGTGGAAGTATTACTTTTTCATGACATGATTTCATGGTACATTAGAGATCCAAGCTGCATGGCTGGTGTGCAGTGAAGTCACCAAATCAGAGTCATGTCGGTAGAATGACACATAATGAGATTTGTATTGTGATGATTCTGTTAGCATTGTCGGTAAGAGCTTACTAATGTCACTGCTTGTTCTTTTGCAAAACCTCAAGATAGCTTTCTGCTCTCCTACCTAGCTCTACTTGGAATTATTAAAAATCAAAAGAAATGAAATGTAGGATAAATCAATATGTTTACTACAGTGATATCCTAAGAAAAGCAGAGCACCTGTATGATTCACTTAGCTTTTTACTTCCTGACTTTTCCCTTAGGTGCTATAGATACATCAGAAAAATAAGTACCTGCTGCTGCTGAATAAGTAATGTTTCTTATGTGACCCTGGACAGACTAGTGGGAAAGACTTATCCTGAGAGTGGGTTTGGAGGGACTGGCTAATGTATTAGAAATTATTTCTAGTAACCTTACAGCAGCTTTACGATGTCATCTGGCAAGCAGTTGTTTTCAAATAAGCAGAACAATGTATGATTCATGCTTGTCTCTCTTCCTCTACCCTGGAGTTGCAGTGTGCAGTTGAACAACTTTTAGAATTCTTTATTCTGTTTTCCCACCATAGGGACAGAGTGTTTTTTGGCCCAAATGAGGGCACAGAAAGGAGAACTTCTGGAAAGATTATCAAGTGCTAGAAACTTTTCCAGCGTGGACGATGAAGAGAATTACTCTGCAGCAAGTAAAGCAGTCCGGCAGGTGGGCAGCTGCTGTTAGCTCTGGAATTCATACTCTTCCTCTAGATAATTCCCCCTTGTATTTTAAGTAGCAAAGAATATGTAGCAGGTAGCTCAGTTGATTCTCTACAACCCCCATTGGAAAATATGGGTACCTTTTACACGTTTACAACCTTTCCCTTTCCTTATCTCACCAAGCCAACAGGAAGCTATCTTTCTTTCTATCCACCCAATAATGCGACTAGTTATTAATGTGTCTGTCATAGCAAGTTTTTGATTTATGAACTTGAGTTTGGGAAATCTGGAATATTAGCTTTTACCTCAGTGTCCCTCTTTCTCCGACATTATTTGTTGTCTTTTTTTTTTTTAATGAGCACATGGTTTTTATTTATTTATTTTTTTATTGAAGTGAAAACTAATATGCAGTATTTATTATATTGGTTTCAGGTGTACAACATAGTAAGTCCACAATTCTATAGTTCTCAGTGCTCGTGATTTATCTTCTTGCAGTGGTTTTCCCATCCTCGGGATAAGTCTGCTTTTCGTCTAGCAGGGGGATCACGGGGTGACACACTCAAGAAGCTCATATGTTTGATGACTTTACCTCACCTTCCTGTAATGCCTCTTTCCCCAAACCCATGTGATAAATGTGAATGTGCAAAATCAGAGTTGGCAACAGTCTCCCTTTCACATCAGCAGCTGTATTCTCCTGACAGGTACTACACCAGCTGAAGAGACTTGGAATTGTGTGGCAGGATGTCCTGCCAGTGAATATATATTGCAAGGCTATGGGGACTTTACTCAATACAGCAATTTCTGAGATCATTGGCAGAATCACTGCTCTAGAGGTAAGAGCCATTAGATGCCTCACCAGACTTGAGATGGCAGTTCTTGTCTCAGATTGTCGCTTTACTAAGAAAATGATGTTGAAATCTCATTTCTAGTCAACACAGATGGTAGAAGAAATTGCTCATGTTTTATGTCTAACTCATTATACTGTTATTTTTTTCAGTTCCGTCTTAATTCTGTTTTGCTGGAGACTTGCTAATTTCTATCTTTTATACTTATATAAGAAACTAGGGATTATATTGCTTCTCCCTTTAGCATCCATGTGAATTATGAATGAGAAGGCTGAAAACTGGGTAGTCCGTAGATGTATTGTAGAGTATGAAGTCATATATTTATTTAATTTGCAAGTGAACTAAATAATTTGGTACAGTAAAATGCAGCCTGGTGCAGGAACCACTTTTCCAGCACTCTGTTGCAGTTGGGATTGTATATGTGAGCCTATATGCAGGTTGCCTGGACTCTGCCCGCTGATGTCTCTAAAGTATAGATTGGCTAAATCCTTGTTTATAAAAATATCCCCCGCTTTGCAGCAAGCAGTGCAGCATTCTACTGGAGAAATGGGCTCTTTCACGCAGGCAAACTAAATTATAGACAATCTGTTGAAATATATTTTGTGTCATTCTAGCTTGAGGAGTATTGTCAGAGAGCTGATGATACCTCATGTCTGTTAAGGTGTGCTAAGTTGGTTGGAAAACGTTGCTGTAGCTGACCCCTCGGACAGCATGCACCGAAGATCTGAATTTCCTGACTGCTAAGCTGGCCCATTTCTGTTCTTTTGTGTTCCCTCTCTGCAAAACCAGGACATTTCTACTGAAGATGGTGACAGATTGTATTCCTTATGCAAAACAGTGATGGACGAAGGACCCCAAGTATTTGCACCTCTGTCTGAAGAAAGCAAGAACAAGAAATACCAAGAAGAGGTTCCAGTCTATGTGCCAAAGTGGATGCCATTCAAGGAATTGATGATGATGTTACAAGCCAGCCTGCAGGAAATTGGGGATCGGTGGGTATAACCCTTTTATAGAGGGTTATCTCTCCCTCTCTCTGTCTTTCCAAAGATAGCTAGAAACTGTTAGTGCCATTGATAGCAAGGCTTTTCTCAGTTTCTTAATTTTGCTCAGGAAAGAGTCCCATATTGAGTTGCAGTAGTTGGGGCCTTTGCATGTTCTGTCATAGTGTAGATCTCATTACCACTTTCTCCTATTTGATAACTTAAAGACTTCTTGTTTTCATATTAATTTGATCTCGAACATGTCGTTCTGGCAGTCTGTGCCAATGATCTTACGTTTGTAAGAAGTACAACCTTCTGACAGCTGGATGGAAAGTGTTGCCAGTTTTAACCAACAGTGGATACATTTTAAGATTGGCTTTGATTTGTTAACAGAGAAGTGACTTTTATTTTATGGAATATTCAGCATCAAACCACTGTTTGATCGAACAGCAATTCTTCTGCAGGGAGTACAGTGGCTTTAGAGATTAAGCATCATACACATAGAGAGGATTCATCTTTTCTTAAATAAAGTGGTTGATGTTTTTCCCCGACACCAGAGGCCATCAGTTAACATTGCCGTGTGCAGTGCATGTATGCTTTATTGGATCATACTTAGTGTGCAGAGGTCAGTGATGCTGCACAAAAGAGAATAGATACGGGTTAGTTACATATTCGTGGATGCTTTTATTATTGTCTTGGTAAGTTATCGATGAGTATGCATGCTTTGCATGGGGAACTCCCTGAGTAGGCCTTAGGGTCCATCTCCATCCTTATAGCTACTTGTCTGCCTGGTTTAGCTTGGCTTATTGGTTGATCACAGATACTCCAGTGTATTAGCCAGCCATCCCGGATGTGTCTGAGGTGTTCTCAGCATATATTGTCCATCCGAAAACAATGGAAATGTGATTTCTGTTTGAAAAAAATCACATCAAAATACTTCCAACTACATTAGTACAAAATTTGATTTATTTGTTATTTACAAGTCCTTAGTGTGTGATAAGATGTCTTTAGGTAAGACTCCAGAGGGCAGCAGATAAGAAATTTTCTTTCTGCTATTAAAGGACCCTGCTGCAGCCTAATAATCACTAATTCTTTGTTGTGAGAACAATTAACAGTACTGGTGTAGCTTAGTTTCTTCTTTTCTGCCTAGGAAGAATTTTTCTCCTAGAGATTTCAGTAAACCTAAGGATGGTAACTAATTGGGAATTTTTTTACTGAAGAAACTACCTCTAGTCATGTAGTTTAAATGTTTTAACATTATAAAATACACATATGAAGGAATCCAGTGTGTGTGTGTGTGTGTGTGTGTGTGTGGATATATATCTATATATCTATATCTATGCATATATATATAAATATGACATATTTATAATTTAAAGAAAACAAGTAAAATATTTATGTACTTATTACCTAATTTAAGAAAAATATTACCAGTACTGTGAACATCTCCAGATGTTTGTCATCACAGGCAGCCACTATCTTGAATTTTGTGTTATTGATTTCCTTTCTTTATAGTTTTGCCACATTTGCACATATCCCTGAACAATATAGTTTAGACTTGCTTGTGTTTGAACTTTCTATAAATGGAGTCTTCTATAATTTGCTTCTTGTGTTCAATATTCTATTTTTGAAATTCACTCATGATAGTATGCAGAGCTGTACTTTGTTTTCAGTGCTGTATCATCTTTTGTTGTACAAATATTTCATTGTTTATCCTGTTGCTTCATAGTTCAGTGGTATTTGGTAGTATCCGACTCTAAAATTTTTGCTAGTTAGTATGAAACGGTAGTTCATTGTCATTGTAGTTTATATTTCCCTAAGTTCTAATGCTGTTGAGAATCTTTTTATTGATAATTTATTTTTCTTCTATTATGAAATGCCTGTTCATGGTTTTTGCCCTTTATTCTATGGGGTTGTTTGTGATTTCATTATTGATTCATAGGAGTTCACTGTGTATTTTTTATACCAGTCTTTTGTTGGTTAATGTTTGTTGCCTGTGGCTCATTTTTTAAAAATAGTTACCAATCCCAAGCTCCATATAACCATATGAGAATGTGGCCATAATTCTCAAGTTCAAACAGGACGTAGTGAGTATAGAATAAGGGGGAACAGTCTTATCTTCCTAACCTGGTCTATTCATCTGACTGCTGATAACCAAAATGCCTCAGAGAAGTAGAAGTTAAAGAGATTGAGTGGTAGAGCCAACAAGAGGGGGAAGGATGCCAGGATTTGTTTTACTTCCATTTAAGACAAATAAGCATTTGGGAACAAATAAGCAGTTTTAAAATCTTGCTTATACAGAGACATAAGAGGAAATAGAATTTTATTTTTTATTTTGCAGGTGGGCAGATGGAAAAGGGCCCTTGGCAGCTGCATTCTCTTCCAGTGAAGTAAAAGCTTTAATTCGTGCCTTGTTCCAGAACACAGAAAGAAGAGCAGCTGCCCTTGCTAAGATTAAATAGCTGTGTCTTCCTAAGAAAGCCATGTCTTGACTGTGTGGATTCCTCTCTTGGCATAATTACTGCTTTAAAGACTTCTTGGAGTCATCCATTAGTTTCGGTGAACCAGGATATCATGGAAGCTTGATTTCACCTAAGAACGCCTTACCTTCTGGCTTGTATGAGGCTTTGTTGAAGAACTGGATGTTGAGATAAGCTGTCAAGTGAAGCACCTCAATTTGTTGACTTTCTAGCCATCCTCCCTTGATAAACTGTAGGGTAGCATTATTTCATGTCGCTTCTGGGCCTTCTGGGAACTGTATCCGTTGTAGATGTAGGCCCTGGCCTCGGATTAAGGAATCCAGGGGATTCCAAGAGTCAGGGTGAAGAATTTGTGAGCAAATGGAAGATATATTTTGGGGGATAAGGGAACCGAATTTGTCCTTGCCGGAATTAAGACTTCCTTTAATATTTCTTTCCAATAAATAATGCTTTTCAGAGTTAAGGGTGAGTGTCTTTAATAACAGGGGAGCTTTGACAAAAGACACCAATGAGTTTTCTTGTCTTCTCTGCCATTCTCCTTATTGACATTTATGATCCTGACAGAGGACTCACTCATCATCTTCTTTTTTCGTAACTACCTGATAATTTCTAGGAGTCCTAGGACTTCCTTTCAGTGTACATTTTTGGCACTTGGTGCAATTTCAACTAAATTCTGTTTTCTTGGTTGGAATTTTTTTTCATCTTCTTAAGTTCCACTGTTTCTGTACCTTATCAAACAGCAAGGGTTTTGAATTGATCATGTTCCTTCAGCACGTGTATGTGCCCTGAGATGCTAACTCTGGGCTCTGTAGCCTAATCCTTTATTTGCTGGACACGGGTAGTTCTTCAGCTCAACTTAATCTGTTTTTAACTCTTTCCAACCATCAGGGGTATGCATTATGTCTAGGTTATCCTGGACCTCTGTAGGACTCTTCATACTGAAATACAGTTTCCTCTCATGAGAAGAGGGCAAAGGGTGTGATTTTTAGGTGCTGTCCAGGCAGACGTGGCCTAGGAGGAGTTTTCAGTACAGCGGGCATGCTTCCCTAGGCTTACCTCCTTGATTCCTGGCACACAAGAACAATTATTTTTCCTCCTGTCTTCAAGCGTTCTGCCTTCCCCCTCAGTTCGGGTTCAGCCCCTACTCATTTCGGTTGCTTAGTGTTTCTTTTACCTACTACAGGGGTCGTAGAAAAACGAATAGGGGAAAAGGCCATTTTTGTTTTTAATAACAGAAGTCAGCCGTGGTTAACGATAAGCCGTTTGTCTATACTGAGCATGTCGTACGTGAGAACTCACAGAAAAAAGAACTGCCTGAACCAACTTAAGTTTTTTGAGAACAAAGGAGTTGTCTCTCCTGAGAGAGGAAGGAGCCATTTTCATGGGTGAAGAAAACATCTGTTTTTGAAAATTCGCACAATTTCAGGTAGCATTCTTCTCTCAGCAATTGAGAGAATGGGGAACTAAGGAGAGACCTGAAATAAGTGCATCACAGGACTATTACACCGAATAGCACATTTCTTTTGTTCGTAGAAGCTATTCCTGTTGCTTGACAGGTACAGCAATTTGGGGGTGGGATCTCTTGTAACTGAAAAGCACACTTTGCATTCTTTCCCTCCCCTCAGTAGCACAGAACATTGCATTACAGTCCTTCTGAGGCTGTGTCGACTCTGTCTCTCAGGACTGTTTCCCCTAATGAACAGTTTGAACACCGTGGCGCATGGAGCAGGCACGCTGCATCTGCTTCCCTGGCCAGGGCAGTGGATAGCTGATGAGCAAGTGGATGTTCATTCCGGTCAGAGATGAGCCATCCGATTGAGCACGTGGGACTTGGGTTTGTCTGGAGGCTCTTACAGGGACCTTGAAGTTACCTGTTGTGATTGGGAAGCTGAGTTCGAATGGGAGGGGAACCTGCTTTTAGAGAGAGCATGCAGATTATGGGAGGAAGGGAACTTTCAGAAGACTCATTTAGTGGCTCTGTGGGCCAACTAGAAGAAACCTCTTTCCAAATAACCAGAACTATACGAATGACTCTAAGAACGAAATTCAAGAAGGTTCCTCAAGGTTTTAGGACAAACAACTTGAATCTACTTGATAGTGACTTCTGGCACTATGTGGATCCTGGATTGTTGGTAATTTTCCTCTTGATTTTCCATGGTCAGTTTTGCACGAGGATTTCTCTCTAAAATGGAGATCCTCCAGATGGCACTCTTACCTCAAGCCTGGGAGCATCACAAGGCATGTAGGTCTGGTCTGTGGAAATTTTGCCCTGAGTGTATATGCTGGCCTGGGTCAGCCCACGAACATCGTTCAGACTCTGAACAGCATCCTTACTAACTGTAACCTGCGAAACGTAGCCGATCACTTGTGAATAGATCAAACGATACTTACTTTGATGAATAACATTGTTAAAGAAAATGTGGATAGTCTGTTTCCCATGCTTGCAAATACTTATGCTATCACTTAAGGCAATGATTCCTGGCCTTTTGTGGGGTTTTGTTCTATTGTTTATTTGATTTCTCAAGATTTTGTCTATCTTCTGAAAGTTCTGAGTGGTACGTGTACACACACACACACACACACACACACACACACACACACACACACACACACACACACGATAGTTTTGTTATAAGAAAACTGGCCCAAAGAAGTTTGCCCAAGTTCCACAGCTAGTTTGTAGCATGGATAAATGAAGCTGTGTATAGGAGTAATTTCCTGGCGAAGGGAGGTAACTATAAATGCCAGAAGGGATAAAGCTATTGGAAATTGCCTCACATACAAAAAGTCTTGGCACAAAGTAGTCTTTTAAAATAGGGTTTTGGTGCCTACATTCGTCCTAATCATAGACTTGATTTTGAACGTTTGTTTTGTGATGACTTCTTCCTAAAAATATGCATTATGCTAAAGCCTAACATTTCCTGAAAGCAGCGAGGCCCCCATTTTTGAGTTTTTCAGTTATCATATGGTTTAGACTTTGTCTAAATTCCTCCCTTTGTCACAAGGAGTTTGGTTTAAGAATTTTGTGATGTCACATGACATAACTGGGGATAGCCTTAGATGTCTCAAAACCAAGTTATGAAATCTCTGCCTAGAGGTTGGGAGGAGGGCAGTGATTCTGACGAGCTATGTATAAGTTCTTCACTCCTCCTCAGAAATCAGGTGCCCTAGATTTCTTGTTTAGTGTGAAAGACTGGGGTGGGAGAAAACCGGTACCAAGACCACAGACACCTACCCCCTGCCTTATCTCAGCCTTCCATGCGGTTCTAAAACTTCCTGCATTCATCCCGCTTAGATTTATTGGGTGCCGAGCCTTGCCCTAGACGTTGAACACTTCTCCCCAACCAGAACAAAAATTTCCTGTCCCTCTGGTGATTTAAATTCTAGTGACAATGACAGGTAATAAACATAAAGTAAGTAAATTAGTATATTTGAAGATTTTAAACTTCACTATGGGAAAAATAAATGTAGAGTGATAAATGTGAACTCCACCAGAGTTCCGGAGAAAGGGGAAAAGGGGAGGGAGCTGTCATTCTAAATAGGACCGTCAGAGTATATCTCCTTGAGAAGGTGAGCAAGCTGTGTGGCTACCTGGGTGCCGATAATTCTGAGCAGAGAGACCAGGACTTGCAAAGCCCTAGGGTGGGGGGAGTGTGCCTGGTGAACTCAAGGAATAGCAGAGAGTGAGGGAGAGAGTAGGAGGAAGGGAGGTTAGCGAAGTAACAGGAGAAGGTATGACCCTGTAGGCCATTATAAGGATTTTGTTTTGTTTCTTTTTAACTCTGAGTAAATGGGAAAGTTTTAGTAGCTTCAAAAGAAAGGGTAGGGGGAAGCGTGAATAAAAGTATAGAAAATAGTATGGTGAACCCCTAGGTACCCAACACCCATCTTCAACAATTATGATCATACAGGCAATATAACAGCTATGATCATCTGTTACACACCCCCCCCCGCCCCCCATCCTCCTTGCTCCCACAAACACACTGGATGTTGAAGCAAATGCCAGACAGCATATCATTTCAAACCCAGGGTTCATTCCTGTGTAAAGTCTGAATTTTGTTTCCTTTGAAGCTTTGTCTGTTTGCATCCTTCTTTCAGCTCTCATCATTCCCCTTCTCTCTGCTGGCAGGAGTGTCCTCTAGCTGCCTGCCTCCCTCCCTGTTTCCCCATCCTTATTTCTTCACGCAGGCTCATCCTGTTCTACTCAACTCCTGTTCCCTGAACACCGGGTGTGGGCTAACAAACACAGAACCACACTTGACAGTTGGACTCATGCCACCGCTTCCCCTTCGACTCCTCTCTGCCCCAGTCGCTTGATCCAGCTAAACCAATCCCATAGTTTCTGGGTGTTCTGAAGGTGCCCAGTAAAGACTTTCTTCTTGCTGATCATTTCATCAGAGGATATCCTCTGCCCTCTTAAAACCAGGTTTTCCTGGGTTTCTTTCACAGAGAACCCAGTACACATGGTGACTCAGCTCCAGCTGGTGGGTCCAAGGAGTCTGGGACTGGCTTAGTTTAAGGCCTGGCAGCCCCCTTTCCTGTCTGGGGGGAGTGGTATGGTGTGTGAAGCAGCCACTACCTGGCTTCTGTCTCCCATTCCCATTTCTCTGACTTTAGAAATGCTGCTTTAAAAAAATAATAATTGTTTTCGTTTGCATGAAGGGCTCCATTTATGCTTGATTAACATGCAGTATGATAAAAATGATGCATAACATTAGGTATGTCAGATTAACCCTGTTACCAATTTCATCGCATTTCAATACCCAGCTCTGTTCCTAAATGCAAAGTCTAGGTAGTTTGCGTGTCTGTATCTACGTTATTATTAGTGAAAACTAAAAAATTAGGACTTCTTGTTCACCCACTATCACCTAACGTGTCCTAGCATCTTTTGTGAAATTAACTTCGATTGCACTGGTCTGAAGCCCCAATAGATCTTTTGCCCCTTTTCCAAAGTCGGGGCACCTGCTCACGCTCACAGATAGCATGGTTTGTGATTGCGCGTGCGGTTTCTGATTATCAAGTCCTGTGGGACAGAATTCATCTGAGGCTAGACTTGTGAGCTGATTTCAAGCCCGGTGTTTCTTTTTCTATCTTTTCACCTACCTCGGGCTTCATTTTCCTCCTGACTATGTTTTTATTCTATCCTTTCCAGGCCAAAGAGAATTCTCCTTGCTCGGGAATCTCGAAGCACATGGTGTTGGAGCTGTTCAGCTTGCTTTCTGTTGGTTTTTAACATCACCCTGTCGGCTCCCAGCAGAGCCGAGCTCTTTCTGCTGCTTTCCTTTCACTGACTATACTCCCTCTCTACGCCCCACCCCCCAAATTCCTTGAAATAATATTTTTCATGAACTTGCAGCACATTCTGGGCTTTGAACTTGCTGGTACTATTTTCCTCTGTCCAGGCCATTCTGCTATTTTTGCACATGAAGGACACGTTTGGTTTGTGTTGTTTTTGTTGTTGTTTTGTAGAATCACTGGTGTTCATCTGCAGCCGCACTGCTGTTTTTGTATGATAGCAGCATAGTTTTAGATCATCGTATTTTATTATAGTGTCAGATTTTCAGTTTTGAGTCCCCCCCTTCATTCATAGTGTGATGTCTTTCTTTTCAAGTCTACGGCCATGAAATATGCTTCTGTGGTCTTTGAAATATGCTTTCCTAAAGCCAGGGCCTGTGTCTAGGCCACACCATTTCTTCCTTGCCTGTTGTGAAATTCACAATTGTCCTCTAACGGATGTTTTGGATAAAATGTTCCCCTGTTTGCTTCTTTGACTTTCTGAAAGCAATTATTAGCAAGGCTACTAGTTAAAGAACACATGGGACAGTCAGGTTTTTGGCAGAGTGGGACTTCCAGCGGGCTTACGGAGGGTTGAAATCCCTTCCAGCCCTGTATCAGCTTCTTCATTTTAGAAAAATACCAGCTGCCTCGTCCACCTCGCTGGGAGCGCTGTAGCACACGCACACGGTGGTATTCTCTTCTTTTTTAAAGATTTTATTTATTTGACGAAGAGCCAGCAGAAGCAGGCGGAGCGGCAGGCAGAGAAGCAAGCTCTCCGCCCAGCAGGGAGCTCGACTCGGGGCTCGATTCCAGGACCCTGGGATCATGACCTGAGCCAAAGGCAGATGCTTAACCGACTGAGCCACCCAGGCACTCCATACTTCTTTTTTTTTTTTTTTTTTAAAGATTTTATTTATTTATTTGACACAGATAGAGACAACCAGCGAGAGAGGGAACACAAGCAGGGGGAGTGGGAGAGGAAGAAGCAGGCTCATAGCGGAGGAGCCTGATGTGGGGCTCGAACCCAGAACGCTGGGATCACGCCCTGAGCCAAAGGCAGACGCTTAACCGCTGTGCCACCCAGGCGCCCCCAGGCACTCCATACTTCTAATATTTTTTCTGTTTCCTTTTACCTCCTGTGCCTGGTTGCTTCACATTCACTTTATCAACCTATGATCATTTCACTCGAGGTCCTGAGAACTCCACAGAATCTTAACTTTGTCTTTTGTTTGTCTCTTAGTAATTACTGCTGGCAAAGCAGTAAGAGGGAAAGAGTGGTTCGGTTAGAGGAGAAGCAGACCTATATGACAGTTTTCTTTTCATAAAGGCAAACTTGCAGTCTCATTAAGAAAGCAATATTATTCTTCCATGAAGCGAAGACAGTAAACACCGTTTTAAATTTGCACTGAAGTATATTTTGCCTTGGAGTTTGCTTTAGAGTAGAAGAAAGGAGCTCCCGAGAAAGCCTCTAGTCTTAGTTTTCTGGTTTTTTGTTTCATCTTACCTTGGGGAAGATTAGGAGAACTGTGGGTGAGTACACGGGGATAAAAGAGAAGGGAAGAAAAGACTGAAAGGGCCTTCGTTCTGGTCCTTTGGCAGATCTTCTCAGTGGCCAGCTGGTCCGGCTAGACTGGGGAGGAAGGAAGGGCAGAAGAGGCACGGTGGGAGGGTGGCTGTGGGGTCACACTGACCTGGTTAAACCCCATTCTGCATTTCCTTAGCTCTGTGACCTTGCACAACCTGTTGATTCTCTCTGACTCAGAGTCTTCATTTTAAAGGGGATAATAAAGTGACTGAGCTCATGGGCTCGCTAAGAAGATTGGATGAGATAATCTATGTCCCCCACAGCGCAGGGATCACAGACCCGTTCATGCCAGTGTTCGGTGCTTGAGCTCACACACGAGTTACAGTTTAATTGTGTAGGCAGTTCCCCGACTAAACTGGAACTCCTCTGAGGGGAGGAATGGGGTCTAAGGCCTTTCTTGATAGGGAGCCAGGCAGAGGAAGCTGAATGGATAATCATGGAGTGCTTTGACTCCAGCCCCACACAATGTGTGATATGGCAGCCCTCATAAGAGAGAAGGGGGCACCTTTGCCACGTGAGCTGGAGTGTCCTCCTAAGTAACCCGCGAGGCCTCGAACATGCGAAAGGTTGATTTTGGGCTCCCAGGGGGGCTTCTTCCCTAGGCTGTGTGTGGGTATTCGTATTCACGTACAGATTTAAAAACCAGGTTGTTTAGAATTTATACCACCTAGAGACACAGATTCCTTCAGTTCTTGTTATCAGGAGTCCTCAGCACTAACTGAAGCCCTGACAGGGTCCCTGAAGCATGGCCGAATTCTGCAACGCTTCCGGACTGGCGAAGATCAAAGCATCCTAGTGCACTTGGGGTTTAGCATGTGTGATTTACATTCCAGTTCTTTGAAAGTTGGTCTTCAGCTGTGATTGGACAACTTTTAAATAGAATAGGCAGTTAACCCAAAGACTCAGTTTGCCAACTATTCTGGACAAATAGGGCTTTATTATATGAGCTTATTATTATTACTACTACTGGAAGTGGTTTTCCATTTGGTTTTATTACAATGATGATTATCTTTGAGTGGAGGTGGGAGGATTTAAGTAACAAGGTTTTGGTTTCTGTTTGTTTTGTTTTGTTTTTTAAACCAGGCAACAACAACAAAAATTTTTTTTCGAAGTCTATTTGGCTGTCTCCAGAAATGAACATGAGAGGGAGGTGCTGAGGGAGAGAGGCTTTGGAGGCTGCCGAGCAAACTTCCCTTCTGTTCCAAGTCTGGCAGGAGAAATGAAAGAGGGGGACTAAAGAGTAGAAAGCTGAAGTCTTTAGTCATAGGGACAGAGAGAAAGAGCAAGTGTGAGATAAATTCAGTGGGGCAGAAGGAACTGAGATGAGAAGCATTCATCATAACGTTCACAGAATCCTGTAGGGGGCGTGATAATAATCAGGGTCATGTGCACTTTGTAGTTATTTTACAAAAGTGACTCGTGATCGTTACCATCAGTATTTGCTGGGTGGTCAGAATTTACGTTGGCAACTGTGCCTAATTGCTCAGGGGCTGTGTGCAACCTGGGTCTGTATAAGCCAAAGACTGTGTTTTCACATTTCATCCTAAAAACGCTCGTTTGAGGAAGATAGTATTATCCCTATTTTACAGACGAGGAATCAAGGCACAGAGAGGTTGAGTGTCTTGCCTAAGGACATACAGTGGGTAACACAAAGTCAGGGTCCCAGCCCAGGTTTGTTTGAGTCAAGAGCTGGTGTTCTTTTTAGTGTTCTCATATAAAGTCCTTCTTACCCAGGGGTTTTCCTGCCTCCCAGATGTCTCCAGATGTGTTAGTTGGCCAGAGCTGCTATAACAGATACCAGAAACTGGGTGGCTTAAACAGCAGAAATGTATTATCTCAGTTCTGGAGGCTAGAAATCTAAAATCAAGGTGTTGGCCGGCTGGTAGCTACTGAGGGCTGTGAGGGCCGGATCTATCACAGCCCTCTCTCCTTAATTTGTAGATGGCCATCTTCTGTCTGTGTCTCTTTGTATCGTCTTCCCTCTATGTGTCTGTGTCCAAATGTCCCCCGTTTTTAAGGACACCAGTCATATTGGAATAGGGCCCATCTTAGTGACCTTTTTTTAACTTGATTACCTCTGTAAAGACCCCATGTCTAAATAAGGTCACATTCTGAGTTAAGACTTCAACATATGTATTTGGGTAAGGGGGACCCACAGTTCATCCCCTAGCATGAGACTCATCTACAGGTCACACGCTCTGGCAGCTGTGCTTCTCACACTTTGTTTACAGTAACAGGACTTTTCCTATTGCCCATCACTGTCTGTGTCTGTTTTATTTAATCTGTTAACTAACATCCACGAACATAGTCACCTTTTCAGTGGGCCTGCTCACTGGAGTGAGTTTCAGGTCAATAAGGCATTCAGTGGGCTCTAATTTAATTAGTCAAGTTACTGTGACAGCTGCTTTGTGACCCTGGTTCACAGACTGGCAGAGGACAGAGACAAGACTGGCAGAGCTCACTGTTGATTCCAGGCATCCCCGATGCAGCCCCGGGCCCTAGGAACTTTGTTCCTGTTCTGGCAGGAAAAGAGAGGGATGCTGAAGGGGCATTTGGGCATCTCTCCCCTAGATCTTTTAAAACTAAATGGGAGCCAGAATAAAAAGGGGAAACCCTGCAGTTTCATTCCCCTCTTTCCTCATCTTGCTACATAGCAAGTCAGTTTTCCCATAATTTAAAGGCTTTCTGAAAATCTCCTTCACTGTAGAACCTTCACGGACTGATGCTGGATTTGTCGGTTGCTTCCATCCTTCTCCCCCCATCCAAGCTGACATGATTCCTCAAACCTCTCCCTGTCTCCCCACCTCAACCCCAGCCTTAGGCTTGCCTCTTGCTCCAAGGGGCCCTGACCTTGTCAGTCTCTCACTGGCCTTCCCAGATCCTTGGGGGGTAGGGGTGGGGCAGCCCTGGAGACAGGTAGAGAACTCTGGACGTAAAATCAGAAGACACGATTTTCTTCTTGCTCCCAGCACTTGGCCCAGTAGTGTGAACTTGGGCAAACCATTTAACTCCTCTGCTCTCTAAGTGTGGTCGCTTACCAAATGGAGATAGAAGTCCCTGTCTTGCCCACCTTCCAGAATGGTCGCAAAGGGGGAATAAACTTCAAAGGAACTGCCCCTACACAAGCCAATGTGAAAAACCAAGAAGACTCTCACTTTGCTTATGTTGTATTTACTGCACCACGTATTTCCGAGGTCTTGATGTGGCCTCTGTGTTCTGCATGTGTTGTATCTGAGCTGGACTGAATGCCAAGATAGCAAACTCTGCGCGTGCCCCACCCTGCACGTTGTGCAGTCAGGCAGGAATGGGCTTCGGATGATTGATGAAGGCCAGTCCTGGAGAAGAAAGGAAAGACCAGTGGGTGACAAAGTGGGTGTCCGAGAAGGTTGCAGACGGAGAGAGGGACTTATTTTCTCTGAGTCACGAAGGTTTTACAGTCTGATCACTTGTTAAACATTGATTTAAAGTGTCAGATGGCAATTGCTGAACTAGAGCAGATGTTTGGGAAGTTATTTTTAATCAACCCCATGATTGATATTTTTCGCTACTCCTTTTTGTCTCAATTAAAGCAGATGAAAAATGCCCTTTGTGTTCAGTAGTGACACCACTGACTCACCGTGTGGGGAATTCTTCTCACGGTCCAGATCCGGCTGAGTATTCCACAAGTCTAAGTCTTCTGATAGAAATTTGAAGGGCTCCCAAAGTAAATGGCTTTTAAACAAAGCTTTTAAAAAAGTGGTTGCTTAACAAAATAAGCAAGTTGGGAGGAGGTACTTTTATTTATAGTATGTAAATTACAAACTTCCTGTTTGATCTCCGAGCTTGAGCAATCATCCAGAAACAATGGGTGGATCTTTGTAGGCTTAGAAATCATTTCCTGGAATACAACTTGGGTAATTTTGTGTCTGAATATTTGAACAAGGGAGGCCTTGTTTCTCTAGCCTCTTGGGAATGCATGCTCCTGCGTGGGGAGGAGAGAGCCACTTTTTCTGTCCTTCCCACTTTCTTACGGCTGCCACAGTGGCTGATGCAGGGGGAATGCAGTGCGGGACAGAAGGGGGCTGTTTTATTTATTTTTTTTTAATTTGAGGACTATGCCATGCTGGTTACTAGGTAAAGTGCTAGGAATAACTCTATACAGGCGTACCTTGTTTTATTGCACTTTGCTTTATTGTGATTTGCAGATAGCGTGGTTTGTTTTTTTACAAATTAAAGGTTTGCGGTGATCCCGCATCAAGCAAGTCTATGATGCCATTTTTCCAATGGCGTTCGCTCACTTAGTGTTTCGGTGTCACATTTTGGTAATGCTTGCAATATTTCAAACTACTTCATTATTATTGTATTTGTTAGGGTGATCTGTGATCAGTGATTACAGCTTGCTGAAAGCTCAGTTGATAGCATTTTTTAGCAATATTTTTTAATTAAGGTTTGTGCATTGTTTTTTTAGACAAAATGCTATCATCGCACACTTAATGGACTACACTATAGTGTGAACATAACTTTTATGTGCACCGGGAACCCAAAAAATTCATTTGACTAACTTTATTGTGATATGCTTTATCACAGCTTTATTGCTGTGGCATAGACCTGAACCAGCAATATCTCCAAGGCACGCCTGTATGAAAAGAAGCCACTAATTCTGGATTTGGGGGATTAGGCAAGAAGTTTGGTGATGGGTTGGCAGTTGGGCTATATCTTGAAGCACCTACAGTTTTCTCCTTATGAAAACTGAGTGAAGGACATTCTACGTGCGATCTCAGTCTAAGTGAAGAGTGGGAGTGGAAGTGGGAGTCTACTTGAGGAATATTCTAGGACTTTGTAGTTGGAATATAGGGTACAGGAGGAGAAAGGATGCAATACAACACGAGGCCAAAAAGATTAGTTTGAGATTAGATCATGAAGTGCATTGAATAATTACACTAAAGAATTTGAATTTAACCCTGAGGAGAATGGGGAGTCAGTGAAGGCTTATATATATAAGGAGCAGAGTGGCCTGGCTTGACCTTTGTTTAGGGAGGAACCCTGGTAGCCACATGAAGGATGCGTTGTGTGGGGTTGAGAAGGAAGGCAGGGAGATTGTTAAGAAAGCAAGAGATGAAAGGAGTCTGAACTAAGGCAGGGAGTGGGGAGTGGCGGGTAAAACTTTCCTGGCTGGACAGGATGGTGGAGGAGAGGTAATAAAACAGACTGGCAACTGCATGTGTTGGTTGGTTGCTTCAGCAAAACTTTACTGAGAACTTACCACGTGCCAGACACTGTGTGCAGCTGAAAGGACAAAGATGAAGAGACCGTGTCCCTGGTCTTAGCCCTCAACCATGTCCCACATGCATGTGATTCATAAGCTACTAGTGTGGGGGCTGTTGGGGGAGTTAGAGGAACATTTAACTTGGGTCTTATAGGATGGTGGCAAGCTGATTATGTCCCTGGGCTGCTTTTTAAAAATGGTTGTCATGGGGCGCCTGGGTGGCTCAGTCAGTTAAGTGTCTGCCTTCGGCTCAGGTCATGATCTCTGGATCTTGGGATCAGCCCTGTGCTGGGCTTCCTGTTCAGTGGGGAGTCTGCTTCTCCCTCTCCCTCTGCGCTCCTCCACCCCCTGGCTCGTGCTCTCTCTCTCAAATAAATAAGTAAAATCTTTAAAAATGGTTGTAATGGTTCTGGGGATAAGGACGGACCTTTACCTTAGCTCTAAAGGCTCTGCCTAATCTGGTCCACGCACTGCCCCAGCTTCTACTTATATCATCTCCTTTCTGCTGTCTGGCTTCCATTTCTTTTAGACCCTTGGTGTCAGCAGACTGTCTCCTGTCACAGGGATTTGCCTGTTGTCTTTGCCTGGAGCACTCGCACCTCTCCCAGATCCCATCTGAATCATGTCTTCCTTGGAGATGTCTTTCCTGAGTCTTCAGAATCAGTCGCGTCTCTGTTACATGCTTTCATTAGTACCTTGTACCTCTCTCTTATAGCACTTTGTCAGAGCTGTAAGTGTGCAAGTTTTATGGTTCTTTGGTACATATGTGTCTCCTCCCACTAAATGGTAAGCTCTTTAGGACAGGAGTTGTGTCTGGTTTTGCTCAGCATTGTTATCTTCAGTATTTGCACAGTGCCTGGCACATAGTACTTTCTCAAAGAATGCATATTGGCTAACTAATGGACTAAAATAATTAATTAGTTAAAGGAGGAAGAGCATTTCAGGAATGGGAAGCAGCATGAACAAAGGTGCAATGGCCTATTCTGGGGCTTTTCCAGAAACAACTAGTGTCTGGCTTATGGGAAGGAGGTTAAAGGGGAGGAAAAACAATGAGGCTAAAAAAGTATGTTGCGTAAACTTGGGAAAAAACCTGTACCATGCTAAGGACACCGTGGGTGCAAGTTGGGTGCACCCATTACACCCTGTTCTTCCCCCATCAGAGATTGCATTCTAATTGTTGGCTCGACAGAACAAGCCTATGAGCTCCTCGAGGGCAGAGGCTATGCCTGACTTACTCATTGATGTAACTCCAGAATCTAGGAAAGTGCCTAGAATTTGGTAGGAACCTACAAAACACTTGCTGAATGAATGAATGAGCAAATGAATCAATAATGCTTTTATCATGGGAGCTATGGTGAGCTATGGAGGTTTTTAAAATATTTTTAGTTTTGCTCTAGAAAATGTTACTTTGGCAGCAGGGTAGAAGAGAGGAGGGTCGATTTTTATAGTTGAGCATCTGGATTTGCTCAAAAGGAGTGAAAGTACACAGACTGATTAGAATGGAATAGACTAGAGGCAGGAGATCATTTGGGCACCAGTTACAGTAATTCTGGGGAAGATGCTGGTGGATGCTTAGGGTGGTAGCTGTGGAGCTGGAAGAAGGGGTAGACTTGAGAGCTGTCCAATTAGAATGACTGGATGGAAGGTCAGGAGTTGGGAGCAGGCAAAGATGACCCCAAGATACTCAAGATTTCTATTTGCCAAGGAAGAGTCAAACTTCTTGCCAGTGGGGTCTTGTTGGGGAGAGGAAGGGGGAGTGAGGGGAGAAGATGGAGTGGGGACCATCTCCAGGCCCTTCAGGACCCTTCTGAGGAGGCTGCCCTCCACACCTGCTAAGGCATCCCCTATTTTAGATTTTGGTCAGAATAAGACAGAAGAGAGTACTCAGAAAACAGTATGCTAATGAATAAGCAACTGATTACCATATGAGACCACACAGCCATTCTTTTCCTTCTAAATACACTTTTATCCATTTCTTTGTATTCCAAGCAAGCAAAATGGCAACAGACGGTCAGGGATTCTACACTGCCTATAACGGCTCAGTAATGGTCTGGAATAAGTTAACTGGATCTCACATTTTCCCAATTTTCACTCATTAAAGCTTCTCTTTTATTAGACTTAGGAATCATTAATTTCTTCATTGAGAAAACCACTCTCCAGAGAGCTGGATAGAAGGAGGTATGTGGTTGGGCCTCATTAGGCTGTGGGATGGCATTAGAGGGTCTGGTGGCTTGAATTAACCCCAGCGGTCTGATCCAAACTCAACTGCGGGAAGGGCTGGGACTTGTTTGAGGGGACCTGGCGATATGATACATACAGAAGGACTATGCAACAGATAGAGGCTAGGTGAGAGCGAGAGATGCGTTCTTGGTAGAAATGAAGCTAAAGAGGGGACTGGATGGCACTGAGGGGATGTACAAAGCTGTTCAGAATCTCGATCCTGCGTCTCATCCCACGCATGCTTTCACGACCTTCACCGAGAACACCAAACTCCCTTTCTCTGGGAGAGAAAGAGTGAGTGATTATGGGGGCTATCTAAGCAAGTCTGAAATCTGTAGGGCAGGCAGTCAGGAAGGGAAGATCATGGGCAGGCTTAAATCCACAAAGAAGAGCTGAAGCTGTCATCTACTGGCAGACAGGTAGGGGGCATCATGAGCAGGACGGAGCTCCATAGGCACTGACTAGAGCAGTGGTCCATAGGTGGAACTTCTCCTCTCTGAGCCTGCATGTTCTGTGAATACATGACTTGTGGGGTGTGTATGTGTGGTAGGAGTGGGAGACATCTCCGGACTAGATGTTGGGAGACCTGGGTTTGGATGGCCTCCAATTCCTGCGGCATAAATGGTAGATTCTTTCAACAAACTTTATAAGTCTGAGAATTCTGTATAATTTGAACTCAGGTATTTCCATTTGGATAGAGGAGAAATACAACAGTGTGAGAAAGGCCCTTGTTGTTTTTGAGAATAGTGACTAAAGGAGGAGAGAAAGCAAAATTTCGAGGTTCATAAGTTGGGGCTTATCTGTAGACTTGGTCCTGGGAGTCAGGGAGTTGTCAGGTGGAAGAAAGTAGGGGAATAGGGCCAAGACTAGGATGAGGCTACATATAAATCACCATGGTAAAAATAGAGATCCCAGGGCCTTCATGCAGAGGGGTCATGCTTCAGCTGGTGTCAGATAGTGCCCCCTACGGCACAGAAGTTAAGGAGGCATCACTCTTCGGGTATCCAGGTACTGACACTCCACTTGCTAGTGATTGCCTCCTTCAAGTTTGCACTATAGGCCCCTGCTGCCTTACCCTGGAGGTGGGTATTCTCTTCCAACCAGGGAAATGGCCAGGGTACTCAGAATAGCTCACCTGGAATGGAAGCAGTAGAGAGAGAAAGAGAAGGGAGCATTCTTAGGTAGCAAAGCAGAGAAGGATGGTCAGAAAGAGGCCAGTCCCAGTTTAATCTAAAACACACTCTTTTTTTTTTTTTCAGACAAAATTGTGATTGTAAAATTAAAGTGTACATATTAATGATTTGATCTTTACGTGTGTTGTGAAAGGGCTCTTCTCATCTAGTTCATTAACACATCTATTACCCCACATATTTATTTACTTACTTTTTGGTGAGAACATTTAAGTTAAATACTCTTAGCAGATTTTAGTTTTGCTTTGCAGTGTTATAAACTATAGTCACCATGTTATAACTTCTATGAATTATAGGATGAATAACGTGTTTAGCCTTATAGTGGTTATCATGCATGCATGCTCCATTCACTTTCAGAACTAGTTGTTTGGGGAGCCTGTCCTTCAGGTGGAAGTCTGAAAAGTTGGAGTGCTAGATGTGGGTTCCAAACACTTCCCTCCTCAGGGAGAATTTGAGAATTGTGAGTTTCCTTCTGATTATATGTTGCTGTGCCAGGGGTGGAGTTTATGGCAAGAATGTGTCTCAAACTTTCCTGCCAGATTTGATGTGGATATTTCCTTGTTTGGCCTATTGTAGGAGTCACTCAGCTAGTTTCTAGATTCCTTTCAGAGAGAATTGCTCTGTGTGTAACTGTAGATTTGGTGTGTCTGTGGAAAGAATTGAATTCAGGAGCCTTGTATGTCATCATCTTGAACCAGAACGCTTTATTGATTTCTTTTTCCCCCTTCTTATTTTTTGTGTGTGCCTCACAATTTCTTATTGAAAACTGGGTTTTAAATAATATAATACATCAACTCTGGAAATCAGATTTTCCCCATTCCCTAGTGTTTATTGTTGTTGCTGTTTGTTTATTCTGTGATGTCTATATTCTTTGTCACGTGTGGCCACCGATGTCTCTGCTCAGTTAGTGGTCAGCTAAAGATTGGACAGAGATTTGCCTTTGATGCCTAGAACCAATAAGTCTCTCAGTCTTTGCAGGGGGGCTCTAGGGGAATGTTGGAGCATGCCTTCAACACTCAGCCAGGAAGTTTACAACTCTGCCCTAGCCTTCACTTCTTGCTTTTTCAGAGCATCAAGGTTAGCCAGAGATGAAAGCTTAGGACCTTCCTGAAGTCTTTTCTAAGTATGTACACAGCCCTGTGTATGTTCACATTCCTAAGCACATGCCTGCTTTCTAGATTCTCTGGAATATTTCAGAGCCTTTCAAAGCCCCTGTGGATACCTCATTCCCCAGCTTTTTATTTTAAGGTTTTTGATTAGCTGATTGTTTGTCCCAACTGTTACCCATTGCCTTAGGCTGCCATAAAGTCCAACAACTGTCTTTAATTGTTTTCAACAAACCTCCTTAAAGAAAAAGTCCCACAAAAGGGATCTTCCAGAGAGTTCAAATAATGACAGCTCTCTGGAAATGAGGCTTTGAAGGAACTCCAACTCTGTTCTACCTGTGGCTGCCAGGCTGCTGGTTTTCCTTGTGATTGTGGGATGTTGGTTTCTAAGACGACTTCAGAACTGAAGAGAGGGTGATAGAATTACAACAAATTAAAATGCCACAAAGCTCACTGTTCTTACCAAGATTGTGTCGTTTTTCTTGAATAAACACTTTCCATATTGCTGTAAGCCTCTGGTTAATTTCCAGGCTTTAAAAAAGTTGATTCTGATAAATTTTTGTCAGTTTTCTCCTTGCTTTAATGGAGAAGAGAATTTGCGGAGGTCTTTACTCTGTCATTTTCACTGCCATCACCTGTAGTATATTTGGAATGCCCTTCTACGTGATCGCCTTCTCATTTCTCAAAACACAGCTCAAATGTCTCCTCTCCTGTGAAGCTTTTTCTGTGTCCTCTGGGCAAAGGAGTCAGCTTTTTTTTAATCTTCCTATACCTCTGTGTTTATGCCCCTATTATTTCACTTTTTACAAGTAACAGTTATTGATATCTGTTCCTGTGTCTTCTGTCAGCCTGCAGTTTCCTAGCTGGTGACTTAGCCATTCTCCATGCCCAGACTAGTTCTGGACACACAGTAAGTATGCATATTTGTAGGTTGAGGGGTATTTGTTTTAGGAGAACTCAGAGCCTAGCCAGGGGATTCTCAGCTCCAGCTACCAGTTCTCTCCTCCTGCTCCTGTGATTCATATCTGCCCTCGGTGTCTTCATTGTATTAGAAGTGTGGGGAGCTCTGTGTGATTACTGTAAGCTCTGAGTTGACTGAGTGTATGAGGGAAGTAGAGGGGAAAAATAAAGCCTGTGTGGATGAGGTTTTACAGTAATAATAATGATAGCAGCCAATGTTTACTGAGTAGATGCTATGCTAGATACCAGGCTAGAAGCTTTATATTCAAATCTCATTCATTTCCAGCATCAATCCTATGAGGTGGGTACTGTTATCCTCATTTTACACGTGAGGCTAAGTAAGGGAAGTGGCAGAAGTGGGGTTAGATGAAGTCCTGACTTCTAAAGCCCATATTCTTAACTGTTCCATCTGAGGGATCCGGGAGAAGCATTTGGATGAGGGGAGACCACACAAGCCTTTTTCTTTCCCTGGCACCTGTTCTGCATCCTGGAAGAGATGTGGTTCCCAGGTGTGTTCAGCCCACTCTGGGCTCAGCTGGGCCGCCTTCTGCTCTGAAGCAAGATAGCGCTGAGGGCTCCGATAGTAACTGGCCCCCAGGAAAGCTGGGTGGAGAGGCCCCATTTCCCCAGCATTGGGGTGACAGGTGTAGCCCTGAGGAGAGAGGCGGCAAAGATTCCTCATTATCATCCCAATTCCAACATGGTGACAGCCCCAGAGTGCTGGGAAAGCCAACCCACACAGAGAAGAGATGTAATCCAGAGGGCTCAGAAACATTTCCACAAATACTAATATCAGTCCTTCCAGTACAGCCCTGTCAGCAGGAAGGGGGAATTGTGCTAGCATGCATGGGGCACACTGTTTGGCACAAGGGACCTGGTTGCTAAGCAACAGTAGTTGGCCTCCCCTCCTCCCTGTAACCTTTTTCTCTGTTTCTAAGCTTCTAGTTAGCAGATGGGAGGGGCTGAGGCTGCCCAGCCCAGCCTTTGGCCCCCTTTCCTGCAACAAGGGGTCTATTCATGGTTTCTGAGCAGATTTATTGTCTCTCTGGCACATGTCTGTGTGTGTGTGTGTAGGGGGGAGGATAAAGGGAGGGGCCATATGTGAACTAGGGAGACCTCACCCTCTGACCAAGCTGACTGGGCTATTCAATCAATGCTGGTCCAAGAACAGGAGCAGGATCCTGCCTAGAGTCCCCGAGGGTTTCCGCTGACCCAAATGGTAAGGCCGTGCATACATCTGTGCCACCCCTGACCTGGCCTCTCTCTCTTTCTCTCTCCCCGCCCCCACGTTGGGTTTCTAGGCAGGTGGAAAGAGCCCCCTCTGGCAGCTCCGGCACAGGGGCTAGAGCCTAGAGGGGGCCCTGTGTGGCCCACCTCCTATTTTTTTCCCCAGGGACTGACTTTTCTTCTCCCCTCTATCCCCCATAGGCCTGTCCAAGTGCTCTGCACATAGACAGTGCTAACAAATCATTATTACATTGAACTCCTACTCAAAAGGAGGAGCGGGAGATCCTGCGCCATTGCAGACCATTGTTGCAGGCGACTGCGCGAGCTCAAACACGTGGGTTTGGAGGTAGAGCAACTCCTCGGGTGAGGCCAGTTAGTCGGAAGCTGAACTAAAAGCCAAGTCTCATTGTTTGTGCCCTTGAGCCTCATCTCTAGACCCAGGAAGGAGTGTATATGGTAAGGGGCAAGCCAAGACCCCATGTTTCTTGTGGAGAAACAAGCCCTATTGTTGGTGGGAGGACCAGCCCTACAGATCCTGGGCTGTAACTGGTGTAGGGGATGGGAAGTAGGGGTGATGTCTTGCTTCATATGGAAGTGTGGGCTGCTGCCCTACTTGTGAGGTGAACTGGCAAGTGTGTTCACGGGTCCAACAGAATGATTTCCAGGGTGAAATCTGGGAGCCTAGACCAATGAGGAAGGGCAGAGAGAAAGAGAAGTAAATGAGCGCAATATAGGGCCACAACAGGTGCCTTATAGATTGAAGAAAGCTTCTTGGAGAAGTGACATCTAAGCTGGGTCTTGGGAGTCAGCTACGTTGGGAAAAGGATGGCAGATGCAAAGTCTCTGTGGTACGAGGGCACGTGAAGGCCCAGAGGACTGGCGTGTGTGTTACCATGACCCTGAGTTCCACTGTGGAGGGAGTCATGCTGGCAGGTGGGGATGGAGAGGTGAGGAAGGGTGAAAGCACAGAGGATTTTGTGGGCTGTACCGTAGGACTTTGGATTTTTCTTAGAGTGCAGGAAGATTCATTGGGTGCTTTAAAGATGTTTGAATTATAGGAGTATTGCTCTGGCTTGGACAGTGGGTGGAGATAAGATACTAGAGGAGGGAGATTACTTGTTGGGTAGTAGTGGTTATCTCTCTTATTTTCCAAATGAGAAAATTGAAGTTTGGAGAGGTGTTGAGTTAAGTTCACACAGTAGGCTGCAGACCTAGCTTTAAACTGCTGGTCTGATATTTCTTCCAAGATCTTATTTTCCATTACTCTTCTTCATGGCACATGAATGTCAGGCAAACATATAACTTACTATGCTCTATGCTTTCCCGCCCCCGTGCCTTTGCCTCTTCAACTGCCTGGAATACCCAATGCCCATATATGTCTGTTCAAGCCCTCTTCATCTATGAGCGACCGTCTCAGGCTGCCTTTTCTAGGAAGCCTTTTTCAGTCCCCCGGTGAGAAGTAACCTCTCCTTTCTTCTGTCACTTAACATGTTCTGCCTTTTTTTAATATGTCAGGACTCGACTGAAAATTCTCTGGGGTAGCTGGAGGGTGTTCCATGTTGATTTATTTTGAACTCCCTACAATGTCCCGCACTGTGGCCCACCCTCTCGGGCTAAATCTTATTTACTGGATAAATGAATGGATGGTGCATTGGGCAGGGGAACTTCTTCCTCTGAGACAGGAGGGAATGAAGAAGGCTGGCATCTTGAGGCCTGAGGACAGATGTTAAGAGATTCAGCGGATGCTCTTGATGGTGGTGGGAGGCCAGGGGAGGGAGTGGTGAGGAGTGTGGGCTTCGGAGTCCATACTCCCCCACCCCCTGTCTGGGTTTGAATACCTGCTCTGATGCTTAACTGGCTGTGTGAGAATAAGTTGGATGGGGTAGGGGCTCCAGGAGAGCAGAGAGGGCCTGGAGGGGCATCAGTGGGAATACACAGTCTCCAAGATGAAAAAAAGGCAGTGAGTGCACAGCTGAGATTAGAGAATGGAGTCTTGTCATGGGCTGAGCTTCTCCGCTTGGTGTGGGGATCCTGAGTGACCCACAGTTATTTCCCCAGAGCCTGATGCTGGATGGCCAAGCCCACATGGAGGATCAGGACGCAGAGGAGGGCCCAGGACCTGGGATCTTCAAAGCCAAGCCAAGAGAGCCACTGCAGAGGCCCGAGGCCCGGCAGCAACCCAGTAGGCCAGACTGGGCTATAGGGGAATGACAGGGTGGGGACAGCGAATGGGTAATCTTCCTACATTCCCTAGATCCTTCTTGAGAGAGCCCCCAGGGGCTGATGGCCAGAGGCTGCCTCACTGTTTATCCCAGACCTGCTTTTGCTCTGTTTCCAGTTTGGGGGTTGAGTGGGCTCTGTGGGCCTCAGTGGGGAGGGGGTAAGGGGAGGCGGGCGGGTGCAGTGGGGCAGACTCCTGCCCCAGCCCCGTGGCTGCCTAGCCCCATGGTGGGGCCTCGGGCAGAGTGAGGCTGGCAGGCAGGAGCAGGGCACGCAGACTCCTCTGCCCTCTCCTGCAGGCTCGTGGGCAGGGCGCTGGTGCTCAGGGCGACGCTGCTGTGCCGGGCTGGGAGCCCTGGCGCTGCTGGCTGGTGCAAGCATCGGCTCCTGGCTTCTCGGTCAGTGCTGGGACCCGTCAGTGCTCGGGGAGGGCCAAAGAACAGGGTCTGGGGATCCTTGCGGGAAGAGACAAGCGGATGTAAAGGGCAGCCAGGACCCATCTTTCTCACCTACTCTGAACTGACAGCAGGGGAGAAGGGATGGGACAGCAACAGGAGGGATTTAGGCTCTGCGTCCAGAACGCTTTAGTCCCAACGTGGGAAGTGGAAGGTACTTGAATGGATAACCCAGGGCGGCCCAAGTCCACCTTTCTCTAGACATCTTTCCCAGTTGAGAGAGACAGAGGCAGGGACAGGGAGAGGGTGTGTGCTGTGCCTCTCCTCGCTGTGTTAGGTGGGGACCCGCCCGAGGCTGGGTGGTCGAGGGGGAGTCTCCAGGCAGCTGCTTTTGTCTCCCTGTGTTGCAGGGGTCTTATTCTGCCCCTTGGCCCTCTCATGTGGGAATCCCTCCCTCCTCCTAGCCTCTTCTCTGTGACCCTGTCCCTGTCCTTGTCCTCTGAAGTGCTGTATCTGTGGCCAGCGCCCTCTCAGCCCGCTCCCGGAACCTTGCAGGATGATGAGATACCTTTGAGCTGCTCCGAGGCCAGCGGTGAGGAAGCCCTGCTCCCTGTGCTTCCCAGAGCAGGTGGGCCACACCCCCAAGGCTACAGACTGCCCCCCCCCCTGCCCTGAGCCCCTTCACAGCTCTGGGATCCCCACTTCCGGCCAGGGGCAAGCAGACCAGAATGAAGGGCCGTGACGTCACTGCCAGCATCTGGGTCTCCTCCTCTGGTGGGAAGGGAGCGACATAGTCCAGCCTTGAAAAGTCCATCTCTGATTTGGAGCTCTCAGCACTCCCTGGGGACTATCTTGATCCCTGGCTTGGGCTGGGCCAGGAGCCCAGGCTGGGAGGAGGGATGGCAACTTGCCATTTGGGGCAGAGTGAGCCAGCAGGATGGGGCAGGGGGAACAGGTGCATGTGGGGAGCCAGCGTGTAGCCGGCAGGGGTCCTCACCTACTCCACATTGCACACCCCCGACCCCGCTGCCTTCACATTGTCCCCTCCCTGCCAAGCACGAATTGGGGATCAGAAGATTAGGTGCCCAGGCAGGGGCTGGAATCAGTTATAGAAGTTACGGTCCGCGTGGAGCCTGCCGTTTGCCAGCTGTGCGGCTTTGGGCACATTGCTTCTTGGAACTTCCATTTCCTTCTCTACAAAATGGAGATACAACCATTTACTACATGAATTATGAGAATAATACGAGTTAATATATAAAAGAGCCTAGCACAGAGCCTGGAGAAAGCAGGTGCTCAATGGTACCCATCAGTAGTAGTACCACAAGATTTGAAACAGGGAGACCGGACTTAAGTCCTGGATCCATCACGTGCAGACTCTGTGATCTGGGGCAGGTCAGTTAACCTCCATGCCTTAGTTTTCCCTCTGCAACATGGGAGGATGGTCATACGCACCCCACAGGGTTGCCTTGACAACGAGAGACAGAGCACAGTTAAAAGCACTCGGTTAGACACCAAACTGGAATGCAGCACTATAAATAAGGGTTATGTTGTTCTCAGAACCAGCCTGATGCCCTGGGGGACAGGGAGCCTGACACTAGGTGACCCAGATGCTGTCTTGAGGCCTCTTCAGGTCCCAGCATGGCCAGGTCCAGCCCCCCTGCCCACCTTGCCCCTCCACCCTGCAGCAGGGACGATGTGACTTCCATGCCGTGCCTTCAGTATCTTTCAGGATAAACACTGAGGACTTCTTGCTGGAAGTACAGGTGAGGGCGCGGCCAGACTGGCTCCTGGTCTGCCATGAGGGCTGGAGCGCTGTGCTGGGGGTTCGGATCTGTCAGAGCCTTGGGCGTCTCAGGTAACTGGGGCCAGGCTTGGGGCCTGGAGTAGGTGGAGGGCTGGTGGTGGTGGGGAAAGAAGAGTTGGACACCTTTATCTGCCTGTCCCCATCAAAGTGCTCAGGGACTGGCAAGAGGTCCTTTTGGCCATCTCCTGGCCTCTGGGCATGATGGGGACCCAGCTTTTTTCTCTCCTTTGAGCATCCCTGCTTTTTAACAAATATGAATCCAGGAAGAGGTCACTGTCAAAGTCTTGCTCTGTGACTGTGCCACTGGGGGGATAGTATCTCATGCATGTCTTGGTCATGATTATGTACCGTTTCCCATGCTGCAGTGTAAACCAGTTCCCTCCTGTTCTGTTCCCCTCTTCCGCCAAGACTCACTCACCACAAGGGAGTGAACCTGTCTGACATCAAGCTCAACAGCTCCCAGGGGTTTGCTCAGCTCCCTCCCAGACTGGAAGGCCTCCTGGAGGAGGTGTGGCAGTCCAGGTAGGACTTCTGAGGAGGTTGAGTGAGGTCCCTTACTTCTGGTGAACAGTTCAGCAAAAATTTCCTGTCATGGGAGCCTGGTGGTGAGGACATTGGCCGTGTGAGATAGGACACAGAGGAGCATTTCCCAGTCAGAAATCACAAACTCAGTTCACGTGAGTGGGTACTGACTCTGCCAGGAGAGCCAGAGCCCTGTGGGTTTGGGACATGAGAGGGATCAAGGCATTGGGCCATGCGGCCAAAGATGAGTAGAAGAGAGAAGAGAGCTTTGGTCCAGCAGGAATTGAGGTTTTGCTAGGAAGGAGGAGGGAGAAAGGAGAGCAAGGAAGGGGCTGGAGAGAGAGAGAGAATAGAGTAAGCTCAGGAGGGGCGTGGGGTGAAGTGTGCTTTCTTCCTTCACTCTCTTATCCATCCACCAAACACACGTTTATTCAGAGGCCCTTAGTGGGCACAGCTGGACTTTCCGTCTACAAACACTGGATTTGTAACTTTGGGCCCTGTCCGAGACAACCCTCAAGGGCCACAGCCTCCTGCTGGTGCCCTGGGGTGATGGGGCAGAGTAGCACTGCTGTCCTGGAGACCTGTTAACGAGGAGGGGCCTAGGGTCTTGGATGCAGGCAGGTGCAGATGGGGGACTGCACCAGAGGCCTCCTCCGTCTCCACCTGACAACTGCCTCTGGTCTCCATGCCTGGTCTCGGGTGGGCCCCTGCCCAGCCTCTTACTGCCACCTCTGTTTTGTAGGAACAGTTGTGCTTCCGGCCAGATCGTTTCCCTCAGATGCTCTGGTGAGTCATATCCAGACATATCCAGGAAGGTGGCAGTGGGTGGAGGGAGTCTCCCGTCCTAAGTGTGGAGAGCCCCACAGAGAGGCTCAACTGGGTCTGGGGTGGAGTTCCTAGCCCACCTGCCCCTCTGCCTGCTGGTCCCCTTCTTGCAAACACAGTTCTGCCCCAACAGGGCCCTGTCCAAATCTCTGTTCTGTCCCCCACCAGCCACTGATCTGGGTGGATGATCTCCTTGCTTCACTGCCTGCCAGGACTTCCAAAGCTCCCGCCCCCTTTCATCTGGAAAGCCCCAAAAGGATTACTGTTGGCTGCTAACTGGTTAGCACCTTCAGGAGACCAAGGAAGGGTGCAAACTAGGGGCCACATGGGAGACAGTCTGTGAGCTCCTTTCGTCTGAACCCCCCCAATCATCTATGCATCTCTTCCTCTCTCCTCTTCCATGTATCCGTCCACACCCCAACATTTTGACCCCTTCTGTGGGACAGGCTTTTTGTGAAGTGTTGGGGTTCCACAGACAATGTAGGCATGGTCGTGTCTGTCAGTGAGCTCGCAGCCTGAGGGGGCACACAGGTGTATAATTGACACTTCAACCATCCCGTCCCCCAAATAAAGTAATAAATGAGAGCTGTCCACACTGGGCCACATCCCCGAGGATTAGGACCATGCTGACACCCACCTGTCTTCTAACTCACCATCTTCCCTGTGCTTCTCTGTTTGCAGAGTGTGGGGTGAGGCCCCTGGCCTCCCGGATAGTCGGCGGGCAGGCCGCAGCTCCTGGGCGCTGGCCCTGGCAGGCCAGTGTGGCCCTGGGCTCCCGGCACACGTGCGGGGGCTCTGTGCTGGCGCCGCACTGGGTGGTGACCGCCGCTCACTGCATGCGCAGGCAAGTCTCAGGGGCCGCTCTTGAGGAGAGCGCTTCAGCGGCCTTTTCTGTTTGGCAGTTGGTATGTCCCGTATCACATGTCCACGTCGGACTGTCTCCCTGCGCCCATTCTGAGAGGCATGGATTGCGAAGTTCTCCCCGTTCTGTGCCCAGAACAGCTCTGCACGAATAGCAGCAACAACACAAAGATTGGTTCTTTATATTTGCTCAGTTTTGAAGTTTTTCAAAGGCTTTCCCATTCACAGCACTCCGTGCTGCTTAATGTTTATCACAACTGTAATTAAATCACCTTCCGTGTAATTATTTGTTTAATGTCTTTCTTCCCCTTTAGACTGGAAGCTCCATGGGAACCGAGACTCTCAGTCTTGTTTACCACTGAGTCTCTTTGCTGATTTTCCCACTGCCATGTCCCCCTGGCCTAGAACAGTCCTGGCATGCAGTAGGTGTGGTTAGAGCAGCGTAGGAATGAGTGATGAGTGAATAAGCCCTTTGGACCTCTCCTTTTGGCGGCCGGCAGGGCAGATAGCGTACTCCTCATTTTACAATGAGGAGACTGAGGCTGGGAGAGGTGAGGCGACTTCCCCATGGTCACAGGTGGTAGGTGGAGAGACAGGACTCATAGTTTGTCTGACTCACAGTTAGGATACCACACAAGCCCCTTTGATGTTTGTTATAAAATGTGGAGGAGGGTTATTCAGGATAGAGGGGATGGGAGTTGCAGATCATCCACAGTGTCTTACTTCTAGGGCCAGTCTAGAGCATTTATTAAGCACCTTCTGCATGCCCAGTATCTTGCCAGCTGCTGCAGGGATGCTAGGAGGCACAGGGCTGAGTTCTGGGAGCTGCCAGCCTGGTGATGGGGGATATCCACTAATGGCTTCTCCAGCCACCTTTCCACATCTGCCACCTCACTTAGGTCAGCCTCTTCTGCCCTGTCCTTCCCTGGGCTCAGCGCAGCTCGTGTGTGCAGTTTTAGGCTATCCCGCCTGTCCAGCTGGCGGGTCCATGCGGGGCTGGTCAGCCACAGTGCCGTCAGGCCCCACCAGGGGGCCGTGGTGGAGAGGATCATCCCTCACCCTCTCTACAGCACCCAGAATCACGACTACGACATCGCCCTCCTGCGGCTCCAGACGCCGCTCAACTTCTCAGGTGAGGCACTGGCCAGGGGCGAGCAAGCTGCGGGCTGTGGTGAGCGAGGCCTGCCCTGGGGCCGAGGGTGGGGGCTGAGGGGCCAGCTTATTTCTGAGGTTCCCTCCCAGTGCCGTAACCCTTAACACACTCAGTTCATTTGGTGACCACAGTGAACTGGCAGCGCCTGGACCTACGCTTGCACCGACTCTTGTGCGGGCTCTTTTGGGGACAAAGGTCCTGGCCCTTTGCAGAAGTGGGCTGCAAGTGGGACTTGCCTCAAAGTCCCCAGCAGAGCCTCCTTGGTGCTCCATCTACCACCGGGCTGCTCCGCCCCCGGCCCCAGGCTGGCCCCAGGTCCCAGCCACCACGTGACATGTTACAGTGAAGAAGCTCTATTTTCCCAAATGTCTTTCCTTCAGTCCTCGTAGGACCCCTGACAGGTAGATGAGGCAGGTATAAACAGGGAAGGACATGACATTAGTGAGGAAGGTGACTCTGCAAGACCACGCAGCAAGCAGCTCTGAGCCTGGTGTCCTGACTCCGGGTCCGGCTTCTCCACAGCAGCTGCTCTCGAAAGCACCCCCCCAGCCCGGCGTGCACATGTGCCTGCATCCTCACCGACACACACACGCACGCTCACATGTGCATACACTCGCTCATGCAGTCTTCACACAAGTACACACACGCACACACCCACACTCGCGCACACGCACACACCCACACACGCTCTGCACTCCTCCCTCCCGTCACCACGTGTAGCCTTGGGTTTCCTAAAGCACGGTAGTTGCTACATGCCCTTCACAATTTTACCGCCTATATGTATTCTCCGAACTGTGGCTCAGCAGTTAATATTTCTAAGTTGACTTAAGTACAGTTGAAAGGGGAACTTTAAGTGACCACGTAACTGTGGAACCCATATTACTTGTAGCAAATACGTAACAACCGTAAAAATACTGAGTGAAAACAAGACAGCGTTCAAGTTCCATCCAGCTGCCCTCCGCTGCGCCCGGGGCCGCTCGCAGTGTTTAGGGGGAGGTTGGCAGGCGCTGGGAGAACCACGGAGTGGCCCTGGATGGAATCTTTCTCCCTGATACACTCAGAGGGACTGAAAGAGCCCTGAGAAGGGAATCCTTTCTCCCCATGTGAATCAGTGTTTATTTAATGGCATGTCTATATGCTACTTTAGAACACGTTAGGGCCTGACCCTGTTGGACTGCCACACACTTTTGAAAACAATGCCCCAAGAGGGATCAAACATCCTAAGGAAAATCCAAAGTGAGTCCTCATTAGGAGAAGGTGGGCACAAAGGCCCAGAAGGAATCCCCATTCTCCCTCAGTCCCCAGGTCAGGGGTATGCAGTGTGTCCATGCCCACCCTAGAAGGCTCCATGCGCACAGCAGTTTATATACCGTCCTCTGTGTCAGTGGTGACCTCCCTGCCAGCGTGGTACAGGGCATGACTGGCACAGCCTTATAGGAGGCCTGGCTCGTGGAAGCCGGGAGCCAGGACCATTTGAGAGGGAGTGAGGAGGGCCTGCCAGCCTGGTTCTTCCCCCAGGCTGACGGTGGGGTGGTGGGGAAGAGCAGCTGAGCCTGAGTGAAGCAGGGGCCCAGGACCACCTGCTTCTCCACAGACACCGTGGGTCCTGTGTGCCTGCCAGCCGAGAAGCAAGATTTTCCGAGGGGCTCTCAGTGCTGGGTGTCTGGCTGGGGCCACACCAACCCCAGCCACAGTGAGTCAGCTCCTGGGGCCCTGGGTAAAATAGGGGTGGGGGGCTGGGGGACATTCTACCCCAGGTGAGGCACCTCTATCTCCCACCTCCACCTCCCCCAGCCAAATGGTGGCTCCAGCCCCCTTTTTTTCTGGCATCACCATTGACCAAAGCTAGGAGCCCTGGTCTCCCCAGCCTGGGTCTTTCTGGGAGAACATTCCCTGAGTTTCCCCTGAAGCCAGGTGTTTCCCACCCCCGCCCTCCATCCAGGAGTGCTGTGGCCTCAGCATTTGGGGGGCATATGTGAGTTCTACTCCTCTTCCTTCTTATGTCTGATGGACCCGTGCCTCCTTCCCAGGGTCCACAGCTCCCGCCTTGGGCTCCCCTCTTTGGGTCTTTTGTCTCTGGGGCCTCTAACCACCTTCCCTCTTGCTGTTGTGTCTTCCTGGCCTTGCTTTGTGCCCTGTGGCCTGACTCTGTGTCCTTCTATCTCCATGTGGACCTCCTACAGCCCATAGCTCAGACACGCTCCAGGACACCGTGGTGCCCCTTCTCAGCACCCAGCTCTGCAACAGCTCTTGCGTGTATAGTGGGGCACTCACCCCCCGCATGCTGTGTGCGGGCTATGTGGATGGGAGGGCTGATGCGTGCCAGGTACAGCATGGAGGGGGACCGTGGTGGAGGGTGGGAACAGGGGGACCTGCTGTGGCTTGGCCCCTGCTAGAGGGAGGGGTGCCTAGGCAAGTCGAGTAATGTGCTAAGGATTTACGGAGGGGTGAGGCAAGTGGGGATCCCATGCTGGAAGCAGTAGAGGCTGGAAACAGAGGCTCTGCTCCCTCCACTAGGAAGGACTAACTGCCTCTCTCTCTGTGTCTCTATGCCCTCAGGGTGATAGTGGGGGCCCCCTGGTGTGCCTGGATGGGGGCACCTGGCACTTGGTAGGGGTGGTCAGCTGGGGCCGTGGCTGCGCAGAGCCCAATCACCCCGGTGTCTACACCAAGGTTGCTGAGTTGCTGGACTGGATCCATGACACCGTGAGGGTGAGTGTGGGGGCAGGGATGGGATGAGCGGGTTTGTAAAGGACCCAACCCTTGGAAACTATGACCCTCACCTCTTAGGTCTGGGCCCTGCTTGGGGCTGGAGAATGGTCCCCAGAGCAGGAGGAGGAAGTGATGCTTGTAACATTGAATCCATTGGATTTCCATGGATTTAAGTGTTAATTAGGTAAGAGTAGACCTGGGTATGTAGCCCAGATCTGCCATTTACTGTGTGAGCTTTGGCAAATTCCTAACCTTGGCAAGCTTCCATTTCCTGGTAGTAGCACCACGGCTACCTTGAATGCTCCTGTGATGAGTGAATGAGGTAAGACTACGAGTAGTGAGCTGCACAGTGCTAGGCTTGCAGCGAGGGTCCGCGTGTTATTCTTATGCGTGTTTACTCCTGATGACAAGGCAGTTCGGAGTGCCTGCATTCCTTGACTTTGGAGAGAGCTCGGCATTTAGCAGTTTGCATTCAGCAAGGGATTAATTCTTGTGGGACACTGGGCAAGGTTCTCAACTTCATCTGTTCAGTGGGAGGGCCGAGTAAGATAATGTGTATGAAAACAGGTTATATGTATAAAGAACTTTACAAATGCAGGGCGTGATGAAGAAAAGCATCTTTCTGCAGGGTTGGGCACAGGCACAGGTGGTAGGTAATAAATTTTAGAGATTCCAGGGGACATATGCACCCACCTTCTCATTCAAGCCTTACAGAAAAACTCGAGAAGCAGATATTTTTAGCTGCATTTGCTGGAAGTAGAAATCAAGGTTCCGAATGGTGACGTGATTTACTAAAATGAACAGTACTGGGCCGGTGGGTGGCGGGGCCATGCTGTGGGTTTGGCTCCTTCCTCTTTTGGCCCAGGGCTCCCTCCCCTAGTCCTGCATGCAGCCTCATGCTTCCTGGGTCTCTGGCAGGTCCGCTAGATGGAGGAGAAGCGGCAGCCTCAGATGCAGAAGGCACGGACCTCCTCCCACACAAGGCAGTCACCCCCCGCGGGCCGGCCTCCAGGGAAGGCCCCTTCCCTCAGGCCCTGATTTTGAGTCCCTCTTTCTCACCAGAGAGCCTCAATAACAGGACAGCGGGGGCGGGGGGTTGCTGGGAAGATTGGGGGCTGGGGTGCGTGGGGAAGGTGTGAGAGAGGAAGAGGCTGCTGGCAGCAGCTCGGTGCCTGCCCTTCCTCCTCCCCCACCGCCCCCAAACCCTTGTGCGCATCTTTTGGGAGGCTGCTTAGGGATGCCCTGTGACTACTCTCCCTGTGCTCTCAGGCAGGGCAGGTGCCTCCCTAGAGGAGCCCCTGGATCAAGGTAGGGCCAAGTCCATGGAATCAAGGAGCCTCCGCACTCCGCTGTCCTTCTTGCCAACTGCCTGTTCCCTCCTGGCTCTGGCTGGCCCTGCTGGGGCGAGGGCACTGTGAGAGTGCTCTGGTTGGTGCTGTGATAGGGCATTGGTTCAAAATGACAGTTCTGTCAACTGGTCCAAGAAGTGCTGTTATTAAAGTGAAGTGATGTATGGTCTCGGTCTGCCTCTCATTCTCAGTCTCTCTGTCTCTCTGTCTCTCTCTCACACACACACATACACTAAGGGATAAAATTGTACATTTCCTCCCATACATGTTTCTTAAAGCTCTGGAATAGACTCCTGCTCATCTCTTTAGAATATTGGCACTTATTTAATTCTTTACATCTCTTAAATCTACACGTCACGATCTGCAGCAAAAAGCCCCAGCTGTCTGTGGGCTGCTGCATTGGGCCTGAGAACCATTAAGTCAGTGCTCTCTTAGGAGGGCCTGACTTCCCAAGACCTGTCACCTTAGCTCCTGTCTCAGCACTGGGCTTTCCATCTTGGGGAGATTTCTTTCTGAGTTTACACCCAGTTAGCATTTTCCTGGTTCAGCTTTTCCCCGACTCTCTTCTCTCTAGCAATTAAAATGCACTTGGCATCTTGTTTCTAAAAACTGCAATGAATTTTTTATGGTGCTCACCCAAGGAAATGCAATTAGTGTTTAGCAATAACACAACTTTTTCGTGACTTTATCAGCATTTTTTTTTTGGAGGGGTAGTACAAATGCATATTCATTCCTGGAGGGTCTGCTCCCGTTGCATGAAGTGCACTAGAATGTAAGGGCCTCATTGACTGTTGCTCTGTTACCTGGGAGGAGGTTGCTGGGAGGCTGCTCTCGAACTGCAGGAGCAGCATGGGAGAGGCTCTGGTGGGTGGCACATAGCCGCACCCTGTGTTCGTAGCCCTCCAGCCCCTTCCATGAGCTCGAGCATTTGCTCCCTGACTCTGGTAAGCCCCCATCCCAGGAGGCAGTTCAGGACAGCTGATCCCCCTGGGCAAGGAAGAGTTACCAGCAAATCCATCAACTGTGATATTCTTGGTGTTTCTCACGTCACCCAGAAGCATTAGCTTCTTTAAAGGGAAGTTTTTATTCTTCACCGTCATTATAGTAGGTTAACAATCAGTAATATTTGAATATTACAGTTTATCGACATTGTTCATGTGTATCTCACTTAGATCTCATAAAATCTGTGCAGTGAAGATAGTATTATTACTGTGCCCATTGTACAGGCAAGAAAATCAGTTCAGAAAGATTAAGGATTCCCTAGGACCTGCCACGAGTAAGTTCCAGTGAACCCTGGAAACTTTTCACTCTGCATCCACACCACTGTTTTGCCCGTGGATGAACGAGATGGTCCAGTGTTGCACAGAAGTGTATACTTGGAAGGTGCTTTATCACCTAGGTGAGTCATCCGCCTACACTAATGCATTGCCATCACTGCTTTTAATAGGTGAGGTGGAGCAAAACCTGGGAAATTCAGTGGCTCCTGCCAGAGACCCTTCTTAGGTAATATTCTTACCGATTGCCAGTTCTCCGTGAGATTCACGGTCTGACTTAAACTTTACAAATGAGTATCTTCCACAGGAGGACGATAAAGAGAACCCTAATTAGAAAATTTGCTAATAGCAGTTCCCTGTTTACCTACAGAATCTCCTAGTATCTTTTGCCAGTCGGATCTGCAGACTCAGGCTCCCACCTGCCCTTCCTTTGTTAGCACCTGACGATCCAGCTCTTAGGAAAGTGAGGAGGGGTGCTGGTGGGGGGCTAGCTGCCACAGTGCAGGTATAGAGATGGGGGGCAAGAAAGGTGGGAAGATTCAGGTCCAGAAGGATTTTAATGGGGACCAGCTGGGTGCCCAGCTGCATTAAGCTCTGTAGGGAATTTGGAGGTAGAGAAGCCGACTACCTTATTGGAGCGATGAGACTTATTTGCAATAAATTATAGCGGCCAGCCGGGCACAAAGCTATATGGCGAGGCAGTAATTGCTAAGGGAGCTCTGAGGGCCTATCGTGGAATAAGTCAGAGCATTTCTGTGCAGGAAACCTGTCTCTCCTGTCCAAGGATTCAGCGTCACACCTGCCTGGGCAGAGCTGGTGAGCCCCCTGGGACTTCCCAAGCAGGTTGCTCCTGGCTGCCATGCCCAGGGTCTACTCCTTCTCTCATCTACTCCTTCTCTGTACTTTCGGGGTCTGGAGGGTACAGTAGGGGTACAAGCTCTGTCTCCTTGTTAGACCTCCTGTGGAGTCCTGCTTTTCCTAGAAGGGTTGCTGTGAATGAGGGGGCAGCCCTGACGTTCCTCGGGAACATTTCTCAGGCTCTTTCCTACACTTCACTTTGGGAAGTGCTGGGCTCACCCATAATAGGACAAAGCTGGAAATGCTATCAGTGCTAAAAGCTGGTGCAGGAGCTGCCGGGAGATGATTTTCCCCAGTTTCTCCATTGTTTTCTGTGCTCTGTCCTCTCCTGGCCATGCACTTAGGACCCTCCTGGCTACTCGAGAGAGCCCACCTACACCTGCTGCCACTCTTCAGCCTCTCCCAGCATCCCTCGTCCAGAACCCCCCACCCCACCCCCAGACACATCAGAATGCACTCTTTGGCTATGCCTCACCCTTGGGACTCTGCTTCCTGCTAACCAATTGGAGCCCAAGGTTGTTAATGGCTGTTTAAAACGTCTTAAATACCACCGCCTCTAGTAGGGTTCCTAGTACCAGATGGGGAGTAGCTTCCTACTGCCGAGGACAAGGCTGATCTTCCTTACATATTCCAAGACCTGGAAAGTGAAATGTGGAGCAGGCAAGCACCCTCTGTAGACTTATAGCGCTCCGGGGGCCCCAAGGGCAGAGCAGTCCCGGGGAATCCACTGGAAGGTTTCCACCTGGAGTTGGTGCTGGAGCAGACCAAGCTGGGGACTCAGAATGGAGAGGGCAGTCCTGGCTCCAGAAGATGCTGATCTCCCGCTCATGTGCCTCTCTCAGAGCAGTGTGTGGGCTCCAGGAAAGCAGGGCCTTTCACGGGCCTGGCCTTACCTTCTGAGCCTCCTCCCTTCCAAGGCCTCTGTGGCTGTGGCATCTGATGGGTAGAGTCCCAATCTGGGCCGCCAGCCACTTAAGAGCGTGCTCTCCTGAGCTAGTGAGTCAGCCTCCGTTGAACTTTGTCTCCCACCTGTCAAACAGGGAGTCTCGGCCAGGTAGGCTCTGCTGGATGTGCCCTCTCAGCTCTAACTCAAACCTGTTACCTCTGGAGATGTCTGCGCTGCTGTGGAGAGTACCATAGGGTGGTGCTGGGCCAGATGTAAAGGACCCAGCATGTTCTGGCTCCCCAGGCCCACACGAGGACATCGCTCATAGCTGCTCTCCCTTGAGGCTTGCCCTCTGCGTCCTGGAGGGGGTGGCAACCACACCAGGCAAACGATTTTAAAGCCGTTTTTCCCCATGTCCGTCTGGCCAGCATCTGTATCAGGGTGAAGGGTTCCAGGACAGGTAGATCCCTGTGACCTGGCAGTGTTTCAAGTGCCCCCCATCTCCTTCCTGACACCCTAGGCTCCATGCAGGGCCTCATGGGCCCCAGCTTCCTAAAGACAGTGAGGAAATGTCTTCCCCCCCCACAAAGACCACAGACAATTTCCTTCTGCCCTCTTTCTCTCGACAGCTCCTAAGCTGGCCTCAGGACCCCCTCTTCCTGCAGCCTCTCCCTATGCATGAGGGGGAGTTGTGAGGAAAGGTTTTGGTTAGCAGAACCCTAACCTACAGGCAGCTTTGGTCCAAGCAGTCTTCTGTTCCTGGCCATGTTACCAGGGAGGGAGAATCCTTTCCCACAGCCTCTCAGGGTGACTCTACCTTCCCGGTTTGTCTAGGATGGTCCTGGTTGTGACACCGAAAGCCCCATGTCCCCAGAAACCGCTGCCTGGGCAAACCAGGACAGTGGGTCACGCTAAGTCCACCGCCTCCCTTCTGTATAAAAGGCATTCTGTAAAACCTAGTACCCCTCGGCCTCCTCCAGTCTTCCCTCAGTCTGACTGGGCTTAAAAGAATCCTGTGTTGGTGACCAAGAGTTGGAGGAAGAGAAGGTTCCTGGGAGTTCTCGAGGTCTGGACTGTTTCTCAGATGCCGCCTTGGCCCTGAGGTTCTTGGAGCAGGAGTGCCTTGCTGCCCTAGCTGCCCCTCGTTCCTGCGGTGGTTCCTCAGATGGCAGCCCGGGCAGCGGAACCTCACCCCACCAGCCTGGCCCTCCCAGGCCCAGAAGCTCTTCTGCAGTTTGGGAGAGGCTAGGAAGGTGAGGTAGATATAGTGCTGCTCCCGGAAGCCATGAATATTGATCTCCCAGCTTCCCCAGGTCTCACTGATTTCTGCTCCCCAGAGCTGGTATGGGGCTCAGCATGCGATGCTCACGGAGCCCACTCAGGAGGAGGGGAGGGGGATGCTGTCATCCCCTGGGAGGCGGGTGGGCCTCATCTGTAGCCTCTGCCATCCGGAGGGGATCAGAGAGGAGCAAAGAAGAGACTGCCAGACTGCTGGAGCCCACAGGGATTTTGTGGGGTTTGTTTTTCCTCAACACTGTCTGCAGAGTGAGGGCATGAATAAAAGAGTGAGGGAAGATTTACTGTTCCCACGGTTGGCAGTGGCCCTCTATTTGCACAGCGGATCCGGGCAAGGAGGGGCTGGAGCAGGTGGGGGCGATGCTGGGACTCAGGGAGAAAGACTCTTGGCAGTCTTTTTGCAAGGACCCTGGGTGGAGCTGCAGGCCAGGCTGCGAGGGGCTATCTAGGCCGACTCTCCAACCACCAGGGGCCAGAGTGTCCTCTCCCATCTTCTTGCCTGCATTAGCCAGTAGCAAGCAGCTTGGGTCCAAGAATCTTTAAACCCAGGGGCACATGATGGGCCTGACAGGGTGTGCCGCCAATGAGGACCCCAAAACAAAGGGCTCCAGGCTGGGCTCATCTGTCATTCATGGCCCTGGTAATGAGCACAACCGAGAAATGACTTTTATCACATCCTAGCCTGGTCTGGGTCTGGGTGGGCCTGGAGCTGGGGCTGGGACCTGGAACCTTTCAGCTGAGAGCAACCTTGGTTGGGCTCCCTTGTGTAGCCTCAAGGCCACTTGAATTCTAGGGTCTAGAAGGGGGCACATGGGCCCTGGGTGGGCACATTACCTTGGCCCTGTGAGCTTCTCCCTTCAGGGAGGGTGTGTCAACAAGGGCCAGGAGAGCAGGGTCAGGCCTAGGGTGAGGCAAGTGAGGCATGGCTCTCAGGCTCACACAGGATGGGCTGGCTCCCGCCTCATCCTGGTGCCGGCCCTACAGGATAGGGCCTTACAAAGTGAGCAGCCCAGAGCAGGGCAGGCTTCTCTTTCTGGTCTCAGTGGCAGCTGCAATTTATTGTATCCCATCACGTGAGACCAAGGTAAGATGGCAGAAGTAGACCCCCTCTCCTGTGTGCCCTGCTCCTGTAAAGTACGATAAAGCACACCTGGCTGCCTTTCAGGGACCTCCACTTCACGTCAGCCCAGCTCTGGCAGTCCCCACACTCATGCTCAGCAGAGAAATGAAAGGATTCATTGTAGTTCCCACTCATGTGGCTGCTCAGAAATTAACTGAGATAAGCACAGGGAAAAACTCTGGTGTACAAATGCATTGTATCCCAGAACTCTCTCACAGAACAGTATTCATTAAAATGAAGGCGAGTCAAAGCGAATGAGAAAAATGGATGTGTAGGGTCAGGGAAGGTCTGTGGGAAAGGAGCCAGGATACAATCTGTATGCATTTTGGAGAGATCTGGATTAAGCTTGTATGGACAGACTGTCTTCCCCAAATGCATGTGTCGAAGCCCCAACCCCCAGTGTGACTGGATAGGGAGACAGGGCCTTTGGGAGGTAGTAAGTAAGGTTAAATGAACTCTTTACTGGTGTCCTTATAAGAAAAGGAAGAGACACCAGCGCTCTCTCTTTCCTCCCAAGCACAGAGAAGAGGCCATATGAGGACGCAGTGAGAAGGTGGTCATCTGCAAGCCAGGAGGAGAGTTCTCACCAGAAACTGACCTTGACGGCACCTTGGTCTTGGACTCCGGGCTTCAGAACTGTGAGAAATAGATTTCTGTTCTTTAAGCCACGCGGTCTGTGATATTCTGTTATGGCAGCCCTTGCCGGTTAATATCAAATTAAATCACCATAGAAGACACTCATAAAACAGGAGAATAAACACAAGAGCAAGCTCGGGGTGTTGTAGCCCAGTGTGGAGCCTGTGGCTTGGGTATCCATTGCACTATGTGTGGGAGGCATTTAGGGGAGGCCAGGTCGGCGGGGTGAGAAGAGTGCTGGTCCCAGGAGCCCCGGAGTCTGGGTTCTGATCTGGTCTTCGTTGCTTGTTCCTGAGCCCAGCTGTCTCTGGACTTTGCTGAGTTCCTGTTCTCTCCTCTACGTAATGGGACTAATAACATATGCCCTGCGTAACTCACAGAGTAGATGGGAAGACCGAGTCAAATTAAATAAGGAGAAGGCTTTGGAGATTGCGTAGAGCTAGGCAAATGGAAAAGGTTATGGCTTTGAATCCGTGTTGGCATATCTGCCAGTTGTCATGTTTATCCAAATCAAACCCCATTTACTGGATATTTTCTTGGTGTTACGCCCCATCGTAAGCCTGGGGCACTCAGAGCTGAATAAGATAGCACTGTCTTCAGGGGATTCACGATCTGGTTGCAGACAAGCACTAAAAACTGGCTATATTTATTATTTGCTGAAAGAGCACAAATATGAACTATTTTGAAAGAGCTTGCTACAATTACTTTACAACCACTTACAGATAGATGCTTGTTGCCAGAAAGAACTGATGTGGTAAATGCAGAAATTTCCCACCTACTATCAGCATGTAAGGTTTTAAGAAAGCCAGTGGAGGCAAATGATGTTTCGATCGTAACCTCAGAAGTGTGGTTTCCATACCAACATATTTGTGCAGACTAGAAAGCCCAAAACAAAATGCTGCCTCTGATTCACAAGAAGGCGAGCCTTGGTTGAGTCATGTTTTTAGTAGAAAAGACTAAGCTCCCCAGCCCCCACAGTGCCCTGCCAAATTGTCTGTCTTTATTATTTTGAAAGAGCACGTAACAGAATAGTCCAGAACATAGCTTAATCTGGAAGATCTTGCATGCTCCTAGGAGGTGGGCTGTGTGGCACGAGAGGCCGTGTTCAGTTTTGTGTCTACCTTGTCAGAACGGTCACCACGGAGGATCCGGTCCTCCCCGATCTGTCCTGCTGATCTCTGCCCATCCCCTCCTCCCTCCCTTCGGCCTCCCTTCTCCCATCTCCCCACCCGCCTTTCCTTTGTTTTTATTACGTGCGTGTTGTGTGCCCGATGTAGAGATAAATATCTCACTATTACAGTAGAAACTCCTAGTCGGGCAGGGAGCTCGGAGATGTACACCAGCCATTTCAGTACAGGGCCAGGTGTGAGGTGCTATGGGAGCGTGAATAAGGCATGAGCCTGGGCCTTGACTGATGAATGTCAGCGCTGAGCTGGGCCCGGGGCAGGGTTACAGCTAGGAGGGGAAGAGAGAACAAGAGCCTCTGGGACCAAGGGAACAGCAATACAGAAATACCTGATATTTCCTGGGAAAAGCAAGGGGTTCTGTGCTAGTCGTCCTATGATTGTGGACCCAGAACAGGGTCTGATCCCAGTGAATATGTGGCAGCCAAGCCAGGGAGTCCTCACTTTGTCTCATGGGAAGTGGGGAGGGAGCCTCTGAGACTGCTGAAGCAGGAGAGTCACAGTCACATATAAGGAGAGTATATGTGTAAAATGAAGAGATTGTTCTGGAAGAGACGTGCAGGTGGGCTTCGAGGGGGCACTAACCGTTAGTGTAAGATTTCAAACAGCTTTTAAAGATAAAGATCTTCATTTGGAGCCCTTAAATATGTGGCACAAAGCAGTGTTTTATTAGCATGCATTTATTTTATAATTCCAAATTGGCAATAGCTACTTCGTATGACATCGATCAGTGTGAACAGTGATGTCATTTTGATGCGTATAAGGAGTTGAAGGCAGGGACTGTGCATCAAATTACAGAGTCGTCTTCACTTCCGGATCCCGTTTGTTTCCAGATTTTGGTGTTGGCTGCATAGCACCAAGGGATCCGGACTGACCCGGTGAGGTTGTTGGTAATAGCCACGGGCTTTGCACAGCCTGACTCTCAGCCTCAGGACACGCTTCAATTAAAAGAGGAAAACGGCATTCAGAGGCCTGTATAAAAATGAGTTGATTTTGTAACCTTGGTTAATGGGCTGGTGGTTTCCAAGTACCAAAATTGGGCATATAACACATTTTCTTTATGGTTTAGATGGCTACACTATGTTTTAAATGAGGTTTAAATCAAATATTTGAGAAACCCCAAGCCACATATGGAAACTGAAGACTTACGAGATTATTCCTCCCCTGAGTGAAGGGTATTAAGTGGCTTATTTGTGTTGGTCCTTCACCGGGTGGCAGCAGCTGGTCCTCCCACAGCCGAAGTTGAACGGTTAGGGTTACATTAATACACACTTCTTCAGCTGGATGTTGACAGGCCCTTTTCTCGAAACCGGCAGGAGCGGGAAGGTGGGGTGGGTACATTGGGTTCGTCTTTCCTTTGGACAGCATATGGCATCTGTATAATCTTGGTACTTGTCTGATCTGTGATTTGTGGGCATTGGGAGAACCCACGCAAAATGTCAGTTTACTGAGAGACCTCACGTCTGTTTGGAAACTTCTACCCGCGTACACGTGTGGAACTTCCACAAAGCACAGAAGCTCCCCAAGAGGAAACTGGTCCCAGCTCCTTTTACTGAACACCTGCTGTGTGCTGTGCACTGTTTCGTGCACCTTGTATGTGTTGACACTCTTACCTTTGCAACATTCCTATGAGATGATCGCTATCATCATCCGCATTTAAAAGATGAGGATACTGAGGCACAAGAAGTGAAGTGTCTTGCCCAAGGGCAGACAGCTAGTAAGTGGCAGAGCTGGGCTTTGAATCCATAGTCTGTCCCTAGAGCCTGCGTACCCGATCACTGTGCTGTCTTGTCCTCTTCAAGGTGAGAGTTTACGTTAGACCCCTGAGCTCAAATACCTTTTAACTGGAATGAACATTGCATTTACCCCTTAATTTTTCCCAAGAATATCCTCAGTGCTAGTCACAGAATGTAGGTTCTTCTTCTTTTTTTTTATGATTTATTTATTTATTTGAGAGAGCGCACATGTGTGCAAGTGGGGGGAGGGGCAGAAGGACAGGGAGAGAGAGAATCTCAAACAGACTCCCTGCTGAGCATGGAGCCAGATGCAGGGTTTGACACAGGCCTCAATCTCATGACCCTGAGATCATGCCCTGAGCCAAAGCCAAGAGTCGGACACTTAACCGACTGAGCCACCCAGGCACCCCGAACAATGGTTCTTCGTCTGATGTTCAGGATGGGCTTCTAGTAGAAATTGTGCAATCTGCAGTATAGGTGGGGAAAGGGACTTAACATATGTGTGAACTTTGTTGGAATGTATTCTTTGGAGATGGGCTTGGGCCCTATCATGAAGCATTGGATATCACAGAGTCAGGAAACTGTCCTAGGGGTCTGTGAGCCAGGCAGCCTCTGTCTCTGTTAATTGCAGTATCCAAGATACCAAGAGGGTGGGACAGACCCAGTACAGAGAGGGTGGTGGGATGCTGAGACTTTGGGTGAGGGGTGGTCTTGGCTTCCAGGTCCGCCTCAGAGCTACCCTTTTCTGGCATCGGTCCTTCCAAGTAAAGAGAAACAGCCCATTAAGCCTCCACCAAAGGTAGGAGGTTGAGAAGCTTCAGAGGAGATTGTAATGAAGGTGAGTTGGCAACGCGGCTAAATTGATAGGAAACAGCAGGATGGGGGCAGCCACTGCAAAACCAGTCTATTAAGACGAGGTCCCAAGAGGCCAGGCTGGATTTTCTCGAGAACAAATGCCGAGCTGAGCAGACTGAACAAATGACGACACGTCAGTCGGGGCTGCGTGCATTGGCGGGAGCAGCACACACTAGAAGCAGGTCATGGTCAGCGTAGCAGCTGACCTGTTGTCTGGGTCTCAAAGTTGAATTTGGAAAGAGTTTATTTCAGGCTGAACAAAAGGAATCTTGTGTTGGGAGAGTTTATTATCTCTGGTGTTCACAGCAGAGAAAGAAAATCACATCAAGGAAAGATTTAATGAGTTCTTGGAGCGTGGAGAGCAAAAGGACTAGTGAGGGGAATCGAGAGGTTCAGGGAAGCAGCTTGACCTTGTGGGATCGCCACTGCCAGCCTCCCCGGACTCCAGCTGACACTGTGCGCCCAAGTGAACACAAGTCATGACTGCCCCGTGACCCTCGAGGGGCCCTGCTCGGGTTCCAGTGTGCTGTACCCATCCCCGGGTTAGTCTGAGCATCGTGTTCAGAGATCTCTTTCCCTACTCACAGCCCACAGACCTCCAGGAGTGAACTCCCAGAACGCGCGCCGAGCTCAGGCCTCTCTGTGAGCAAGGAGCTGGTTCCAACGCGGCTCTGAGAATGAGTGTGTGGTTTCTTTCCATGCAGCCAAACCACTGCTCCTAGTTGAAAAGAGCAGGGAAGGAACCAGTGCTTTTCGGACGCCTTCTTTGTATCAGGCACTGAGCCAGACATACGAACTACACAGTTCGGTACCGCTCCCTTCACTTGGTCTTCATGCTACGCCTCCACCATCTTCTGATTTTTCCTGAATCAGGTCTGTCTCCAGTGTCCTCAGGATAATGTCAGAACTCCTGAGTTGGGTATGCACGCTCCAGCAAAATCCAGGTCCTCCCACTTCTCTAGTCCCTCTTCCCTCCCTCCATCTCTTGAATGCTTTGCGGTACCCGGCCACCTGCAGCTTTTGGTGTGTTCTGTCACAGCTGCCGTGCCCCTGCCACAGGGAGCTCCCCCTTCACGGCAGGAAGATGGGATTTGCAGGGGAACTAGTCTTCAGTGGTTCTCAGCCGCAGCTGTGTGTTAGAATCACCACGGCAATCACCCTAAAAACACCAATGATAGGCCCATTTCAGAAATTCTGATTTAATTGCTCTGGGCTGGGGCTCAGACTTCAAACTTTTTTTGAAAGCTCCCTTATTGATTCTAACGTTGAGGATCAATAAACTATGTGATCAAAAGTGCTGAAGGCTGTGGAGTGAGCTGGTTTTGCACCACGGCGTACCATTGAGGTAGGAGTAGAGATGGAACTGTTTCAGAATTGATCAAGTCAGTCCTGAACATTCTAGTCCCAGGTTAAGGGGATAAGGGACAGAGCCTGGGGGAGGACGGCTCACTCTTCTGCTTCTATAATCTTGAGTTTATGTTGAGATCAGCACAGTGCAGCTCACATCAGCTAGAAAACTAAGGTGGGAACCTACAATAATGCTAAGATAAGTCTGGACCACATGCAGGTGGGCTCATAGAGGGAGAATGTCTCACCTTGCCAAGTTCTGTGCATGTGTGTCTCTCTAATTCTACCTGGACTTTTCCCCGCTGGGTCCAAGCAGAGACCTCTCTCAGCTGGCAGACCTGTGGTTCTTTAGCATGGATCAGAATCGCCTGGAGGGGTTTTTAAATGCAGTTTCCAATTCTGTAGGACTGGGGAGGTGGGGCTTGAGAATTTGCATTTCTTTTTTTTAATAAAAATTTTTTATTATGTTATGTTAGTCACCATACAGTACATCCTTAGTTTTTGATGCAATGTTCCATGATTCATTGTTTGTATATAACACCCAGTGCTCCATGCAATACGTGCCCTCCTTAATAACCATTACCGGCCTATCCCAATCCCCCCAGTTTGTTTCCCAGAGTCCATAGTCTAACAAATTCCCAGGTGGTGCTGATGCTGCTGGTCCTGGCAGCACCTTCTGAGAATTTCTGCTTTAAAGAAGAGGTCCTTTCGGTCTGGATTCTCTAGGGATTAATCCACTTTAGGGAGAATTAAACCCTAGAAATCCAGGATTATCTCCTGCGCACTGCCCTCTCCTCACAGAAATCACCAGAGCAAACATTTTCCAGCTTCCTTTAGCATCAACTTTAACCACTACAAAATGCAATCCTTGTCCTTCTGACTATTCCTTTCTCCTGCTTCTCAGCTTTTCCCCTTTTCTGGCTCTCATTTTCTTTTTTTAATATTTTATTTATTTATATGACAGAGAGAGAGACACCCAGCGAGAGAGGGGACACAAGCAGAGGGAGTGGGAGAGGAAGAAGCAGGCTCCCAGTGGAGGAGACTGATGTGGGGCTCGACCCAGAATGCCAGGATCACACCCTGAGCCGAAGGCAGATGCTTAACGACTGAGCCACCCAGGCGCCCCTTCTGGCTCTCATTTTCTATCTTTTCAAACATTCCAGGCTGTTCTATGACTTGGCTGTGCCATCGCATGTGCTGAATTCTGTGCCCGGGATTTCCTTCACTTTTCTCCATCTGGCAGTTTTATTAGCCTCTTTTGGTTAGAAGGAAGAGCTACTCACTCGAATTACTTCACTTTATAGGGACTTTATTTTAAAGATCCCAAGAGAGGCTGAACAGATCTCAGGAAGAGCAGAAATAAGCAGGTGGTTCTGATTTCAAGGTGTCTGAAGGGACATCAGACATTTGTGTGTGTTTCCTCTAATGTTTGGCCACTAAGTGAGTCAGCAACTCTGTGTATATACTCCTTATTCTGCTTTCTACCAACTAACATGCTTCCCCAATGTTCTATGTTTTTCATCCACTTTATAGCTTCTGCTTGCTCTTCCTCAGTTTATTCAGTTTCTGTTTCCTTATAACTTTGGCTTGAGCCATGGCTCATGTTCTAGCTCATGGACATTCTTTCAGATAGGGCTACTACCAGGGTGTTCAGGTTAAAGCACTTCTAGAATGGTGGGGGAGGGCGCTCCAGAAATCTTTTTCATAAAAGCAATGAGAACACTGGCAAAAATAGTCAAAATCAACTTTTCTAGAATTCTGGAATTTAACCAAGATATACAACAATTTGAGGATCAATTTACTCAAGAAATGGCCACATATCAGCAAAAACACAATGTTTTTGTAGTATTTTATCTTGCCTTATCCTCATTCCCCTCTCCCCAGCTCCACAGTAACCTCGGAAACCAGCAACATCACAACTATCTTTTCTGTGAAAACGAACAGCTTAGTAGCCACAGAAAAGGGCAGAATGCGTTTGGACTCTCCAAAAAACCCTATGCCCAAAGAAGTGTTATTGTCTGAGTCATATGGAAGCTCCCATTCTCAAGGCTTATCTTTATTTGACCCAACTCAGAGCTCAGACCTGTGGGATACCATCAAGCCACCAACGTATACATAATAGGAGTCCCAGAAGGAGAGGAATGAGAAAAAGAGAGAGAAAATCTAAAGGAATAATGGCTAAAAACAGATTTGATTAAAAACATTAATCTATCCATACAAAAGCCTGACAAACTCCAAGAAGGACAATCTCCAAGAGATTCACACCTAGACACATTATAGTCAAACAATCAAAAGCCAAAGACAGAGAATCTTGAAAGCAGCAAGAGAGAAGTGATTTATCATTTATAAGTGATCCTCCATGGGGTTAACAGCTGACCTCTCATGAGAACCCATGGAGGTCAGAAGGCAGTGGGATTACATGTTCAGAGTTCTGAAAGAGATTGTCAGCCAAGATGTTTATATCCAGCACAAGTATCCTTTAAAAATGAAGGTGAATTTAAGACATTCCCAATCATGTCTTCTTTTGACTTCTTCAGGTGCTTTAGAATATGCTCTCTTTCAGTGTTGATTCCACTCCAGTATTCTATACACTGCCACCCGCAGGGAGAATAGATGAAAGACACACAAGTGGAGGAAGATGGAAAGTCCCTTGTCTTGGATGGTTGAAGACTAACCTGAAAGAATATGATGTCATCACATCCATCAGAATCAAGAGAAGACATTGATAAGAAGCACCTGTTGGCATGGTGGAACCATTATCTCTAAAGCTGTTGGAGGAGATGGTCCAACCATCCCTAGAGGATGGTCTGCCATGTGGTATGGAGCTTCCAGAAAGCAGAGGTGCTAATGATGGAGGAGCATGGGTGCCCCTGCTGTCCTAGGTGCTGTAGACTGAAGAGAGTACCATGGATGAACACAGGTAGATGAGAGCTGATACATGAGCCCAGGGATTGGTGATGGACCTTTGGTAGCCTGAAGTCCTGAACTCATCTTGTGTCTGACAGGAGTGAGTGTCACCAAAAAGAAATATGACAATACCATCCTGGTCATCTAACCTTCTGTAATCCCATGAAAGAAATACTGCATTGGCTAACAGAAGCAATCCGCTCACCAGCCTGCCCTCCTGGAACCAGGACCCACCTATGAGGGGCTATGACAACCACATTGATGTGAGGCTGGGGCTCTCAGGGAATTCTGCTTAATCCCACATATGAGGTAGAGGTTCTGTGAGGTCTCCAAAGGGAAGAAACAGAGAACAGGGCCTTTGCAAGTCCTAGTCTAGGCTTGGGATGCTCTATCTAGATGATACCACTAGCCTCCCTCACCAGAGGTCTTAGGCATGAGAGAGGAAGTACCCGCCTTGAGCTGTGAGGCCCACCCAGGACAGGGGCCCTGCTGGCTCTGATCTGAGGGTACTACTGTTCTCAAGTTCACTCTCCCTGCTGGCTACCTTGTTGGTTAAGTGTTTCTTGGTTTAAGCAATTTCAGGGAGGGAATCTGCTTGTCCTAGCTAATCATTTTTGCTCTAGCCCAGTAGTACTCAGAGTATGGTCTGAGGACCCCTGGGGTCTGAGACTCCTTCAGGGGATCTGTATGGTTAAAACTCTTTTCATGATAATACTAAGATTTCATTTGCCCTTTTCGTAATGTTGATACTCCAAAAACAGTGGTGGATAAAACTGCTGGCATGTTGGCACAGATCAAGGCAATGCCACCAAACCGTTCTAGCGGTTTCTCACCATATTTTTCACTACCACGAACTATATTAAAAAAAAAAAATCCCGTTTCACTAAAGAGTATCTTTGATGAAGGAATAGAGTACTAATTTTATTAAATCTTGGCTTTTCAGACAAGACATGTATGTCTTTTTTAAGTCTGTGTGGAGCACCCGAATAGCCCTTCTGCTTGCTGCACACTGAGAGACAGCGGGTGTGTTTAAGAAAATCACTCGTATGACTGAGTTGCGAGCTGAACTTTTTTCACAGAATGTAATTTTATTTAGGAGATATATTGACAGAAAAACTAGTCATCCAGATTTGATATTTTGGAGACATTAACAAAAATGCATAGAGCGAGCCTGCCAGTTGAGGGAAACAGCGGATGGGTTGACGATGATGGCATTTGAAGTTTCAAGTGAACATTAGGGTTTTGGAAAGCTTGTACCCAGCAGGCTGGATAGCTTCCCGATATTTACAGACTTTCTGCTTGGTGGTGATATCGGTGAACGTGAGCAGCTAGAGGGTAAGGCCAAGTGTTCTGCTTTGGACTAGCTGGGTGTGAGGGGCTTTCGTGACAGAACGCAGCTGCAGGGAAGGGGCTGCAAGTCAGACGATGAGAGTCCGAATAGGCAGGACTGAAATGTTCCTGGGGTGGGCACTGCCCGAGTGGACATGGGTGGTCTGTATCCTTTGTGGGACCATGTGGGCTGCTTCCTCATGCGGACCGAGAGTTTCTCTAGAAGTTTACTTGTACCATCAAATAACTGCAGAGCTCCTATGTGGAAGGCTTGGGAGAGGTTGGCCTTTGAGGCTGGGCTCAACTCCCTCCCCTGAAGCTTACTCCACTTCTCTTGGAGGCTTTGGGCATCCTGGAAAGTGACCTCCGAGACCCAAAGGAGAGAAGGGGGCTTGGATGGTCTCACTTACTCTGACCGTAACAATGCTAAAAATAAACGGCTCAGCATCTCGAGCTCTGCTCAGAAGTGAGCCAGACACCCCCAGCCTTCTGTAGCATAGCAGATACGGTGTTTTCAGAAATCCCAACTGAATCCTGAGTATTGCTGCACAAACACCTGGAGTCAAAATGCAAGGGAAGATAAACACGTCCGAAGCCCTGGCAGAGTGACTGAAACTGATAGAGCGAGAGAGAGAGAGAGCTGGCCAAACATCCAAGTAAAGTCAGTTTTCTTCCGAGACTCCAAGCTAGTTGCAAATGCAGTAATCAAACATCTGGAGCAGCAGAGAATTTGTCCCGGGCTAGGGTTGTGACGAGAGGTCCCCTCTGATAGTGGCACTCTTGTTTAACACTTTTCTGCATGTTTCTGCCACTGAGTGAGGTGGTGCCTAGCTTGGGCTGGTGGTCACAGCCCCCATCCCCACACCAGCCCCAAAGAGGTGGCAATGGTGTATGGGGTGGGGTGTGGGGGAGATGGAGTTTGGCACAGAGGGATTTGAGCTGAAACAGAGAAGCTGGTCCTGAGTACTTTGAAGTCTTACTAGAAAATCTTTCACATGTAAATGGGTCTTATTTGTCTCTATATACTTAGTCTAGTGCTGGCTGGCACAGGCAGCTGGTGCCTGGTAAATATTTGTGGCATTGTGCTGTGAACTGCTTTATGAGAGTAAAGTGGAAGGGAGAAAACATCCTAGGCTGGGAGGAGGTAGAGTCACCATGGGGCCAGCCGCAGAGTGATTTCCCCGGCAGACTTGTAGAGGGAGGTGAAGCTGTTGGAGGAGTAGAAAAGGGGATTGGCAGAGTGGGAGCAGAGCGGCTGTCAAAGGGGAGCAGGGAGAGGGACGGAAGATCCCTGATGGGGATAAAAAGGCAGGGGTGGGCGGATGTCCTGGCAGGTCTTCTGTGGGCTGGAAGGAGAACTGGAGAGACCAGTCCCCAGGCCTGGGCTCCCTTGCCTGCCAAGTCCCTGGACAGAGACACTGGAAACTAGAATGCACGCTGCACCCTAAGGTAACAATTTTGCCAGCGGGGGCCCCTCAGCAATCCGCAGTTATACAGACCGTTCTCAGCGAATATCCCTGAATATCTCTGACGTCCTAGTGTTCCCCAACTCCACGTCCTCCTGATGCTTGTAGCTGTAAGTCACTCGCCTTCATACATTCAGTCACCCATCCACTGACTCATTAATTAATTAAAAAATACATTTATTGAGTGCTTCCATATACCAGGCGCATGCTAGGTACAATGGTTAAAATGGTGCAGTCATTCTCGAAGCGTAGTCTCTGGGCCAGCTGCGTCCATACCATCTGGTGCGTTAGTTACCTATGACTGCCTAAAACATGGCCCCAGAACTTAGTGGCCTAAATCAACAATAACCATCTATGATCCCTCATTGTTTCGGTAGCTTCTGGCTTAGGGCCTATCATGAAGCTGCTGGGGCTGCAGGCAGGAGGCTTGAGCAGGACCGGTGGACCTGCCTCTGAGGTGGCCCATTCACCTGGCTGGCACATCAGTATTGGTTGCTGGTGGGAGGCTTCGGTTCCAATGCCTGTGCACCTCTCCTCAAGGTTGCTTGAGCGTCCTCACACCATGGTGGCTGGAACAGTCTGAGAGAGAAGCAGCCAGCTGCAGTGTCTTTTGTAACCTCGTCTGGAAGTCACACACCATCGTTTCCACAATATCCTATTGGTCACACAAGCCAGCTCTGTTCAAGGTGGGAGGAAACCCCCTTGTGAAGCAAGCATCACGAGGGCCATTTGTGAGACCAGGAGCTTGTTAGAAATGCAAATTCTCAGGCCTAACCCAAGACCTGCTGAATCAGACACTCTGGGAGCAGGGCTTTACATCGGTGTTTGAATAAGCTCTCAGGTGCCTCTGAGGCACGCTGAAGTCTGGGACCCACCGCAGTGATGTAGGAAACAGTCTCTGCTCTCACGTTGCTCCTGGCTTAGCTCACGTTATGGAGCAATCACGAAACAGTGCTGCGGCGAGCACATGGGAAGTTAGGGGTGGTTTCCCAGCCCCGCATGCAAGGTCTGCCGTAAACTGAGCTCCTCTGTCCCTGCCTCTCATTCTACTCCTCTCCTACTCTGGCCCTCTGCTGTGGTCTGATCTCTCCCCTGTCCCCGTGCCCTCACACAGTGTTTCTTCTCTCTTCTGTGGAATGAGCTGTGATGGATGTGACAGCATCTGGCGTGGTGCTGGACACATAGTAGTTGCTTGATAAATCCATCTGGCTTCCATTTCCCTGGCTCTGGATTTCATGTGGGGAAGACCGAGCTCCTGCACCCTTCACTCAGCCAGATTCTCACCTTTCTTCCAGGCCCAGTGCAAGGCTCCACTTCCAGACATCGTGTGCCCTAGTTTCTCCTTTCCCTGAGTCTCTGAGCACTTTAGAGTCTGACTCATACAGCCCAGTCCTTGAGTTCACTGATGAATTTTGTCCTGTATTTTTCCCCTAAAGTTCCCTATTTGTGACAATCTTTGCAGCTCTTATTACTATCTGAAGTTGCCTTATTATTCTGTTTACTTTTTTCCTTTCTTAAAAAAGATTTTATTTTATTTTATTTTATTTTTTATTATTTTTATTTTATTTAAAAAATATTTTATTTTTATTTGAGAGAGAGAACGGGATGGGGAGGAGGGGCAGAGCGAGAGGGAGAAGCAGACTCCCCACTGAGCAGGGAGCCTGTCGCGGACTGCATCCCAAGACCCTGAGATCAAGACCTGAGCTGAAGGCAGACACTTCACCGACTGAGCCACCCAGGTGCCCCTTATTCTGTTTTCTTGCTGTTTTCCACCACCACTGCCTATGTGGCAGCCCCTACCTCTACCAATAGGCTTAGATCACGCCCCCCCCCCCCCCACATCCCCTGGCTCCTGTGAGAGAATAGCTTCCAGGGTCAAATACCTCTAAATTGGTTTGTCTTGGTTAATGAGCTCCTACAATATGCATGGCCCCAAGGTAGATTCTGGACTGTGGGAGGGAGTTCCTTTTTATTTTTATGTTTTTTTTAGAGAGAGAGCTTGCATGAGCCAGCTGGGGGGAGGGGCAGAGGGAGAAGGAGAGAAAGAATCTTAAGCGGACTCCACACCTAGCACAGAGTCGGATGCGGGGCTCCATCTCAGGACCCTGAGATCATGACCTGAGCCAAATCAAGAGTCTGACACTTAACCCACTGAGCCACCCACCCTTTTAAATGCTATTCTCGTGGAACAGCTCAGGGCAGAGAGGCACCTGATGTGGAAGATAGTGCAGGGCAAAAGGCCTACTGGATTCCTGGCTTTTCTGGCTACCTGGTAATCCAGGGCAAGTCCTCCTCACTGATTCCAACTTCAGTTTTCCGTCTAGGAAACGGTGCTCCGAGCCATCCACATCTGAAAGGTCATAAATACCTGTAAAGAATGGATATGATAGAATTAAGCTATAAAGTTGCCAGGGAAATAAATGCCAGTGCTTGGAAGTTATCAGTTACCTAACACGTATTTATTAAATGCTCACTACACACTAGACTGTATCAGGCTCTGGATATCACATGGTGGACGAGGTCTCTTAACCCTCACTTGAGACTTTGCAACGGCTGTCAGGAAGAACAAGGCGGAGTGAAGGAGTGGACTGTGTGTGGAATGGGACCCTGCACGGGTGGGCAGGCAGGAGCTGGGTCCACACGTAGCTGCCAGGCCTGTCAATGTCCTCTATGCCCGCAAGGACCCCAGCATGTCCACTTCTGCTGCTGCATGTTGCTCTCCTGCATCTTCCTGGCGGGCTGGGGCAGGGAAAAGAGGGCATATGGGGGCTCTGTGGGTTTTCCTGAGTTTGGCTTCCTGTGGAAGAGGTCCTTTGGAAAGCCTGGCCCTGGTGGCCATAAGCCCTCCCCAAGAGTGATCTCCCAGGCCCCATCCTCCTTTTTTTTTTTTTTTAAGATGTGTCAACTGCACTGTGACTCGCTTAAATATCCCTCAGATTGTTTTCATTATTAAAAGTGGGTATCAGTTCTAATTGTGTCTAGGATTAAGTCCCCTGAGCAGTTGGCTTAGTTGCAGATGTAAAGTTGCTTAACAACATCCATCCCTTCGCAAGCCAGTGGAGAGAGCGCTGGCTGGGGGGTTAGAAAGAGCAGGGATCTGAACATAGTCATGCCCCACCGCAATGCCTTCTTTCTCATAAGGAGCTGTGTTTGGCTCTCTCTTGCTAAGTGATGCTCTTGGGGTCCCTCTGGCCTGCTTAGGAAGGAAAGCAGTCATCTGCTTGTCTCTGATGAATTCATGTTCAGGGAGCATGACAGCCAGGTGTAGTGGAAAGATCATCGAAGTGGAGTCAGAAGACTGCACTCTGTCCCAGCCCTGTCACTAGCCAGCCAGTAGCCTTGGCCAAGGCACAGAGCTTGTGTTCTCATCTGTCAGATGAGCAGGAAGGATGAAGGTGATCTCTAAAGTCCCTTTTGCTGTCATGGTCTCGTATTATGGGAGGAGCCTCCAGATTTGTGTCATGCCCTATGATTTTATGAATTCTGCCTGGCTCCGCCTCAATACCTCTCCCTTCCTCTTCACAAGCTGGTATTGCTTTGCACATCAGCATTGCTCCAGGAAGGATTAAATATTGCACAAAAGATAAGAGATGAATGTTGTAATGCTAGTACCTGGGAGCCTACATGTAATGTTTTATGTCCTATATCTTTAAGAAAAATTCAAATGAAACACTATAAAGACAAGCTCTGGAGACAGTTCAGTTGTAGACTTCATGGCTGGTCTAAATTTGGGTCTGTGTCAATTCCCAAACTTAAATGGCCACCTCTCCAGCCCAATTCCCTTGTATAAGGTCATATCTCTATCAACTGTCACCGAAATGGTTTATCCTCCGTCGTTAAGGAATTTAACTCCATTTATCAAATAGCTACTGAATTCCTATTATGTGTAAAACCTTATCTGCGTGCTATAGGCAACAGGAAGAACAGAACACTCCTTTCCTTGGGGCCACGATTTTATATGGTGTATCTTATGCACTGATTTTCAAGGGGATAATCATGCTTTGAGCATCTCAACGTCTTAGTGTATTGTGTTCCTAGTAATAGCAATGACTGACCTTCTAGTTCACGGAGAACTGCGGGCCTGCTGTCATGGTAAGTGCTTTGTCCGTACTTCCTCCTTTCGTCTGCATGGTAATCCTGTTCCAGAGACCTCATGTAACAGAACCAAAGCCATAAAACCAGTAACGACAGAACAGGGACTCAACCCGGGTCAGCCTGCCTCTGAAACCGTGACGTTTGTCATAGGAAGAGTCTGCTTTGTGTAAAGTTGACAGTCCTGAAAGATTAGTTGAGTAATTGAGTAAGCAAAGAGTGAGAGCTGGGAAGAGTAAGTGAATGGAAGAAATTTGGGGCAGACCCTGAGGGGCTTGAGGGAGATACGAGCCTCCCCCTTCACCTCACTGAATGGGGCCTGTAGTTGGATAACTGTCTTCGGGGTCCCTTTCGGTTCTAGTCTCTGCTCTCACCTCAGAAATGACTGCACGCTCCCTCCTAGACACGTTCATCCATATCTCCTTTTTGATTTGAGTGGAGCCTCTGCTTTGAGTCAACCAGACCTTTTTTTTTTTTTTCCATTTTGTCTTCACTCTACCTCTACCCCAAGTCTATTTCCAGCCAGGCCATTATGCAGTCCATCTCCGGACTGAGATCTTGAGACAACCTGGCTTGTGTCCTCAGAGTTATGTACTTGTCTCCTTTCCAGATGCCCCGGGTGCTGACCAGCCAGAGGAGCAGGGAGACAGCCTGAGTTAGTGCCCGCAGCCCCATCCCACACCCTCCTCCATGCTCACAGGCTCTGCCAAGTTGAGGAGAGACCCAGTCAGGGACAGCCCCTCTGTTGGGCCCTCCAAACTCAGGACAGCCTGGCTCCAGACCTCTAGGCATCAGCCTCTAAAGAGTCACTGAGGGAGGAGTGCCTCTGGGGACTGGCCAGGAAGTCTGTGAACTCACCACAGACCATGCTAGAAAAATCACTGGCCCAGTCTTGGCCTTTTTAGCCCTGCCTTGTGCCTTGTGCTAACTTTGTGTTCGCATCAGGAGCCCAGTTCCTTCTGACCTCTTCAGCCTCTCTGCAACTTCAGACCTGCCCCCCGGGAGGCTGAAAGGCCCATTCCCCGGGACATGCTGGGGCTGTCTGGGAGATGGGACCAAGGGAGGGGCAGGAATGGAACCAGTGCCAGCTGGTCTGAGGGATGACGCCGTAGATCATGGAGGAATCAGGGCATGCCTCAGACAGTGAGTGCCTCCTGGGGCCCTGGAATTGCAGGCTGACCCAGGCAAGCCTGGCCCTCTATGCCAACTGAGGGGGAGAAGGGCAGGAGGGAGTGTGATTTATGGAGGCCTTCATCCCTGGTTTGTCCTTTGATTATTACAATTATCTTTTTGGTTGGGTTTAACTACTCCCACCTTACAGAGGAGGAATCTGGGGCTCAGACAGGTGAAGTAACTCAACTGTATTCTCAGCAAGTGGTGGGGCTTCAAAGCCCATGCTGCTTCGCTAGGACGGGGCATTTCACGCCTGGCTCTTTTCATTCCTTGTGTGCACTCCATGGCTTCCCTTCTTGGCCGCCTCCCTGCAGCTGGCTCAGACCTGCTTCTAGGGCTAGAAGGTCAGTCCCGTGCTGTGTGCGCGCACGTGCCCGGGTGTGCTCACAGACAGCGCACTTGGACGGGGTGGGAAGTATGGAGAGGAGGAGGGTCTAGGGTCTGCAGAGATGCTCCCTCCTCACCACAGGCCAGCTACTGTTGCTGCTCGACACGTCCCCCTCCAGGCTGTCCCCAGGCTTCCCTGGGGCTTTGGGGTGGGGGTTGTTATCCTGTTGTAGGCTTTTGTCTCTTTCCCCAACAGGGGTAATTGCAGATGACTCACAGGTGGAACAGAACCAAAACCACTTTATTTTACTGAATTCCCCTTCTTCTACATGCTAAAAAGCTTTAGGGTTGGGGGGGAGGCTCTTCCAGAAAATTACACCCTGCATCTCCCTTTCTGCTGCTCCTGGGAAGTCATTTAAGACGGAAATTAGAGCCCATTATTGCACATTTAATTACCCACCAAATGAATGGCATATTTAATGGAAATGGCAAAATCCTCCAACATGTGTAAGATTTCTAGTTCATGCATCTCCAGACGTGTTGCAAAATAATTCATTAACTAGAGACTTGAACTGTTGGGGCTGCCTTGGGAAAAGCAGGGCCAAGGAATGGGGCCAAGGATGTGTGAGCCAATTAGCTGACATTCCCTGCCCCTGGGGGGCTGAGGTAATATCGAATTCACTCCTACTGGGCTCAGAGGTGCAGCCCCCCTGCCCAGGGGTGAGGCAGGGAGGCCAGCATGGGGGCCTCTGGGGCCTGTGCAGACTGGTCCTTGGCTGAGTAGGGAGAATTGGGTTGGGGTGGCCCATCTCCAGTCCTCTTCGCACCCCCAGGTTCCCATAGCCTATACATTGCAGCCCCAGGCCATATGCAGAAACAACTGTGGGGGCGGGGGAGGGGGAGAGCTTCAGAAATGGCAGGCAGAAGGGAACCACTTCCGAGGCAGTTGGTGGGGGGCAGTCTCTATCCCCCTTCTCCCCCTCCAGTGCTCTAGCTGTGGCCTCTCTGGCTTTGGCTCCAGGCTGTTGTTATGTTTTAGGGATGTTTGTTCATTCACTCAACCAGCCAACATTTATGGAACATCTGCTATTTGTGGAAAATCTGTTTGTTAATTCAACCATGCAAACAACCAACCTTCTTATTAAATACCTATTATTCATTCATTTCCTTGTTCATTCATTTGTTTTAAGCAATGAACTAACCAGCCAACATATATCGAATAGCTACTGATTTACTTATTCATGCAACCAATCATCAACAATGTACCTACTATTGGACTACCTATGCCTCTATTCATCCATCCAATCAACCAACCGACCAACCAACCAACAACCAACAACCAACCAACAATCTATAGATTAATTCAGTATTTATTGAATATTAAATGCATATTCATGCAGCCCACAAACATATACCGAACACCTACTATATACCGGGCATTGTGTAGGCACCAGGGAAACAGAGATCAAGACTCAGGTCCTATCTTTAGGGAGCTTAGAGTGAAGTATTAGTATTAAGCTAACACTTATCCAGCATTGAATATATATGCCCAGCACTGTGCTAAATGCTTTACATATATTAACTCATTTGCTATAAAAGGTGCCCTGAAGAAACAGGCTTGGAGAGATTAAATAAATTTCTCCGTGTTACACAGTTTTTGAGTTGATAGAGTTTTGGGGTTTGAACTCAGATTTGAAAGTGGGTGCTCCTAACCATAGCATTGCCTCCCTAGGTGGGGTATGGAGCCAGGTATACATTGCCCAGCCCTATGGATAGAGCGGTTAGCATTTGATTAGATCTTAAAGAAGGCATAGGAGTCCATGAGCTAGGGGAAGAAAGGCAAGACACCTTGAGCAGGACGGTGTTGAGAACTAGGGAATGCAGACATACAAGATACAGTTTCTACCCTCCAGGGACTTTTCATCAAACAAAGGAAGTGATAGACACAGATGACTTCACCACAAGGAACGGTGGGAATGGATGGCCTGTGTGAAGTTGAGAGAGGTAAAGTAAAATTCTCTACATCCCTCAACTCATGGCAGCAAAGCCAGGACTTAAATTCACATCTGTGTGACTTGGGAGTCCATGTCCCATCTGTCACAGCCACCGCCTCTGGCATAGGGGTGCTGAGACGAACAACCCAAGACAGAGGACCACAGCTAGACGCCAGGGCCTCAGGCCACAAGATATGTCCAAGGATCTCGGCTCCATTTTCAGGTCGCCGGTGACTCCCTCTGTCCCATCTGCTCCTGCCTTCCCACCCGCTGATTTCGCCAGAGAGGCCCTGGGTAATGACTCAGCTGGGAACCATCCAGCCTCATCTTCCAGACCTATTGGGAAAGACTTCTGAGGTAGATAATGGCTTTTGAAATGTAATTTAACTTAATACGCTGCTGTATTGTTACTAATGTAAGCCCCGTTGTGTGTGTCTCCGAGGCAGCCAATTATAGAAACTTTCATAAAGAATATGTCTAAGCCAAGGCAACTGTTACTTTTTTGAACAAATGGGATGGGGTTTAAGCCATCTGCCCAAGACTGGCATTTGAGGCCTCAGTGACTGTAGTTGAGATTCCAGGCTTCCAAGAAAATGTCAGGAAGAAGGTCCCCATTATCCTCTCAAGAGTAGCACAGGGACGGTTACTGAGGATCCCTCTGTTTTCATGCCTGATCTCCAGCCTTCCAGCACATCATGGTGGAACAAGGCCGCCAACATCGGCATGGGGATTTCTGTGTGCACATGGGCTGAATTCTTCATGTTAATCAAACGACATCTCAGAAGAAAGAAAAAAGGACTTGTTATAAGTATTCCTCAGTGTAAGGATTAGAGGGGGTCTTGTAACAGGTTGCTGGCATCTGGGGACACTGAGTCAAGTCACAATTCAACCCTCATCTGACTGGTATACAGAGAAAATGCTTAAAATACACACAGGTATGGTCTCCACTTACCTTTTTTCCAATTTCTGACATTAATCTCCCCTCCTCTTCCTTCCTACACCAAAGCTGTCACCAAGGGGTTCCACTGGGTTCCCTGCAGAGAGCCACCCTCCCTCCTCCTCTTTGTCACTCAAGCCACACTTCAACAGGCCCTGCATTCAGGAGACAAGTGTGTGACCCACTTTCCAGGAAAGTGTCTGCCCTGTCACCTCTGGGCTGTGGACCCATGTACTCTGAGATTTCTGAGGGTCACACCCTGAATCTCACAGTAGCTTGTTTGAGATCCTCATTTTTAAAAAAATATTTTATTTATTTATTTATTTATTTATTTATTTATTTATTTATTTATTTATTTTAGATTTTATTTATTTATTCGATCCCATAACGCCGGGATCATGCCCTGAGCTGAGGGCAGACGCCCAACCGCTGTGCCACCCAGGCGCCCCTATTTATTTATTTGAGAGAGAGAGAGAGCACCTGGGAGAGAGAGCACAAGCAGGGGAGAGGGGCAGGAGAAGCTGACTTCCCACAATGCAGGGAGCCCAATGTGGGATTAAATCCCAGGACCTTGGGATCATGATCTGAGCTAAAGGCAGACGCTTAACAGACTGAGCTACCCAGGTGCCCCAAATCCTCATCTTTTAATATGATGATGGGAAAAAATATCAATCTGTGTATTTGGTGTTAGGACATTCTCTTTTTAAGTATGTTAGCTTGGAGAGGTCTTTCCTCTGGGACTTGGAAGTCAAGGGCCTTTAGTGCTGTTTTGTGGGGGGCACTTGGAGTGTGTGTGTCCTATGAAGTGACTAGAGCTGGTAAGAGGTGTTGGATGGACAAAGGGAACCTCTCCATGTCCTCAGGATGAGCTCACAGACTGGAGAGAGCACTGGGTCTAGGGGTTTAGGCTCCTCTTTGCCGCTGGCCTCGTGGGACTAAGCAATCAGAAGGAGAACCAAACACCACAGCCTCCGTGGAGGCCAGCTTGTAGCTCTGCTTCAGGCCTGGCTGTGATATCCAAGACCTTCCCATCTGCTATCACTCCATCCGTCCATCAATCTGTTCATCTTTCCATCCTTCCAGCCTTATACTTTTTCCAAATTAGTCAATAACATTATCTTTGGAGAGTCCAAACTTTATGAAGGTTACAAGGCTCTTCAACCCAGCCCCGTCTCCTCTCTGGCCTTTCTCTCCTGACCCTCTGCTTCATGCTCTATCCCAGTTGAACTGGCCACATTCTCACCTTCCAGCTGTGGTGCATGTTGTCATCCCTACCTCACACCCTCTTTACTTTGACTCCTCTACCAGGTTCATCTTCCACTCACCCTTCAGGCTTGAGTTGAGATATCATTTTCTCCAGGAAGCCTATCCTCACATCCTCCCTATTGTCCATGTCTGAGTAAATGCCTCTCCTTATCTGTGCTTCCTTAGCTCTTGAATTTACTCCATGAGGACACCTGTCACCCTATAGGGGAAGCCATGAGTGTCATTTCACATTGACCAGGTTGTTCATGGTCTGTGTCCCTGGTTCTCTGATTTCCTCTTGGGGCTGTCCAGCTGGCTGAAACCTCTGACAGGGTGATCCTGATTAGTGGGCTGCCCTAAAGGGGCAGCTTCTACCCATTGAGAAAATCTCAGATATTGATCTGTGATTGGTTTGGGGTATCACAGGAGTTAGAAGGTTAGAGGATAGGGGATGTGTGATGATTAATTTTATGTGTCAACTGGATTGGCCTCAGGGGTGCCCAGACAGCTGGTAAAACATTTTTTCTGGGTGTGTCTGTGAGGGTGCCTACAGAAGGGATTAGCATTTGAATTGGTAGACTGAGTAAGGAAAATTACCCTCACCAACATGGGTGGGCATCATCCCATCTGTTGAGGGCTTGAATAGAACAGAAAGGTGGAGGAAGGGTAGATTCACTCTCTACTTGAACTGAGACATGCATCTTCACCTGCCCTTGGACATCAGCCCTCCTGGTTCTCAGGTGTTCAGACTCAAACCAGGACTTTTACTTTTGTCTCCCACTGCACAGGCCTTCAGATTTGCACTGAGTTACACCACTGGGTTTCCTACTTCTCCAGGTTGCACACAGCAGATCATGGGACTTCTCGGCCTCCATAACCACATTAGCCACTTCCTAGAATAAATCTCTCAAATATATCTATGTAGATCCTTCTGGTTCCATTTCTCTGGAGAACCCTGACTAATAGAGGGGGAATATATATTCTTCCTTTTGTGTATCACTTGGGTCTGGTGTCATGGCCAATCTAGCCCTGCCTGAGCTCTACATTCAGGTGGGGTAGAGTTATCACAGAGCCCATATTTAGCTGTTCTGAAAGTCTAAGGTTCCTACTGGGGAAGAGTGTGAAAGTGTGAAATCCCAGAGAGGAATTTGGGGCATTTAGGATTGTGCAGAGGGAGGCAGGCAATCTCACTGCCTGATGGCCTGTGTTTGTTGATAAATGCACTGTCTCATTCTATGTTTCCTGGGTCCTGGAGCTTATCTCTCCCAACCAGGTGGAATTTCAAAGCCTGTCGGAGCAGAGAATCCTGGGACAGAAGCGGGAACATGTTATAGGTTTTTATGGCAGAGTCATTCCTGGAATTTTAATTACCTATCTTCACACTATTATGTATTTACATATCCTAATGATGAGATTACACATTTCAATTAGCATGTAATTATGAGTTCTATTACTTAAAGAAAAATAGTTGGGGATAATTACACAATTATGAAGTACAATTAGAAAATGACATATAATTAAATTTAGAAAAGCTTTTGAAACACTCCTCCTACCCTCCCATCCCACCGCCTGTACAAGAGATGTCTTTTATTTATTCTCTGTCTCTTTCTCCTCTTCCGATACAAGTGCAGTCCAGTCCAGTCCAATGTGAACAAGGGCCCCAGGGATATTGTAACTTGGGAAGGCGTGCCCCCACAAACTCTTGGGGGTTTAGGTGGAAGCTCTACCTGAGGTTGTGGAATCATGGGGGACTTTTTTCAGGTCGTAGGGACTTTCTGGCTGGAGATCTGCTGGGAGTGCTGAAAGTGAGGAAGCAGGGTGAGAATGGCAATTCCAGGGGCTGGGAATGTTGCCAGCAGGCTGGGCTTTTGACGGTGACAAGAAACCCATAGGGTATCAGAAGTCATGTATTCACGACTACAGCATTTTGCCACTTTGAAAACAATTCCACTTTCCCAGCTCATTCAATCCTCTGAACCATCTGACGCGGCAAGAAGACAGTTTAAGTGTTCTTGTTTCCCTTTTGGGATTCCTTTCTTTAAACTCTATGTGTCCACATTCCTGGTTTTTGTCTTCAGTTCTTGGTTTTCCCTTCTCTATCTTCTTCATTGCTTCTTTTTCTACTTGGCTCACAGATTACATGTTATTTTTCTCGTGTTCTGTTCTCCCTCCTGTTCCTTTTTCTCTCTTTGGCAATTGAAGTGGGGTGGAGGGACCAGGTGAGGTAAGGTTGGGTGGTAGCAGGGAAAGTAGCCAGGGAATGCTAAGAAGCCTCTGGGGCACAGACTGGCCGCTGCTTACACACCCATTTCCCCTCCCTCTGGGGCACATTGTTGGAGAACCTTCCCCAGACTTCCCTGCAGTCATGTCAGGCATAACTGTGGACAGAGGTGTGGCCCGTAGAACTTCCCTCTTGATCCTCCACTTTGTCTTCCACCATCTTCTGGCTGAACGCTGACGTTCAGGATGATGACCTTCAGAGTCACTTTGAAGAAGGCAGGGACCCTGCCATCTCTAGAGCAGAACTCTCCTGTCATTCTGGCTGCTGTTTATAGAGTTTGAGCAAGAAAAGCTTTGACTGTATTAAACCATTGAGATTTCTGGGCTTATTTGTTATAGCTGCTGCTTGAAAACGAAAGCAGCCTTACTAATAGAAATAAAACTTAGTCCCTGATATTTGTATGGGCAGTGTTTTTATTTTCTCCTCAGGGAGGTCTAACTAGGAAACCAGCTTTTATTCAAAGTTGATAAATTTGGTTCATCTAGTGGAAGTCTTAGTTGCCTCCCTGACATCCACTTTCCTTTCATTTGGTAATTATCCCAGTTTTGTTCAGGTCCCCAACCCTTGTCCACCCCCATGTGCTGGAAGGGAGGCTGCCCCTACCCTCATCTCCAAAGTTGGGCCTATTGGCCCTAAGAAGAATTATATTCTCTCGGCTTTAGGAATCCAGGCCAATGTGAATCAGTCCTGGCCTCAGGATTTGTTCAGGAAAGGCTGTGATCCACTTGGTGTGGTGAGACCCAGGGGCAAGTTTACTGGGGTCTTCTTGGAAAGATGCTTCTTCACTCTCAAGAAAGAGCCACAGAAATTATATGCCTGCTGAGTCCAGAATTCTGAAAATGGGAAGTCAAAGATCTAGACCCCATGTAAGCAATGAGCCTGGGAAGCACGGTCTGTCCCTTAGACTTGAGTCACCTGGTCCCCAGACAGCTGTGTCCCTATTGGCACCCATTCATTACCTGCTCTTGCCATGCTTCCAAGCTCACCAAGGATACTGGTTTAGGATACTTTTGACTGAAGTATCAGGAAACCCAATTCAAATAAACCTAAAGCAGTAAAAGAGGTTTATTTGATCAGGTGACTGAAAAAGGCTAGGGGTGGAACGTGCTGCCCTTGCTCAGCTTCTCTGAGATGCTCTTGGCACACTGACTTGTCTTTAGGCTGGTATCCTGCAGCAGGCCCAGGCCTCACAGCTATAGACAAGGTCCAAGGGAAGGAGGTGACACCAGGTTGTTCTGATCAGTGTTTGAGGCCTTTTCAGTTCTTGGGGTGCTTGACTACAGACATCTTGGTTAACTCCCAGACTTAGGTCCTCACACCTGCTATCTGTTACTATTTAATTCTTAGAAGACTGTCTGCATTTCCCTCATCTCCAAGTCCTTGAGCAGAATGAGCACCTGGCCATGGCTCCCATGCATGGCCAATCCAGATCACCTTCTCTCCCTGACTGCATCCTTTTACCTGGCTCGAGCCATTGCCCGTCCCTTGACGACCCCAAACCTACGGCTCCAGGGTGGGCTCTCCCGAAGGCTCCTCACAGACTCTTCTGTTTTGACCACCAGCTGCACAGCTCGCTGTGTGCACCAGGCTAGCCCCTCCAGCACAGGGCGTCTAGACGGGAAACCCTCGTGTGCTCTCAGCCCAATGTTTTCTAATTCAGTTAGTGGTACCTCTAGTTACCCAGTCACTCAAATCTGAAACCATAGCACCATCTTTGCCTCCTTCTTGTTTTCCCCTGACACATCCAAGGGATTTAATCCTATATTAGGACCCAACCTTAGTTGAAACTTTTCTTGTATATTTACCTGGACTATGAAAGTGGTTTCTTGACGGGTCCCTCGGCTTCTGGTCTCATTCCTTTTAAATCCATTCTGCCCTCCCTCGAACAGCTTTTCTACAATACAATTATTCACTTATTGGCTTCAAAGAGAAGCCTTCACTGGCTGTCTATTACTGCTAGAGAATAAGATCCAAATTCCTTAGCCTGACATTCAAAGCTGTTCACGTCCAACCCCGGCCACTGGCTCCAACCTCTTCCACCATGATTCCGCTCACCCTCTACCTTCCAGTCAGACTGAATTATTTGCTCTTCTCTGAGCACATGTTGCTGTATCGTAACTAGGGACTTTTCTGCATACTTACCTCCCCACGAAGATGTCCGTGCTCTGCTCTCTCTAGTGCACGCCCTCTCCCTCTTTCTTTAAGCCCCACCTCATGGGTCACCTCCTCAGGGCACCTTCCCTCACCCTTCCTCCCACAACCAGCAGCTTCCCCTCACATTCCCTGCCACCACACACTTATCATACCTTCCAGGGCACTCACCTCAGTGCATTGCCGTTATATGTATATATGTCTGTCTCCTGCACTGGATGGTGAAGGCCCTCTGGTCATGCCCTCAGGATTATTGAGTGCTCAGTGTGTGCCAGACACTGTGCTGAGTGTTGGGGACAGAGAGATGAGCAATAGCAGCTAACATTCATGTACTGCTTGCTGCAGGCCAGGCTCTACTCAGAACACTCTGCGTTCCTTAACTGAAAGAGCAACAGTCTGTTGGGAGCCATGGAGAGAAGGTGACCTGTGTTGGCCATGCCTGAGGGCAGCAGTGAGGAGCCCATCCCCTCCCCAGGAACTTGGAAATAAGAGAAATAAAGCCATTTTTGTAAGAATTAATATACAGACACAATTATTATTACAGATTTGGTTGATGGAGAGGCAGGGCCCGAATGCTGATTTTTCAGACCCAAATCTCACATCCTTTGTGCCACTCCTGTTTTGTTTAACCTCCTCCCAGCTCCTCATCTGTCAAGTGGTAATACCTTCCTTTTCTACTTCATCTGATTTGTGAAAAAGACCCAATATGATGATGATAAAATTTTGCGAACTCTAAAGCTCTATACAAATGTGAGTTATCATCGCCTGTGTCTCTGGAGCCTTATTGAGCATCCATTTTCACCTAAAATAAGGCATTTCTTAAAGCTGCCCAACCTCTAGAAGCTCTTATTTGCACAGGAAAACACTGTTGCCCTGTTGGGGTCACATATCTCCGGTTGTTTCTGGATTTTGGTTGGCACCTGACAATAGGTTGTTTCTAAGTGAGTTGCCCATTTCCCTTTGTTTGAACAGTTTTAATCCGTTCCTTACTTTTCTCTCACTGCTGTATGCACCTCCAAACTTTTCCATCTCTCCTTTAGGCTAAAGACCCCAACCCTCAATTCCAGGTTCTTGCCATGGGAGTGGGAAACCCTGCTGGAACTGAGACCTGCGGAAGGTTGCCCAGAAGGCCGGAAGTGGGGCCTGGCCTGGAGTGGCCTCCTCACAGTGTCCACTCACAGTGTCCCTGTCAGCAGAGCAGGCAGCAGGCAGGCCCCTCAGGAAAGGCGTCAACAGCGCTGATGGCAGCTCAGTGTTCAGGCCACATGCACCCAGGGATGTCCTGGAGCACCGCCAGCAGCCACACCCTGGAAGTGTGCTAACTGTGGGCAGGAGAGAGGGGCTGGTCTCTTGGGATCACACTGACGGTAGGGGAGCAGTGTGGAGAGGGTCTCTGGGCATCTTTTATCAACACAGACTCAACCTACTGCAATGGGGTTCAGTTGGCTGGAAAACAATGGAATGCTTAACCAAGCCCCAGCCTGTGGGCAGGCTTAAGAGGGAGCCCATCTGTGTGTAGGAAGGCCGGGTGGCCTTTCCTTCCTGGCATTGGGGGAATGAGGGCATTCCCTTCAAAGGTGGATTCTAGAGAGCCTTGGACCTTGCAGGCCTCATGCTGGCTCCCATAATGACTCCTCCCATCTTCTGTGTTCTGTCTTCTGCTTTTTATTTTTTTAACTTTTATTTTTTTTTACCAATTGCCGTGACACCGGTGCTGAGCATGTCAAAGATAACGAAGAGCCCAAGGTCAAGGTGCTGCTTATAAGAGAAATGATTCTAAAGTGCAGATCTAATTATATCATTTGCTCCCCATCTCCATTTTGTTCCTCTCCTCCGCACTCACTTAAGATTATCCAGATACTCTTGGGAGAATGTCCAGACTCCTTAAAGCACCTATAATCCACCACCCAGTCACATCTCCCACTTGTGCCTCCCCCCTTTCTTTCTGCTCCAGCCACAGGCCTTCTGTCAGTGTCACAGAATGTGACCATGGTCACTGTCACTGTCCACCATGCACTGCCTCTCCCTCCTCCTCCTAAGGTCCTTCTCTACCTGCAGTTCTCATGTTAGACATGACTTCCTCTAGGACCCCCTCCTGCCTCGGGCATTAGACCTTTCTCCTTCTCTGTGCACCTCAACACCTCAACTTGCGTGTCTCCGAGAAAATAGATCAGACGTTTGATGATCACAAATAGTATTTTTATCTTCCTGTGAAAGAGTTCTACTAGGACAAGGACTGCTGTAGCCCCTGACACAAATTAGGTGCTGAATGAATGAATGAATGAATGGATGAAAGAAAACCTGTCCAGTCCGGAGCTATCTGGGTTTTTGAGAGAGCCCAGCAGTGCTGACTACTAACACCTGTACTTCCCATAGCATGGTTCTTAGGGTTCATGTCCCTTGCCTCTGCCATTGGCCTCTGATCTCTCCTCCTACACAGAACCATCGTACTGCTGGAGGGAACCCTAGCCTCCTCAGGGGTTCCTGGAAGCTCTCAAATTGAGTAATTTTGTTTGGCCTCTCAGTATTTGTGAGAGCAAGGCAGCCGTGGGGAAGGCGTTGCATCTAGGCTTCCTAATTGTGGCTCCCAGAGACTCCTCAGGGCAGGCTTATCACAGAACAACTCACTGGATTATTTTTCCCCCATTTGATATTTTTCTACTTCCTACAGTCGATGAAACCTATAGAATTCTGCTGCCAGCTCTTAGGGGAGAGTGGCCCTGTGGCCTCCCTAGTGTTGGCTGCCGGCGGGGCTTTGAGCAGGGCAGACGACTGGGGGCTGGCTCTGCAGCTCACAGGCCTGCAGGAGTGGGGGGAGTGGGCACGATTGGAAAAGAAAACTCGGTTGCTATTCTGGTGAAGACTAAGGTGATCAGCCACTACAGAAATGTCAAAGCCAGCCCATGAGGGAGGTAGGAAAGGTAGTCGTCGGATGACAGTTTATTCGAAGCAACTGATCGCTGGAATCCGCAGTGCTGGCCTTGCCCCTGGACTTGAGGCTCTTGAGGCTATCACACCGGCTAGGTTTTGGCCCCAGGCCCCTGCAGGCAGCAGGATTCCCATGTGCTTGGTTTTGAACTGAACAGTCTAGTGTTTGAGCTTGATGTCTGGTGGAAAAAAATACCGCACACAGGTTTGTCTTTTCTTTTTCCAAATTCGGTATGGATTTTATTATGGCATGATGTGATTTGAATGCACAAGAACCAGTGTCTTTGAATGCAAAAATATAAGCTGTAGTAGTAATGCTCGTTGACTTGCCTTCCATCTCTTGTCTTTTTGGTTTGGTGTGCGCGTTGTGCGTGTGTGTATACACACACACACACACACACACACATTTTAATCAAGTGTGACCAAGTATTTACTTTTGGTTGAGACCCATCTGCCACCTCTAATAGGGAAGGCACAAAGACCCATAGAAAGTTCTTTCTCATCATACTCACTTTCTGGCTGGTAATGTGATGGGTAAATAATAACATTTGGAATCAGGCTTTTGTGGTGCTTTGCTAAGAATTCTGGAGTCCTCTGTGTGTCTTCATTACATAATCATAAAGTTAATTATTGGTGAGGAAAGAGGAGCTGGGTAAAGGAGTTAAGAATTCTGCTCTAAGTTCTTCAGAGGGGAAGGGAGAACTCAGCGGGTGGGAGTAGGAAGATGAGATTTCTCTGAACAAGAAAGTGAAGCCGAGTGGGGATCTTGCAAGAGAGACGGTGGTTTCCTGGCTCAACAAGTTCAACTCTGTGGCTAGAATTTAGGGACCTTCAAGGTCAAACTGTCTGCCTTTCCCCTCCTCCATACTGAGGAGGACACGGGGCTGGGAGGCAGAGTTGAAGTGAGCAGGAGGAAGTCACACAGGTACATAGTGAAGGCAACAGAAAGCTGATTGAATCTCTGCAGGGTTGCCGATGGGGTGGATGAGGGGTGATTTCGAGGAAGCCTCAAACTGTAGCATAGGGTTTGGTGGAGATCGGTCAGGCAGGCGGAAGGGAACAGGGCTTTCAGGATGAGGAAATGGGTTGCTTCCCATCAACATCGGGGCTTCTGAAGTTCTGGGTTTTTCTAGAAAAGATAAGGACACCTTTTTGCTGGTGGTAACTTGGAAAGTTTCCTTAAGTAGGTAAAATTAAGGAACATTGCCAGGAAGAACAAAACGACTTCTTAAGCTGGGCTCCAAGGGATATATTTAGACCTAGGTTTATACAGATGACAGGCATCTCTTACTTTTGTAATGTATGTATGTCAGAAGGTATAGGGGGTTGAATGATGGCCCCCAAAATATATCTGTGCCCTAATCCCTGGAACGTGTAAATTGGACCTTAGTTGGAAAAATGGCCTCTGCAGGTATAACCAAGTTGCCCCTGCTTTTCCACTGGCCTTTTTCTCTTCAAGAAGTGCTCAGAGGGCTCCCAGTGTGGGGAGGTAAGTGTCCTATTGATGGTTCCTCCAGGTTCCGACCCCTTTTCAAACTGAGTATAAAAAGATTCAAATACATTTAACTTTAAGGATTTATTTCAACATCCGGGAAGTTTGATTCAGACAGGAAGTGAGTAACTCACTGAATTCTTCAAAGTGTTTGTTCCCCAATAAGCCATTTTCCATATTCAGTGAGTCCAGATGCTGGACAGGCTGTTTCAATGAAATGAGCTTACATTCTAAGAGCAAAGGGCCATGGTCTCTACCTTCCTTGTCGAAGCCCCCTTATAAAGCCCCGCGGGAATTACAGTGATTTTGCAACATGGGGTTTATTCAACACACTGAGAGAGGGGGAGCATCATGTTGACAGAGTCTCAGTAATGACTGAAAAGGGGGATGTTAGAGGGCTCTTGTGATAGGGTGGTTGTAGGGGAGAAGTTTGTAAGTGAGGTCTGGGCAAGGATTGGTCAGAATTTGCAAGTAAGTGAATTGTCCGTGGTCTTGTCTCTGGAACTTGAGTACATATGGAATTACTGTTAAATCATTTTCATGATCTTATAGAGCCCACGGGTCTGTAGGAGCTGGTGTTAAAATATTTTGATCTTGGTTTATGTTGTAAGACATGGTTTTATACAATTGATCTATTTTGCGAGTCATAGTACATTTTACAGTTCGTGGTTTCAGTTTTATTTCTTACCTCTCAAGAGAGGAGAATGTGATTTCCAAAGAGCTGCTGCTTCTTTGATTCAGTCCAGGAAGAAATCCCTGATGGAGGCCAGAAGGAATGCTTGTTCCCAATGGAACAATGGTAGCATTCCTCATGCTCTACCAGAGGTAGTCTGAATCTTCTTGCTGAATCAGGGACCTCCAAGGACCTGGCTTCCCCCACCCACCAGTCACTACCAACACTCCACACTTCCACTGGCATGGCACACCCTCCTTCACCATCACCCACCACCACCCCAGCCCATCCCACTCCCGCCCACGACACCATCTCACCATTGCAACCAGAGCCATGTCATAAGCAAACACTGGATGCCAGGAACTGTGCTGTGTACAGGGTTGCTAACCATTGTTTTGTTCAATCGTCACTGTAGCTTTTAACATGGATTAGTGGTTCTTGACTAGAAAGATACTGATGGAGCCTCTCCCAGAAGTGCTGAGTCAGCAGTTCTTAGATGCACGTTCAGGAATCTGTATTTTAAAAATATTCCATAGATGATTTTGATGCATACATAACATTCAAGAACCACAGGTGTAAACACTTTTATTCTTGTTTTACAGATGGGCCAAAGGACAGGGGATTAAGAAATGATTTCAGATAGAATGCCTCTATCTGAAATGAGTTTGGGAAGTGGTCTTATAGGTCAAGAAAAAAGACTAGCTTCTGTTTGGTGACCTACTGTTTATCTCATTTTAGGTAGGGGGAAGCTGAAGTTCAGAAAGGTTAAGTAAATCGCCTAAGTGCACACAGCTCACAAGGGCTGAGCCAGGATTCAGAGGCGGAGCTGCCTGATGCCAGGTGCTGGGCTCTTTCCCGAGTACTTTCCAGGTGTCTCCCGGAAGCCTCTCTCAGGCTGGCCTAGGCATTTGTTTTATGGACACATCACTCATGTTCCCACTTCTCCACCAGTGGGAACATAGTTTCTGACCAAAAATGACCTCCCTGCTGTCCCAGCCTTTATGAACAAAGCATCTCATCACCACCTTCCTTCCTATTCCACAACCCCTTCCAACGTCCCTGTCAGGCTTGTCTTTCTCCCTGGCACCCAGGTTTAAGACTTTAATATTTTGTGTCCTTCTTTACTTCTATCCAGCTATTACTTCCTGTCTGTTTTTTCCCCAATGTATTTCTTTCCTCTGCCTTACTCCAATTCTACTGCTATTGTTCTAGTCCTTAGGCTCTCTGAATCCTTGCTTATCTCTGAAACTGGCCTTAGTGACACCTCCAGTTTCTTCTTCATGCCATCTGCTGTGAGATAATAGAAAATATACATGTTGATCTCTGCCCCTGGTTCCTGACACAGAGCCCCGAAACCCTTCTAAATTCCTAAGTGATAAGAGCAGTAGGAGCATCTTTCGTTCTAATGAGGTGACTCTGGGTGGGCTCCTGGACGGCTCCTGGATGGGGGCTAGTCACCAGAAAGGCCAAGCCATGAATAGAAGCTTGGAACTTTCAGCCCTGCCCCCCCTTTCTCTAGGGAGGGGAGAGGGGCTAGAAATGGAGGTAACAGTTGATCGTGCCTACATGAGGAAGTCTCCGTAAAAATCCCAATAATATGGGGTTCAGGGAGCTTCCCAGTTGGTGAACACATCGACGTGCTGGGAGGGTGAGGCGCCCCAACTCCACAGGGACAGAAGCTCCTACTCTCAGGTCCCCTATGTATCTCTTCATTTGGCTGTTCATCTGAATCCTTTGTCATATCTTTTAATAAAGTGCTAAAGCATAAGGAAGTGTTTCTTTCAGTTCTGTGAGCTGCTCTAGCAACTTAATCAAATCTGAGGAGGGGGATCTGGGAACCTTTGATTTATAGCTGATCCATTGGAAGCACAGACGACAGCCTAAACTTGTGATTGGCATCTGAAGTAGGGCGAGGGGCAGTCTTGTAGGACTGAGCCCTGAACCTGTGGGATCTGAGGCTGTCTCCAGGTAGATAGTGTCAGAACTGAGTGAAGTTGTAGGATACTCAGCTGGTGTACAGAGAATTGCCTGTTGGGAACCACCACCCCCCTGCTGCCACCCCCACCCCACATATCTGGTGTCAGAAGAATTGTGAGTGTGGTAGTTGTGTGGGTGGGAAGGAGACACACAGAAGGGAAGACTGGGTTTTTACCTACTTAGGAAGAAAGGACAGAATCTTTTCCAATACATTTACCCTGCACTCAATGAAAGATTTATCCTCCAAAAATACTTTTGTCTTCTGTCATTCCTGGCCCTAAAAACCCTGTCAAGCCCAAACTGCTCAGTGAGGGCCCTCCTGAAGGGGGCTCCACTGAGCCTGCAGGTGCATTACAAAATAGCAAATGATAACAAACCTGTTTTGCTTAGAAATTATTGTACAAGCAAACAGCTAAACAATTTTGACAACCACTTAATATTTTGACTCTTACTGAAACATTAACGTTTGCCTTCAACATAATGTCAGTGCTGATAAAAATCAGAGTGAATTTGGACAGAAGCACTTGATCTAATTTCATATAACACAAACAACTTCTAATATATATTTAGCTTCCTCTCTTGGAAATAAATTTCTTTCTATGTAATTATGATTTTTGTAATTTTCAATATCCAAGTCGCAAAAGTACCTTTTATATGCAGTCTTTGCTATTTCAAGAAATGGTTGCTTTTTGCTTTATATTCCACTTGAGATAAGATTTCTAACTTAGCACAATTGTACCCAGTTAAGTATATAAAATAGGGCCATTAATCCTAACGACAAATATATAGTCAGCATTTGTGAAAAAAAGAATCTTTGTCTGTTTCTGAAAGTGTCTAAATACTGAATATATTACTACCCTCCCCCCAACCCTTGCAAATAATTACTTGTATTACATTGGCAATTCTCTAACTTTAGATATGATTTTCATCTCTATTGTAATGCAGAACTTTAATTTACCAGTTGAGAAATGTGATGCATGTGTGCATGAAAGTGGGGAGGGGCAGAGGGAGAGAGAATCTTAAGCAGGCTCCACACCCAGCATGGGGCCTGATGTGGGGCTCAACCCCACGACCCTGAGATCATGACCTGAGCTGAAATCAAGAGTCAGACACTTAACCAACTGAGCCACCCGGGCGCCCCTCTTGATACAATTTTGAGTCATGTTCAATGTTAGTACTTGTGTGCATGCTAACAGAGATACAACATAACCTAACGTATACAAATAAGTGTCTGGAGTTAGCAAGACTTGGGTATGAATCCCGGCACTGTCATTTGTTGGCTTTGTGAACTTGAGTAATTGAATGCTCCAAGTCTCTGATTGCTCCTCAATGAAGAGCCATGAACAATACCCACACCCAGTGATGTGAGATTTAAATGGAAGTCTTGGTTGAATCTCTGAAGAAGAGCTGGCAGCAAACAAGAGGGGGTTATTACTTTCCCCTCACGTTTGCTAGCAGTGAAGCTATCACATGGCTGGCATGCAGAAGAATTTCTGATCCTGGCCCTAGATTAAAAAAATAAAACCCATCACGTGCCTAAGCAGGGTGTTGCCTGGTCCTTCCAGACTAAGGCAACTGAGTCAACTTTGTCCATCACCAGAACCCAGCATTCTGTTTTGAGTTCTGGGACAGATTTTGACTGAAGCATCCAGAACCTTTGGGCTTTGTCTCTTTCAGCCTGGGAGTCACATTAATCTTTCATGCACTGTATTTACTGACTGCTATGTCTCCGGGCACAGTCACTGGGGCCCCCTTTCTGGGACCACATGAAATAAGCTTATTGCTTTGTAAGACCCACATGCTATAAAACCCTGTGGGTTTTATAATCCACTTGTCCAATCTTAAAAAATTCATTTTTTATTTTGAAAGTCATACAAAGATATATTTTCCTTACACACACACACACACACACACACACACACACACACGCAAGAACATTACTGAAAAGGCTCTCTTCTTTCCATTCCAGTTCCCTGTCCCCCTAAAGCAACACGGTTATGAGTTTGACCCCTCTCTCTTTCTCTCTCCCTCTTCAATTTTTAAGATAACTATTTGCAGTCTGAAATTCTGCAAATGCTTAAAAGTGTTTGTTACAAATGTAAAGATTTGTTCTATCGTTTGCTTCTCTTCAATCTAACTGTACTTTCTAAGCAATCTCATGTAGACACGCAATTTCCACTGCCACCAGTGATACCTTCAGAATTTATATTTGGAGCCCAGATTTCTCTCTTGAGCTCTAGAATTGTAATTCCAAGTCTCTCCTGGACATTTCCATCTAGAAATCTCACAGGTGCCCCAAACTCAACTTGTCTAAATCTAAAATTACAAGCTTCCTCCTAAACCTATTCCTCCTTCTGGTTCTCACAGCTGGGTCACCCAATCACCCATGCCAAAAGGAAATCGAAGCAAAAACCTGCAAAATACAGTGACATTGACTGTATGCAAATTAACTGTTCTTATGAATTGCACAAGTGTTCAAAAAGTCCTAAAATATAGATGACTTCTACTAAATTAGCATTAAAATAGTGATACCTAGTGTTAGCAAAGGATGATGAGACACATGGCATTGAAAATTGGGACACTCCTTTGGGAAGGTGATTTGGCAAGTGTGACAAGTGCCATACAAGTTCTTATTTATTTTGTTTGATCTAGTCATTTCTTTTCCAGGATTCCAGCCTAAGGAAATAATCCAGAACTTAGGGGAAATTATATTCATATAGATATTTATCTTGGTGTTATTAATAAGAGAGAAAAAAGGAAATATTTTTTATTAATAACAGCATTGACTGAGTGCTTACTACCTATTAGGCTCCAGGCCAAGTGTTTTATATCTATTAGTTAATTTCCTCCTTACAGCAAGCTCTTGAGTTAAATACTATTGTTATGCTGATTTTAGAAAGTGGAAAAATTAAGTTTAATGAGTTGAAGTTTCTTGCACCAGGTCACATAGCTATTAAGTTACATGTTGAGATCTGAACCCAGGTCAGGCTTCACAGACTGAGTTCTGAACTGCTATCGTCAGCTTGTGTAAATGAGATAATCTGTTTCATGAAGCATCACGCAGCTGTTAAAGACAGATGCGCAGACCACGTAGCAGCATAAAAATATTATTCATTCATTTACTCAATAAATATTTACTGCCAGATACATCCATTTGATGAATGAATAAAATATTAAGCAAACCGAATGAAAAAAGGCATACATGTAAACTATGTAGGAAAAACACTAGAAGGAAGTATGATAAATCGTTAACCCTGTTCATATTAGATTATGGTAATGGTAACATTGGTGATTTTTTTTCCTCTGATTTTCTACTTTTAATAATGAGTACTATCACATTTAGCATTAAAAAAATCTTTTTATTATGGGAAATTTCAAACGTATATAAAAGTAGAATAATATCGCAAACAGCCACGGACCCATCATCCTGCTTTACCAGTAATGAACTTACAGCCAATCTTGTTTCATGACATCACCACTCCTATTGCTCCATCCCTACATTGTTTCAAGCAAATCCTAGAGATCCTACCATTTTATTCATAAATATTCTGTTTGTATCTTGAAACGATGAGCAATCTGTAAAAATAACTAATACCATCACCTAAATTACGAATAATTCCTTCATATAACCAGATATCCAGTTAGTGTTCAAATCAGTCCTATTGTATCCTTATTTATTTTTACAATTCTTTCAAATCAAGATCCAAATAGGGTCCACACCTTGCAATTAGTTGATATATTTTTAAATCTCTTTTCATTGCTAGGTTTCCTCTTCTTCTTTTCCCTTCCTTTGCAATTTATCTGTTGTCCAAACAGGGCAATTTGTTTGTAGAGTTAGTTTCCTATTTTCAGGATTTTGTTAATGGCATGTTCATGGTGTCATTTACCTTGTCTTTCTGCCACCTATATCTACTGAATTTAGTAGCTAAATATAAAGTCTTTGTCAGATTCAGAGTCAACCTTTTTTTTTTTTTTTTTTTTGAAGTAGGCTCCACACCCCTGAGATCAAGAGTCTCATGCCCTACTGACCAAGCCAGTCAGGCACCCCCAGGGTCAATATTTTTAAGTAAGGATACATCCTAGGTGATGTTGTATGCTTTTATCAGAAGGCATATAACATCTGGTTAGCTGCTATTTTGTATTCCTTGTGCTTATTGTATTGCTGGGTATTGCTTCAATCTGTCTTACCAATATAATATATGTCTCTCTCTCTCTCTCTCTCTCTCTATATATATATATATATATTTATATAATATATAAAATATAATTCAAGCCACATAAGTAATTTTAAATTTTCTAGTAGTTATATTTAAAAAAGTAAAAAGGAACAAGTAAAATTAATCTTAATAATGTATTTTATTTAATTCAATATATTTCAAATATTATCATTTCAACATGAAATCAATATAAACATTACTAATGAATTATTTTACATTCTTTTTTTATATAAGGTCTTGACATTCAGTGTGGATTTTATGCTTAAAGCACATCTCAATTGAAACTTGCCACATTTCAAGTGCTCAATGGCCACAGATAGCTACTGGCTCCCATACTGGACGGAGCTACCATGGGCTGGATCCTTCTCTTCCTGAAGGGTGCAAATTCACGATATTCTAATTCTAGCATGACTTCTTCACTTATTAGCTACATATACCCAAAAAAGAAACTTATCCTCATCAATTATTTGCTTTTCTTGAGAATAGTTCATTAAAAAAGGCAAGATGGCTCTTGATTTTTTTCTTTTTTTTGGTTATTTGCCGGTTTTCAGATAATGGGTGGGTTTCTTAGCATTCTCCAAAGATAACCAACCAGTGAGTTTTTTTAAATGTAGCATTATGAACTCATGGCTTTAAATATATGTAATGTGTTTTAATAATTATAGTTACTCTTACTGATGCTCACATTGTTCTGTCTTTGGCCCACTAGAGCCTCTTCAGGTTGGCTCCTAAGTGTTCTAGATATGGCCCCAGTTGTCTTTGACAGATTTCTGGTATGATTAGATATTCTACGCTCATCTTGTAAATTTTCTGTCTAAGACCTAGAATCAACCATTTCTCCTTAGAGCCCTTGTTCATTTGAGTGGGAAATGACTTTAAAGATTATAATCTAGTTCCAGGAGTGCTCATTGCTATAGGCTTAGCTATTGTTTTTAGGTCTTTTCAGTGGCCAAAGCTAGAAAATATTGTTTTAAAAACCCATAGCGTTAGTTAATACTCATACTTCCAATTCAAATTCAGGACTACAAGGGCCTTCATTTTTTTTTAAGACTTTATTTTTTGGATCAGTTTTAGGTTCACGGCAGAATTGAGGGGAAGGTACCCTCACTTGTGCAGAGCATCCTCCATTATCAACATCCCTCACCGGGGAGTACCTTTGTGAAATTTGATAAACCTACACTGACATGTCACAATTGGTGTTGTACATTTTGTGGGTTTGGACAAATGTACAATAATGACATCCATCCATCATTATAGTATCATGTAGAACATTTTCACTGCCCTAAAGAGTCCTCTGTGCTTGGCCTAGTCATCCCTACCCACCCCAAATACTGGCAACCACTGATTTATTTATTTATTTATTTATTTATTTATTTATTTATTTATTT
>NW_024424008.1:53493894-53563034 GCF_017311325.1 Ursus maritimus
ATTTATTTATTTATTTATTTATTTATTTATTTATTTATTTATTTTTACCATCTCCATACTTTTGTCCTTTCCAGAATGTCTTATGGTTGGAATCATATGGTACGTAGCCTTAGAATGGAAACTCCGTCTGACTTCTGAACTTCTCCTCTAGGTTTCTCCTTTCCCTTCCCTACACTGCTACTAGTATCCAGACCAAGAGCCAGCTTTCTGGTTACAGAGCTAATGTTCCTGCTTCCTCCTGGTTCTCTAGTTTTACTGTGAGGGTCCTGGCTTTGGAAGCATCTTTGCTTTGGCTCCTGGCCATTATCTGCTGAGGTCACCTGAGAGGCCAGTGCTGTCATCGCGGCCACCAGTCTGTGAGGGACTATTCTGGGGCTCGTCCAAGTCCCAGCTCCAGGAGGCAAACTGCAGATGATTCTTCTATTTTTAGATCCTGGGATGTTGCCTATGAACAAGCCAGTGACCTGGAAGAGCCAATTCTCCCTCCAGTCTATGTTTCTGACTCCCTCATTTCCCTTATTGTTCTACCAAAATTTCCCTCTGTCTGTGGGACTAGGATGAAATGACCCAGAGTTAACTGAGCTGCACCTTAGTCTGGGGACACACACTTCAACATCCCAGGCACCTGCCAAGACTGTGCCTACCAAGACTGTTTTTAGGTATAACAGACCATACTGCTTATAACATCAGGGATCCACAATTTTTGATCATGCTTTCTGATCAGCAATACATCTTTGAGTACACACTCCAGTTTTTGCTTATGTACTCATTCATAAATTCTATACATGTACATTTGTACTAACATATATGTTACAGAACTTTTACAGAAGATAGGAAATTTATAGGTTGTGATAGTTCTAAAGAGTTAGAAGTTTTCATATTCTTTTCTTGTACTTCACAGATCTCCTGGCACACCCCATGGTGGAAATCACTGCTACCTAGGGCATTCTACTGCAGAGTGGAATGAGGACATGTGCTTGGGACACATTGTTTGGAGTTGCAATGCTAGCTACTGTTGATTTGAGGAATAATGGAAAAGTTTTTGTTGGCCAAACTATTTTCTCTTTCCCAGTAGATAGCAATATCTTAAAATCCTGTATTAGAGAAATGATAACTTTTGGGTCAAGTATTGCCTTCTCTCTGAGGGCTCTTAAAACACAAATCCTCATGAAAGAAGTTGGCAGAAGACGCAGTTTACATGTCCAGTGCTTTGGGTCGGTGCCTAAATCCTTGCTTTCCTCAGAGCCCTGATGCTTAACATAGTGCCTGGCACCCAGGAAGAGATCCATAAATATTTGCTGAGTGGGCAGATGAGTGAGGGAAGGACACAGCATGGGAGGACGGAGAAGAGCAAGGAGAAGGCGTGTGGGAGATAGAGCGCAGTTGAGTTTCCTCCCCTTTCTGATTTTGCTCGGGCTGGAGCAGTCACTCAACACAGAGCGGTTCCTCTCAGTACAGGGCTTCTCTTGTCCTGAAATTCTGTTTACCAGGACTGCAGGGGAGTCTAGGTCCCTCCCTCCAGGTGTGAGAATAGACCCTCTACCACAAAGACATTTGGAAAGAGGTCCCTCCTGCCTTTCTACTAANNTCAGCAGGGTCTCTGTTCCGCTCTGTTGTCCTCCTCCTCCTCCTCCTCCTCCTTCTTCTTTTTTTTTTTTTAAAGATTTTATTTATTTATTTGACAGAGAGAGAACAAAAAGGGGGAGCGGGAGGGAGAGGGAGAAGCAGGCTCCCTGGTGAGCAGGGAGCCCAACCCAGGACTCGATCCCAGGACCCCGAGATTATGACCTGAGGTGAAGGCAGGCATTTAACCAAGGGAGCCACCCAGGCACCCCACTTCACTCTGTTCTTACAGCATCCTACGATGAAGGAGCAGAGGTCTGTCCGTTCACAGACTCACGGGGTATCCTTGGAACCAAAGACGGATCTGCCCACTTTGGTATCTTGAGTTCATTGCTTTTGGGCAATAGAAGGAGGCTTCTTTTTCCAGAAAAGAGATGCATGATGAAATGGATTCTGCTCAACTAGTCAGCCTTGGGCAGGTTTTGGTTTCTGTTTTGATTCCCTTCCCCCGAACTAGAAAAGGATTTTGACAGATTGGATTAAGATGATAGACTGAGAAGGGGAATCTTTTTCCTTTTGTTCTCTAGAGTTTCTGTACACACCTAGATACAAAGGTACGCATAATGTGTAAGTACAGGTATATGTGAGCGTGTTTCCAGCAACAGCACGATTTAATCTGAATTTCAGTGAATTTATAGATTTACTTGGCAAAAATGGACATCTTGGCAATATTGAGCTCCCACTTTAGGAAAATGGTATGTTGCTGTGTATCTCTCAAAACATTCAGGTCTTTACTATCTTCCAGGCATATTTTACACTTATCATCATGTACATCAGCTGAGTTTTCATTTGTTTAATCCTAGGGATTTTGTATTTTCTTTTACTGTTGTGTATTGGTTATTTTTTCACTGTATTTTTCATTGTAGTAAAATATGCATAACATAAAATTTACCATTTTAACAATTTTTAAGTGTATGATTTAGTGGCATGAAGTCCATATGTGTTCTGTAATTATATCACCACTGTCTATTTTCAGAACTTTTTCATCATCCCGAACAGAAACTCTGCACCCATTAAACAATAACTCGCCATTCCCTCTTCTCCCCTGGCCCTGGTAACTTCTAGTCTACTTTCTGTCTCTAGGAATTTGCCTATTTTAGGAACCTCCTCTAAGTGGAATCATACAGTATTTGTCATTTTTTGATGGACTTATTTCACTTAGCAAGATGTCTTCAAGGTTCATCCACCTTGTAGCATGTGTGAGAATTTCCTTCCATTTTATGGCTGAGTAATATTCCACTGTATGCGTGTATCACATTTTATTTAGGTTGTTTCCACCTTTTGACCATTGTAAATAATGTTGCGGTAAACATGGGTGTATGAATATCTGGGCTTTCAGTTCTTTTGGGTATGTACCTAGAAGTGGAATGGTTGGATCTTATGGTAATTCTCTATTTCACTTTTTGAAGAACTCCAAAATGTTTTTCACAGCAGCTACACCATTTTACATTTCCACCAGAAATGCATCAGGGCTCCAAGATCTCCACAGCCCGGCCAACACTAGTGTTTTCTGGTGTTTTTAATGATAGCCATCCTAATGGCTGACACATGGTATCTCTTTGTGGTTTTGTTTGCTCTTCCCTAATGACCAGTGATTTGGAGTACTGTATTTTTAAGTTGATTTTTGCTAGCTGTCACCCTTATTTTCCCAAATAAAGTGTAGAATTATTTGTTAAGTTCCTCCAAAAATTAAGCGTGCATTTTAATTGGCTTGCATTGATTTTATAGATTAATTTGGGAAAAAATAGAGCTCTCCATTGAGTCATCTTCTTCATAGCTTTTAAACGAGCTTTAAAAAAAATTTAATAGCATTTTAAACTTATGCCTTAGAAGAATGTGCATTCTTTATTAGCTTATTTCCTAGCTACATTATAGACTTCATTACTGCTGTGAATGTCTTTTTTTTTCCTGTTTCTAGATAGTTATTATAGGTTTGCAGAAATGCTACTAATTTTCATAGATCGATTTTGTATCCAGCCTCCTTGTTGAACTCTTATTAGATCTTACAGTTTGGCATTCCTCATAGATGAGCATATAACTTGCAAATAATAGAAGTTTTATCACTTCCCATTCAATTCTTACAACTTGTCATTGTTGTGCTGTTATTATTATTATGACAAGCCTTATGCAGCATTAGCCAGGATACCCAGAAATTGTGATAATGAACACCATGCCCAATCTAATCTTCTCCATTAAGTAGGATATTTGCTGTATATTTTGGGTATAGAGCCTTTATTAAGTTACAGGTGTTCCCTTTTATTTTTTTCTGAGAGTTTCTATCATAAATATATGTGGAATTCTAATCAAATTTTTTAATTGAGAAGTCATTTGATTTTTCTCCTTCAGTCTAGTGTGTGGATGATAGCCAGTGATTTCTGGTGTCAAATGATCTTTACGTTACTGGGATAAACCTTATTTAATTTTGATCTATTTTTTATATTTTGTTGAATTTGGTTGCCTTATATTTTATTTAAGATTTTGGGATCTTAACTGCAAAAGAGCCGTTCTGTTATTTCTTCTATTTTTATCAGTGTTTGGAATTAATCTAATACTAATCTAATAGAATAAGTTGGGTAGCTTTTACTCTTTCTCTACTTTCTGGAGCAAATTGTACCTTGTTTTGTAAACTATTGTCTGTAAAACCAACTGGCCTAAGGCCTTCTTCCTCTCAGCGATAGGGGTAGATTTTTCTGTTGTTGTTAATCATTTCGGTTTCTTTATTTGCTGCTGATTTGTTCAAGGCTCCTAGTTTTTCTTGGGCCAGTTTTTTATTTTTCTAAAATTTTAAACATTTTAATGTTTTTAATATATTTTATCTTTACTTTTATTTTACTATTGAATAGCTATCTGTAGCACTCTTTGATGATTATTTTATTTATTTTATTTTATTTTATTTTTAAAGATTTTATTTATTTATGTGACAGAGAGACAGCCAGCGAGAGAGGGAACACAAACAAGGGGAGTGAGAGAGGAAGAAGCAGGCTCCCAGCGGAGGAGCCCGATGTGGGACTTGATCCCGGAATGCCGGGATCACGCCCTGAGCTGAAGGCAGACGCCTTAACGACTGTGCCACCCAGGCGCCCCTAATGATTATTTTAAACTCTTTGGTGTCTATAAGTATTTTCCTTTTTTTATTCTGAATTTTGTAGATCTGCGTTTCTTTTCACCTTTACCGGCTTTTGGTGGAAGTTAGTCTATCTTAGCAATCTTTTCGAAGGTCCAACTACTGGCTTGGTTCTTCTTTATTTTGTACTTGCTGCTGCTTTGGTCTACTTATTTATTTAATTCTGCCCTGATCTTTTTTTATCCTTTCTTCTTATTTTTTTTGTATTTGTTCTATTGTTCATTCTCTAAACTCTTTAGTTAAAACCTTAGCTCATTTGTTTTTAATTGTTGTTTTTTTCTGATAAATGTGTTCAGAGCTATACATTTTATTCTTAAGGCTATTTTAGCTGCCTCAAATTCTGTCATGCACTTTTTTCATTATCATTCATTTCCAAGTATTTTTACAATCTCCTCTATACTTTCTTATTAGTCCAGCGGTTATTGAGTATTATGCCATTTACTTTCCAGGTATACGAGGCTTTAAATTTATTTCGTTGATAATTCATCATTAATCCACTGTGTTAAGATAATATTGTGTATAATGTTGATTTTTGGTAGCTGTGTGAGGCTTTCTTTCTGATCTGGTAAATGGTGAATTGTTTAAATGTTCGGTGTATGCTTTCAAAAAATGTGTTTTTCCCAGTTGTTCGTCAGTTTTGTGAAGTTCTTCTCCCTTCCCATATAATTATTATTTCAAATGTGTGAATCAAGTCATTTGAATATCCTCTGTCATTGCTTATTATCTGTCTGATCATTCTCTCAGTTTCTTAGATGATTGCACAAAAGTTTCTAATTATAATTTTTGTGTGTTTCCATAGTTATGTGGTTGTATTTTATATCTTTATGTGGTTGCATTTAGTATCTTGAAGCTGTGTCTTTAAGGACATGTATGTTCAAAATTGTTATAGCTTTCTGATTTTGTTTTCTTTAAAAGACATCCCTCTTTATGACTTTTATTTGCTTTGAATTCAGTTGTTTGATATTAAATTCACTCCCCAGTTTTATTTGGTTCAAAACTGCCTGATTTCCCTTTCTATCCTTTTATTTGTAGCTTTCCTGTCTCCTTTTGTTTTATGAATATTTTGGTCTGCTTGTTTTATGAATATTTGGTTATATGAATATTTATGAATTTTTAGAAAATATTGCTGAATATTATTTATCCAATATAAAAACCCCAGTCTGTGAGTCTCTGTCCTCCTATTGGTAAGTTTAATCCATTACAAATTGTATTAATTTCCTAGGGCTGCCGTTAAAACACCACAAACTGGTGCTTAAAACAACAGAGATGTGTTGTCTTGTGGTTCTGGTACCCAGAGTCAGCAGGCCCACCCTGCCTCTGAAAACTATGGGAGAATCCTTCCTTGTCTCTTCGTAGCTTCTAGTAGTTTGCCAACAATCTGTGGCATTTTGGCTTGCGAGTGGGTGATTCCAGTCTCTGCCTTTGTTGTCATATGGCCTTCTCCCTGCGTCTCTTTCTTCTCATGGCTGTCTTCTTATAAGGACACCAGTTATATTGAATTAGGGCCCCACCCTAATCTTCATCTTCATCGTCCTCAGTACGACCTCATCTTCATTTAGCTGATTACATCTGAAACAACCCGATTTCCAAATAAGGATACATTCCGAGGTACTGGTGTTTAAAACTTCAATGTGTCTCTTTTGGGAGGGAGGGACACAATTCAATCCATAATACAAATTATGTAATTAATTTTATGTTAGTATTTATTTCACTCCTTATTTCTAATTTATACTTACTATATTTTACTTTTCTCTCTTTGCTTTTTTTCTTTCCTTGTCTTTCATTGGATACAATTTTCTTCTAATGGTTTGAAAATCTTGACTTCTATTTTTATGCTTTTTGGTGGTTTATTAAACTTATTAAAATCATATTTATGTTTATTTTTTCTTATCAGTCCTCTGTCAGTATTTATATGTTTCTCTAGAACAAATAAGCATGCTCTCACTTTGCACCGGACCCCTTACGACAACGATTTTTCATCCACCGCTCGCTGGTCATGTTGGTGTTGCTCAGTGTTTATTTCCAAGTGATTATGAATATTTTTGATATTTTCTCTCTCTTTCTCTCTCAATCTTTCTATCTCTCTTTCTTCCTCTCCTTTTTAATGCTAGAATTAACTTTTCTAAGTTATTTATTGACTCTCATTTCATTTTTATCTCACAGTGGTCTCATAGATTTATCTCTTCCAACTGGAGTACTTTCTGTAAGAGAGAATTTTGTTTCAAAGAGAGTTTCACGTGTTAACTACTTTGGGCCTTTTATGCCTGAGATTATTTTTATGGCATATTTAAATCTGTTTTTGTTGAATGTAGATCCTTGTTTGAAGTTCATTAACACTTTGAAAATATTACGTGTCTGTCTTTTGGCCTCTGTTGTAACTGTTGAACTGAAACAGGATGTCTATCGGATTCTCATTCCTTCAAAAAGGATCACCTCTTTTTCTTTGGCAGCCTTTGGAGTTTTGCTTTTGTCTTCGTGTTTTTAAATGTTCTTCTAGTGTGTCTAGGCATGAGTTTTTTCATGTCTTTCTCATTAGACACCCCATGAGCCCATGTACAGTCTGATGTTTTTCACCTTTTTTTAACCCTGGAAGACCCTTGGTTATTTTTTTATTCAACACAACCCTTTTTAAGATTTCTTTCTTTCTTTTCTTTAAGACTTCCTATTATACAGATGATGACACCTGTATTTTTATTAGCTTATTTTTCTGTTTGTTAGCTTCTAATTCTGTTATATCTTTCTTCCTTCCCAGTGTCATCCTGGAGAATCCATCAATCTGATCACCTCTCTCACTTGTCTATGTTCAGTGGAATCCATTTTCTATTATTTGTGTCATCTATTGAATGCTTTGTTTCAATGATTAAACTTTTCAAATCCAGTGTTTCTATTTGATTATTTTTGGTAACTGCTTTGTCTTGCTTCATCTTACCATCGCCTTCTCATCTTTGTTTATGATACTTATTTTACATTATTAATCTGTTTGTTCCAATAGTTCTACTTTATCCTGTATCGGTTGTAGAGTTTATCTTTCTTTTACAATGATGCTTCTCAGATGGCTGGTGGATTTGGGCTCTGAGTTCTTTTTCCCCTGGGAGTATCAGAAACTTGGCTTGAATTGTGATGGGGGAGGAGACCAAGACCCAGGCCTCAGTGTGAGCTGCTTCAGTTGGGTTAAGAAGGGAGCTGGACCATGAGAGGCACACACAGCCTGGGCTTGCTCTCCCCCTTTCTGCCTCAAGACGGGGACATAGAGATCCTGCCTGAGTTTCTAGCTGGCCTGTCCTATGGATCTGGGACTCGAGACTGTGACATCAAGTCTTACCTGAATTTCCAACCTGCCAGCCTACTGCTGCCCTACAGATTTTGGGACTTGCCAGCCCCCACAATTGCTTGAGCCAATTTTTAAAAATCAATCAATCAATCTCTCTCTATTTCTCTATTTCATTATATAAAATATAGTGTTGTACATGGATCTATCTGGTTCTGTTTCCCTGGAGAATCTTGACGGATACAGTGATCATATTTGGAAATAGGGTATTTGCAGATGTAACCAAGTTAAGATGAAGTCATTAAGGTGGGCCCTAATCCTATATGCCTGGTGTCCTTATAAGAAGAGGAAAACTGCCTGTTTCCCTGTGAAGCCTGTAAAGACAGAGACATACAGGGACGAGACCCTGAGATGGTTAGAGGCAGAGGCTGGAGAGAGGCAGCTGCAGGCCAACAACACCCCAGGTGGCCGGCTACCACCAGAAGCTGGAAGAGGCAAGTTAGGATTCTACCCAGGGTCTCAGAGGGAGCGCAGCTCTGCTGACACCTTGATTTTGGACTTCTAGGCTCCAGAACTGCAAGAGAATAAAATCTTTGTTCTTTTAAGCCACCCAGTTTGTGGTACTTGTTAGGTAGCCTAAAGAAACTATCACAACCCTTTATCTAATGCCATATGTAGAAATCATTCCCAAGCAATTAAACAGACAAGAATTTTTTAAAAACCCTCTACAATTATTTTAATAACAAAGAGTAATATCTAAAATGTCGATGGCTGACCAGATGCAGGCATGGTGCTAAGTGCTTTACTCGGCAGGCCTTCTCACTGTCTCTGACTTGCATGAAGCCAGCCAAAGGCAGAAAGTCTATAGGAGAAATCAAATGTTGGCAAAGGGAAGGGCTCTTCTATGAAAGATACAAAACCAAAAACGAACATGAAGAGAAGTTGCCCACTTAAATACATGAAGATTCAACAGTTCAGTATGTCCAAGGCACCGTGAGCAAAGTTAGGACAAAAAACAGAGAAAAAAAAATATCTCTTCAGTCTGTCTAACAGCCCACGGTTCTCTTTGTTATGTTAATGAGGTGACTTTTGGAAGGTATCTAAAGCAGGGCAAGGGGTGTGGGGAGTGGGTGGTGGAGTGGGGTGGGGGGGCGGCTGGTTGCCTGGAGAACCAACCATGTGATTAGAGGAATGGAATTTTTAACCCCATCCCCTGACCTCCAGGAAGGGGAGACCCACTGGAGGTTCACTCAGTTGCCAATGGCCAACGATTTAATGAACCATGCCTGTGTATTGGAGCCTCCATAAAACTCAAAAGGACGGGGTTCAGAGAGCTTCCAGGGTAGTGAACGCATGGAGATCTGGGGACAGGGGTGAGCTCAGAGAGGATATAGAAGTTCCACACCCTTCCCCCATGCCTTGCCCTAGGCATCTCCTCTGCCTGGCTGTTCGTGAGTTCTATCCTTTTATAATAAACTGGTAATCTAGTAGGTAAAGTGTTTCTCTGAGTTCTGTGAGCCACTCTAGCAAATTAATCAAATCCTAGGAGGGAGTCGTGGGAACCTCTGATAATAGTCGGTTGGCCAGTAGCACAGGTGACAGCCCACACTTGCAGGTGGTGTCTGTAGTGGTGGGGGGGGCAGGGGGGCAGTCTTGTAGGACTGAGCCCTTAACCTGTAAACAAAAGAAGAGGTTGTTGGAACCTCCGATCCATAGCCTGCTGATCACCTGACGCAGAGGGCAGACTTGTGGGACTGAGCTCTTAAAGTATGGGGACTGATGCCATCTCTGGGTAGATAATGTCAGAATTGAGTTGAATGGTAGGGAGCCCCACTGGGGTCAGAGAAATTGCCAGGTGTGTGTGTGGAGGGGGTGCCCCTTGTGTCTGAATTAATGAACAGAACTTACTTAATGCACATATTTTGTTTTCTGGAGAGCTGGCTGTTAAAAATTTGCCAGCAATTTTTAGGACAGCAATGCCTATGGATTGAATTATAATGTTAACTACCAACAATACATTAATATGAATGAATCTTTCTCAATATAAGTGAAAAACTTAAATCTCAGAAGATTAGATAGAGGATGATAGTCTTGTTATAAAGATAAAAGTAATTTAAAAACACTGTTTAAAGAAAACAGGTACTAATGTCTGTTCACATTCTTTGTTCATTTTTAACTTTTTTTTATTGTTGACTTGTAAGAGTTCTTTATATATTCAGGACACTAGACCCTTATCACATTTGCAAAGATTTTCTCCCATGTGGGACTGCGTTTTCACTTTCTTGACTCCTTGACATTTTGCCTTGTCCTCTTTGAAACTTGAGCTAGGGGTCTCCCTGGAAGGAGACTTGCTCTTTTGTCCTAGTTTCAGGGCTTGGGGAAGCCAAGAGTCTCAGAAGGGAGGAAACAGTTAACCACTGAGACTGAGGAAAGTGGTAGTTTTCAGATAATGATAATTAAATAAAAGTTCTGAATTCAATCAGGAGTCAGTTTTGGCATCCGTGGCGATTCAGTTGGCTCTGATGACAGCAGAGACTGGAAATGCGGTGCCCTCCAGCGCCTCTGCCCCCTGCACACGAGGGTCCCACTGCAGTTGCGGGGTGCCTGGTGTGGGCGGGAACCTTCCAGACAGCTCCGGCCAAGTGGTGCTGCCGAAGGAGCAGCAGAAGTAATGCCCCAGGCTGTTTTTAAACCCTGAAAAGGAGGCCTCTTTCCTCTGCCCAAGCCTAGATAAGTCTCCAAAGATCTGTGGCCAACGCCTTTCCTGTGGTTTGTCTAAGGAGTTCTCCTGTTAAATAGAATTAATCTACTTCCCTTTGGCATATTGGCGTGTTACTGCCTGCGAGCTTCTGAGCAGGCAAGAGTTTCAGGAGGGCCTCTTCCTAAGGGATTATCTTGAAAACACCGGAAAGGGCAGAGCTAGGGGAAGGTGGAAAGCCGGAGAGCCTAAGTGGGGTGCTGGAGGGCCTTTTCTCTGGCCTTGCTTCTGGTTTTTAAACATGCATCCAGCATGGTGTGGCATGGAATCTTATCGAGTAGATACAGATTTATCGAACACACAAGGGAGTTGTTTTGAATATCTAATGACGTCATGCCAGTGAAAGACCTTAAGGAATTTGAAGCCTTAGAAAGCAGAGTTGTCATGGGTAAAGAGACCATCTCTTCCGTGGCCAAACAGCAGTGAAAGACTGGCTTGCTTTTGCACGTCTGGTGGATGTTCATAGCAGCTTTATGTGTCTTTTATATGTCAATTTTCACAGGTGCCCCCCAACAACCCACATGGACAAGAATAGGGGAATGGATAAGCACATTGTAGTGTTTATCCATACAATGGAATGCTACTCAGCAATTACAGGAACAAAGGACTGATGCGGGATATAGGCTGTGTAATTCCATTTGTACCAAATTTTAGGAAGAGCAAACTAATCTCTAGTGACAGAAAGCACGTGAGTGGTTGCCTGAAGATGGCGGTGGAGAGAAGGATGGATTGCATAGGGGCACAGGGAAACCTTTGGGTGAGACGGAAATGTTTGCTGTCTTGAGTACGGTGATGGTTTCACCTGGTGCACACATATGTCAAAATGTATCCAGTTGCGCTCTTGAAGTATGTACAGGGTGTGAGCTTCCATTGGACCTCAATGAAGCTGTTAAAAAGAAAGATTAGCCTGGGACGGTTGTCCTCTTAGACTCTCTTTTCCCCTCCCTCACTCCCCTTCCGGAGAAAAGCTTCTGAGAGGTAGGCACATAACTTTTCTTTGGGGTGAAAGGGCTTGAGGAAAGCTCTGTCTTTGTTGAATTTCACTGTTTCTTCCTGAAGTTTTCCCCTTGGCTGACTGCAGAGAAGTGAGCTTCTTCCTAATTTACTGTTCTCTTTGTACCTTCTCTCTTCCAAAGCTTTTGGCTGATGGCCGTGGTAGATCTTTGGATGGAGAACAGAATTGCATGGTGCCTGCATCCCCAGCTGGTCTTGAATGCAGGCTTTGGGACGATAAATCATCCATCACCCACTCCTCCAGTCTGCCCGTAGACCAGCCTGACTTTGCTCCATCACCTGCCTCCCATCCAAGGTGGCTATCACCGAGAACATAGCATCTTCAGGATCATTTTCCCTAAAAACAGAATCGTGGTTATTTTCATCAGAGACTAGTCCAGATAAAACCTCTAGCTTCTCCAGAAACCCTGGGCTCTCTGAGAATGGGAGCTGGATGGAGCAGATGGCTTTAAAATCTCTTGGCTCTACACACCCCTCTGCCCACCCAGAGTCAGTCCCTGGGCCCTGACAACCAACTTCAACTTCATTTAATGCCTGCCAAGTCTCTCTCGGCCACAAGTCCGTGAGTCCTTTCTCTGCCTGCTGCTTGGTTTTGCTAGCGCTCTTCTGGTTTTCCAACCATATGTTACTGCCGAGAGTGATAGCACAGGTGTAAATAATCTTCAGTGACAAGGGGACCTTTCGAGCAAGCTCTCTGAATGCAGTTGCAGAGGTAAGATCATGTTTACCCGCACACCAAGCTAAGAAGTCATGGGTGAGCGCCTTATTTAGTAGATAAAGACAGAGGATCAAGGGACTGGGTCAGTATCGGATAGAAGAGACCAGATGAGCGTTTAGATCAGCTGTCTCCCAGGTTGGAGCTTTTTGCTCTGGTCTCTCCACTTCTGTGGTGCATGGGGACCTGGGAGAGGAGGGAGCAGGCAGTAATGAGGCCTCTCCTCCCAGAGCCTACTTAGCTGGTCTGAGCAAGATAAGACAGGCTGGAGGCCACCCTTCCCTGATCGGCCTGGTCAATGTCTGCTGCCTCAGGATGGACAACCGGTGTGCTGCAAATACCACTTCAGCTCCTAGGAGCGGACCCGGCACCTCCCTTACATGTGGGATGCTGATCTTCTGTGTCCTTTTTTCCACAGACCTCTCTCCACCCCCACACAACTTCCTCAGGAGCCCTGCAGCTTTCCGCCTAACGGGCAAGGCAAGATAAATAAAGGGGGAGGGGGATTCCCAGCCACAAGGGGTATGTGGAGGTCCTGGCTAGTGTCTCAACCATACCAAGCCTTCAGCAAGTCCTTCTCCTCAGAAGGGCACTGTTCTTGTCTACTGGGGCTGCCATCACAAAGGACCCCAGGCTGGGGGCTTAAACAACAGAAGTTTATCTTCTCACAGTTCTGGAGGCTGGAAGTCCTAGATCAAGTGGTCGGCAGTGTTGGTTTCTCCTGAGGCCTACCTCCTGGGCCTGCGGGTGGCCGCCTTCTCACGTGGTCATCTCCTGGTGCAGGCCCATGTCCCACGTCACTCTCTGTGACCTAATCTCTTCTTATAAAGACACCATCCATGTTGGATGAAGGTCTGCCTAATGATGTGAATGACCCCATTTTACCTTATTTACCACTTTAAAGGCCCTATCACCAAATATAGTCACATTCTGAGGCACCAGAGGTCGGGGCTTCAACATATGAATTTTGGAGGGACACCAACTAGGCTATAACAGGCACAAAGTCCCAGTAGGGTGGATGGGGTCTGGGTTCCTACACCGGACCTCCTGCTGCCCTCAGTGAGATCACAGCCTCCAGACTGTGGCCCTGGACTCAGGGAATGTGAAGTTGGGCTGGTGAGTGTGGGCCCTCTGTCCCGCAGGCATTGTTCTTGGGCTGGGAGCACCTGGCCCAGTGTTGCCCATAGGCCCTATCTCTAACCTCGTGCCCAGTTTTCTCTTTTCCAAACAAAACTTGCTCCCAGATCACAAAATTATAACACAATGGCTAACATTTACTGAAGCTGACAATGTGTTAGACCCTAGAGTTACATATTATTGAGTTATGTTACACCCATTATACAGATGAAGAAACTGGACTGGGAGCGTCACTTGTCCAAAGCCACAGCTGGTGGAAGGGACCTTAGAAATCATGTCTTCACTGTGTAGATGAGGACATTTGGGGCTCAGAGGGCCTGTGCAGAGAGGGCCAGGCCCCACTTTGGACAATGGGCTCCTGGCTGCTGACAGAGGGGCCTCCGGAGGAGTGTGGTGCCTGAAGATCCCTGTAGGAGCGGCCTCTGTGGATCCCTGCGGTTTCTCAGCGTGTCTGCCGAGCTGACCCACGGAGGGACTAGCTCTAGGGCTCAGGGCTCCTGAGGGCAGAGAGAATGTGTGAGATTAATGGCCAGCTCTCCCAGAGAGACTGCTTGGAATTCAGGCCACCACATCCTAAAATGACATCACAGAGATAGAAAAGAGGTGGAGGAAGGCCTCTAAGATATTCAGAGATGAGGAGGGTCTTGTGTCTGAACAGAGTCTGAGACGGTAGAGATTTGATCATGGGCCTGGAAGGCGCCCCTCTGAAACTTAATGAAGGGACAGCAGAAAAAAATGCTATTTTACACTCAGGCTCAAAACAAGTGAAACTCGTCACTGTGCTTTCGTGCAGATGGAAAACAGTCAAAGCCCCACAATCTCAGGCCTGGATAGACCTTCTGGACTTAATAAGAGGTCATATGAATTGTTCGGGAGTGTGATACAGTCGAAGGGAAAAAGGTCTGATTGGAGTGGAAGGGGAAGGGCCCCATTTATTCAACAAAATGGTCAGATCCAGGTACCCCATCCTGCTCTGGCCTTAACTAGCTGTGTGATCTTGGACAAATAGCCTAAATCTCTCTGAGCCTCCGTTTCCTTCTGTGCAAGCTGAGGATGTTAACTGCATAATGTGTAAGGCCCCCCCAGCTCTCACACTCCCAGGCTGTGTGGTCCATGGACCAGAAGAGATCAGCATGGCTGTCAAGGGGCAGGTGGGGCCACAAGCAGCCTCCATGCATTTGACTTAGAGAATACCTTTCACAAGAGCACCTTCCCCAGAGAATAACCATTGGGGTGGTCATCAGAGACCTGAAACCATTCAGGAAGGACCATGGTGCAGTCCATTATGTTGTCCATTATAGGCCTATGTAGTGGTACAGAGTGGAAGGCAAAGTGGAATAAATAAACTTTAGAGAGAGACAAGTCTGGGTTGGAATCCCACCTCTGCCATTTACTCATGATGTATCTTTGGGCAATTTATATAATCTTGCTGTGCTCAGATTCCTCACCAGTAAAATTGGGATAATAACACATTCCTTCCAGAACTGATGCGAGAAATAGATTAGCTCATGTATATAAAGCACTCAGCACAGTTCCTGGTAAGTTGTGAATCCTCATTACATGGTTATTTTATATTATGATTACTGTTCATTCACACCAGGTATGGTGGAAGGAGGAGATAGTACAATTCAACCAGGTCAGGCTGGTAATGCTCCTTCTCCGGACCTGGCCGGTCTCCCTGGACATTGAAGGTTTCCAAGAAACTAGAATTTGAGGTCTGTCAAGTAGCCAGAAGGTTATTTGGCTAATTACTGGTTGAAGAAAGAGCTGAGAAGCCGAGCATAGAGCTTCCTAACTAATGCAAATAAATTCACAGAGCAGTTGAAGTGTAATTATATTTTTTACTGCAATATTTATGGAGATCTTTTATTCTTCAATAGAGTTACATTTAAGCTCAAATGACTTCAAAGGAACAGGTGGAGGAATATTAAATGTTCTAATTGATTAATTAATGCAGCCAATTCTAATTATGCAGTTGACATCCACGGAGCTACAGAAGATGTAGCTTGCAGAAAGAAAAAAAAAAGCAAAACCCACAACGCAACAATTAATGTGGTTAGGTGCTGATGCTGTTTCTGATTTCCTTCACAGAGCTGGACCGTTTGTAAAAAGTAAGTGAATATCAATAATAGTAAATGACCTTGTCTGAGTGAAAGCTAGCTCTGGAAAGTGCTGAAAGCTATTGCAATTGCATATCCTGGAGGTTTTGTTTGTGTCTCTGGAAAGAGGAATTTCATTGCTAAGACACCGCATAAGACTTTAATAGTTGGTCTCTTTGTTGAATGGCTTAGTGTTCCCTCGTATGGCTCTGATGTTGGTGTTGAGAGTGATGGTGGCTCAGGGCTGGGGAGGAGCAAACTGCAGAGGGACACAGGAGCACTAGTCTGGAATTTGTAAGAAACTCAGAGCATAAAAGTCACTGGTGACAGTGGAACCAAGTAGGGGTCCCTGATTCCAGCATAGAATTTGGTTATGGATTAATAGGGAAAAAAGGGAAGACACAACCAGATGCAACCTACCATCTAAAGTATACAGAATAAGGGCATACAACGATGCCCAAAGTGAAAGGACAGTAACATGTACCAAGGTTGTAACATGTAAATTAGGGAAAGTGGGGTACACTGAAACCCCTAAGGGTCTGAGGCTCACCTGTCCCACCAGCCCCTAACCCTCCCAGTTCTCCTGGCTCCTGGTTGTGCTTCTGCTTCAGGCTGTCCTTTTGTTATCTTTTTAATGTTCTGAGCTGACTTTGCAAATCTTTTAAGCTTTGAGAGGTGGGTAGAAGGAAGGGAGTGGACACCTGGTCAGGTGCCGCCTTCCTCTCTCCACAGAGGACGCATGTGGGTGAGGCTGAGTGTCCCTGGGCTCCAGGAGCCTGCCATGTAGGAAGTCGCTTTATCCCCGGGAGGGGGGCCGTGATCTGAAGTTGACCTCCAGTAAACCCCTATGACCTGTACGTCTAGAGGGGCAGAAGAAAGCCTATGGCAGGCTGCAGTCATTGGCAGCCCACCAGTCTGGGATCTTTGGAGGCTGTGACCTGCAATGAGTATATTGGTGATCTAGCTTCTGGATAAGAGCACAGGTTTGATACAAACCCTACCTGAGGTTGAATCCTGCTGGTCAAATGACTTAAATTCCCTAAGGCTCAGTTTCTTCGGGTCTGAGACAGAGCCAGCCTTTCCTTCCAGGGTGATGGGAGGAGAAAACAGGATAATCTACGTGCAGGGCCTAGCTCAGAAGAAGCATTCATCACATGGAGCGGATCGCAGCTATTGCTCATTCAATCTATCTGCACAGGACCTTGCATAGGGATCCTGGGGGTCCAGGGCGGACCATGGGGAGAAGGACGGTGGGGACGTGGCTTATTAAGATAATGGGGAAGGAGCAGGCTCCTGAACTGTTAAGAGGGTGTCCCTACCTGAAGCTGCCATCTAGATGGAGCTAGCAGTCCTAATGGATCCGAATACAACCTTCACTGAGACAAAAGAACATTAGAACTGGAAGGGAATTTATTGGTATCCTCACTCTACAGTCGAGAAAATGAAGGCTCCAACGGGTCCCTTAGTAAGGACACATAGCAAGTAAATGATGGTTTCAGATCCAGGTTCCGGCTCAGCCCGCAGCCCACACTGGTGTGGCTCGTTAAGATGGTACGGCGGCCCTTGAACCTGACTGAGGTCTGACGTCTCCAGGTGCTCACCTGACCCAATCCGGACAGGCCACCTCCCTGTGATGCTGGCTGCCTTGGTCCCAAAGGTCTCCAGAGAAAGGATCTCCAGCAATTCTTCCGAGCATATTCCAGAACCTCAAACTCTGAGGCATGCAGTCTTCCTGAGCTCTGGCAGAACCTTCGTGCTGCAGACCCTACAGGCATGCAAGGCCTCCCTGGGCCCCAGGTGCAGCTTCTGGGGGCGTACTGGCTTACCCTTCCTCAGTGCCCGTGGTGGGGCTGTCCCAGCATGTTTCACTCAGACTGCGAGGTGCTGCTGAGGCTGTGATGTGAGTTCTTGAAAGTTCACTTTTGAAACAAGGACAAAAAGTTGCCTGGAACTTGGGCTCCCAGCTTGCTGAGCTCTGCAGCTCTCTGTGGGACTGGCTGCTGCCGTCGAAAAGAATAGAGCCGTCATTCTGCAGGAGGTTTTCTATGATAATAGGTTTTTTGCCTCCCAGTAATTGGAAAGGTGCTAATCTAGTGACTCATGAGCTGCATATAAGAAAAAAAAAAAAACACCCCACCCTGGAAACGAAACTGCTTCTGTCCTGTGAGCACCTCGTCTCCTTATTTCAGCAGGAGGGCAGACCGGGGCTTCACTCTTCAGAGCAGAGCCTGGTCATCCTAGCAACATTGCTGGAGTGACCATACAGGTGGCCCAGTGATACAGAAGGCAGGGAAGGATGGACCTCAGCCATGTTTGGGGATGCAAACCCAGTCCCAGGCCATTGGGAAGAGGAACTGACACGTGAATGGGTATGCAAAGGACATAGTTATTACCAAATTAGCGTTAGATCTTCCCGCGGTCAGGTGAGAGTCCAAGTGTGAGTGCACATGGGTGCACCTGTGCATTCCAGTTTGGGTCTATGTCACACTGGGTTGGTGACCTCATGGGCTTATAGTGTGCATGTGTGCATTTGTGCAGACCATGCCCTGACCTGGATGTCTGTTCTCTTCTGTGGGCTTGGGCTATAATTATTTTTGCTTTCTCCATTCATGTTATAGCCTCTGACCTTAAGGACCTGAGCTGAATCCCCAGATCTGACCCCTGTGGATAGGCACCTGGGGTAGACCACTGAGCTAGGTCAGTTGTAGTTTTAGTTGTGTCCCCTTTGGAGAAACACAACCCTATATCTACCCCTACAGGGACAGACAGCTGGATCTTGCCTCTGCCTTGAGGGTGCTTGGGGCTGCTCAATGCCTGGACCCCCTCTGCCTGGGCTCAGGGGGGAAGCACCCCTCCCATACCCACGCTTGCACCCCCTCTGTCACTCTGCTGTGCTCCTTTTCCTCAGGGACAAGCCTCCCCCCAACCCCAACTCCTGTCCCCTTCCCATGGGATCCTGCCGCCCACAGAAGCTCTGACCTCGGTGCACCCTCAGGACCCCAGAGCCCAGATGAACAGAGTTTTACCAGCCATGGCCCTCCCCAGCCAGTCCTGCCACAGCGCCAGCCTGAGTCACCATCCCCCTGAGGCCCCTCATTTCCTCCCTCCTCCCCAACTCCTTTCATTAATTTCATTGAAGCTAATAATCCTGCAGCAATTCCATTGTCTCCTCTTAATTCCAATTTCCTTTTGTCTCAAGGGGCAAATCAGCAGAGTGCACTGGTGAAGTGGCAGACACAGGCTCATGTATTAATTAGGGGAGCATTGGCGAAGCGATAGGAACGCGCTAGCAGCATCAGGGCGCTGCTCCGCCTCCCTCTCCCTTCACCTCTGCCCGTCCTCTTTATTTTCCAAGCTCTGGCCACACCTGGAAGATGTCCCAGGGTTGGAAACCCACCAGTTGTCCCACCTCCATTCGCTCCAAATCAGTCTCTGGGTCACATCCTCCTGAGTGTGCCTCACATCCTTCCCCAGGCCTCCCGTCCCTGCAGCCACTAACCAGGTACACAGTGCCATTGGCCTCCCCTGGGTGGTGGTGGCAGCCTCCTAACTGGCCTCCCTGCCTCCAGATTGCCCTCATCAAATCCATGCTCCATCCTATAACCAGAGGCAGCACACACCGCTCTTTCCAGGTACCCTTCCTGAGGTGAGTGGGCACCACACAGCCTTCCTGTGTCCCCTGCACCTCCTTGTCACCGGCTGAACTCCCCACTCCCCCTCCAGTTTCTTGGGCATCTTTTCCTCCAGGAAGCCTTTTCCAGCCTGCAGGACTGGGCTTGGAGAGCCTTTTGAGGATTCCCAAGCAGTGCGGGTCAGTCCCTAATATCCCATTGGCTATGCTGGATTCCAGCCGCCCTTGGCTGGTCTGGCTTTCCCCCCAGCCTGCATTCCAGGAGAATGAAGGCGCTGGGCAAGGGAGGGGGGAGGGGGAGAAAGGGAAATGGGATGCCAAAGATTCCTGCCCTCTAGCTGTGAGTTTTGAGTTGGAAAATAAGCACAAGAGTCAGATGGGCTCTTTATTATTATTAGGCTTTTCATGATTGCTAATAAAACTGGATTGCAGAGAGTGATTTGGCCCAAAGGCAAAACGAGCCCTCTCCACTTTCCTTCCCCCAGTCGCTGAAGCAGAATAGGACAACTGCTGGCCTCAGGGGCAGGGCCCTGGCCATAGAGACCTCACCAAGTGGAGGAAGGAAGCGTGTGCCTGAATTGCAGCAGGCAGCTCCGTAAGGATGGACACGTGGTCACATATGCACTTGGCCCTTGGCCCAATCTCAATAGATAGTCACAGCTTCTTCTGCAAACCAGTGCAAAGGAAGCAACTGCTTCCGCCCAGGGTTAAAAGAGAAACCGAGGCATATTAAAAATTTTAAGAGTTGATATGAACAAAAATTGATTGGAATTGGGTGGCACCAAATGGGAAGTGGTTAGGAGTGCTCCGCTGACCTGGGCGGGGCAAGACTTTTATAAAGATGACGGGGAAGCCAAGCAAGGACACTGACCAGCCAGAGCGTAAGCGGTTGCATTATTTGGGAAGGCCCAGCTGGCTGTTTATGATTGGTGGTCCTTACATTTCCACCCCTGACCCCAGAGGCATCCTAGGCTTAGGCTTGGGTTTGCTTCTGTAAGCCACTAAGGCATTCAAGCCACGTCACTTGAATGGCTGCCTCGCTTATGTAATTGAACACCAACACCAGTATACGTGTGAGTAAGCTTTTCCTTTATAAGCTGGCAGGAGTGTGGGGAGAGGTGAGGTATGTTTCTCCCTAACTGAACCATCTCTGGTTTGCTATCGAGCCCCAGCACCCAGTCCACACTGAATATGATCAATAACAGTTCGTCAAGTGGAGGGAAGGTCTTCTCTTGTTTGGTTTCATCAAACCTTAGAGCTTGAAAGGATCTTGATTATGAGGAAACCCAGTCCCAAGAGCCAAGGTGACTCACCTAGGTCAAGGTTCAGTCTTCATGTGTCCTGGCCGCTCTGCCACCCCAAGCTCCAGCTGAGGGCACGGTCACTAGGCGGGTTGGCCATGGGAAACCTGTATGCAGAGGGACCTAGGATGATGAGGAGTAGAAAGCCTGGTGGCAACTTGTGAGCCTCCCAAGTACACAAAGGATGGTTCTGGAGATAATCTTTGCTGGTTTCCTCTCTCAAAAACCAGAGTTAGCCCCCTCGGTGCTCCAAAATCCTAATAATGTTTTCCTGAAAGTTTGAATCCTCTCTCTCCATTTGATCTCCTCCTCCTCTCTAAGTTCTCCAATGGTCCATTTCTGTCCTCATCCCTGCTTTGCCCTGACCCTCTTATAAGGGAATACGGTCCAAGACCGATTCTTCCCTTGGGACCAGGAAACCAGAAGCTAACATATTGACCTCTGAGATTCTGAAATTCAGAGAGAAAAGGGTTGCTCTTGCCTTCCAGATATTAAAGTCCAGGAGCCCTAATGACAGGCCTGTCCAATGCATTGCCTCCTGGCTTGGCCTGCCCTTGGCCCTGACCCACATGCCCACCCAGACCAAATACCCTCTTGAAGTCCCTTGGCTAAAATGTTGTTGACACCAAGTCCTTTGCTGAGATTGATGAAAAGAAACACACAGTAATTGTCACCCATCTGGCAGTGCTCTCTAGTTAATATGCTTTCAAATGCATTTCCCCCCAGTGATTTTAACAACTTCTAGGTAGGAAGAGAAAATTCTATTTTCCCTTTTACAGATGGGTAAACTGAGTCTTCTTGAGTCCGTGGACTTGGAAGCCATGAAGAAACTTACATCCAGATCTGAATGCTTCAAGGAAAGGTTCAGTCTAACTCAACCATTTTATTTTTTATTTTTGTTTTTTATTTTATTTATTTATGTGACAGAGACAGCCAGCGAGAGAGGGAACACAGCAGGCGAGTGAGAGAGGAAGAAGCAGGCTCCCAGCGGAGGAGCCCGATGTGGGACTTGATCCTGGAACACCGGGATCACGCCCTGAGCCGAAGGCAGACGCTTTAACGACTGCGTTACCCAGGCGCCCCTAACTCAACCATTTTAAACTCTTCAGTTTATATTTTAGTTCCCTGCCTTGTATTTTTTAGAGTATCAGCTAATTTATGTAGCTGTTCTAGAAGGGCCCCTTTTAGAAGACCCCATGTGAGGTGGTTAAAAAAAAAAAAACCACGCAAAAACCTGCATATGGACATTTATAGCAGCTTTATTCATAATTGCCCAAACTTGGAAGCAACCGTGATGACCTTCGTGAGGTGAATGGATAAATAAACCATGGTCCATCCAGACAATGAGATATTTATTATTCCATGCTAAAAACAAATGAGCTAGCCAGCCATTGACAGGATACGAAGGAACCCTAATTGCATATTACTAAACAAAAGAAGCCAATCTGAAAAGGCCAGATACTGTGTGATTGCAACTGTATGACAGCTGTGAAAAGGCAGTAAAAAGAGCAGTGGTTGCCAGGGGATAGGGGCAGGGCTGGAATGAATAGGTGGAACAGAGGAAAAACACTGTATGAGGCTATAATGGTGGATACATGTCATGACACTCTTGTCCAAACCCATAGAATGTGCAAGACCAAGAGTGAGCCCTAAGGGAAACTGTGGACGTTGGGTGATTATGGTATGTTAGTGTAGTTTCATCCTTGGTCACGATGCACCATTCTGGTGGGGGCTGCTGAGAGTGGGGAGACTGTGCACGTGAGGGGCAGAGTGTACATGGGATGTCTCTGTACCTTCCCTTCGATGATGGTGCCTCTGTCCCCTCCCCTTGAATCTGTGTGGGATTGTGCCTGCTTTGGCCCATAGAACACAGAGGAAGAGGTCCTCTGGGACTTCTGAGACTGTGTCACAAGAGGGCACACAGCTTCTGCCTGGTTCTTTTGGAACATTCCGTCTCTGGATACTCCCTCTGGAGGTGCTCCCTCCTGGATCCCAGCTAGCCTGCTGGGGGCAGCCTGTGCCACATGCAGAAGCCCCATGCAGGCACCTGGCTGGTAGCCCTAGCTGAGTGCAGCCTTCCAGTCACCCCAGCCCAGGTACCGGACACGAGAGTGAACAGGCCTCCAATGTTTTGTCCCCACCCTAGGGTTGTTCATGCCAACCCTAGCTGGTTGAGTTTCTCAGATAAGGCCCCAGACATCATAGAGCACAGATAAGCCATTCCTGCTGTTCCCCCTCCAAGCTCCTCGCCCGCAGAACCTGTGAGCGTAATGAAGTAGTTTTTGTCTTATGCCGCTGAGTTTGGAGTGGTTTTTTATGCAGCTACAGATCACTGGGACATTGTGCCAGACCAAAAGTTTATGGGAACCCACTTTCTCAGTCCCCCAAGATCAAGTTCTTGTCACCCGTCGGCAGGCAGGATGTGGGCTGCTGGGGAGCAGGCGCTGGCTTGTCCAGGGCATCGATTACCAGGCCCGGATGTGAGGGCCGGGCCACTTTACCTTTCCTGCCTACCGATCACTTGGCTAAAAGGGGAAGCGAATGGTGCCATTAATCACCCGTTACCCTCCTTCCGGCCTCCTTCCGTCTGCAGGGGGCCGCTCGCAGGTTTCAGAGCTCAGCCGTGAGCCACGTGGGGAGGACCCCACACCCTGAGGCCAAATCAATATCTGCCTCGGAGCCAGTTCTTAGGGGCTGTTAGTGCGTCACTTACAAAATGACTATTGATCACAGGAACAGATAATTGCAAGTGACAAATACCCACTGTGACATGCAGCTCTCTCTGGGGCCCTGGTAGGGGCTCTGACTGGGCCTCCTGTGTGGTTGTGGTGTGTCTGGGTGTAGGGAGGGGCTGGTGCACAACGGTCTGGTACTGGTTGGGGGGATGCCCAAAAGTGCGTGAGCAGGGGGTGTAGGGGGAGAGAGGGAGGGAGAGAAGAAGGGAGAGAGGGAGAGAGAGAGGAAAGGAGAAGTGAGAGAGAGGGAGAAAGGGAGAGAGACAGAGAGAATGAGTTGGGGATGAGTTTGGGGAAGGCTCTGGCTTGTGGGGCTAACCCACCTCTAAGTCCTGCGTGGGTATCAGACAAGTGTATGAAATATGAATGAGATCAGGGCTCTGCTTTGGGCCCCTGTTTCTTTGTTAAAATTTGTTGTGTTGTTTTTTTTTCTGTGGGGTCTTGGGATGATGGAGATACTCCCTTCCAGTTCCTTCTTTAACCGTCTCCTCCAGGAGCTGAGTAGGACGAAAATGAATGGTCACTGCTGACCATGCTCACCAGGGAGTGAGAAGGAGGAAGAATACTAACTGAACTGGGGCAAGAGGAGAGTCCTGGTGACCAATTAGGTCATGAATTAGGTTGTAGCTGCATAATACATTTTAAAAATAATTTTCCCCATACAGGTGGTCTCATATTACACTGCGGTTCTGCCCCATGCTACCCCCCACCCCATTTCAACAGTGTATCTTGTAGACTGGTCTTTATCAGCATGTAAGAAATGTTCCTTATTTTCTAATGATTGTATATAAAATTTCATTTTATGGATGCACTATAATTTATTCCATCAGCTTCCTATTGATGGATATTCAGACAAGTGTTTCTCAAACTTTAAAGTACATATGAACCGTCTGGCGATCTTGTGCAGATCCTGACTCAGCAGTTCCAGGCTGGGACCTGAGACTCTGTGTTTTTGACAACGCCCCGGGGAATGCTGCTGCTTCCGGTCCGTTGACCACCCTTTGAGTAGACAGGATTCAGATGATTTTTCAGTATGTTGTCATTATCCATAAGGCTACAGTAGCTATTCTTGTAGGTGCCTCTCACAGTGTGCAGTTCTATCTATAGGGAAAGTTCATAGGAATAGAATTTCTGGGCCAAAGTTACGTCTGTGTCCTGGTGATTTGATACATTTTGCAAATTGCCCTTCATAGAACGTGGTCTCCGTCAGCACTGTATCCGAGGGCTTGTTGCCCCCACACCCTTGCAGATAGGGAGTATTATTATACAGATGCATTTCCATTTCTCCTTCATAGTTTTAGTGTTTATTTTATGAATTTTGACTTTATATTATCAGCGCACAGATAGCTGGGACTGTTAGAACTTCATGATGAATTTGTACGCTTTCTGTAAGAGAAATTGGTTTGTTTTAATACCTTCGCCCTGCTTTCCACTTCAGAGATATATTTGCCTGCTATGCTCTTGCCCATGCTTTTCTTCATATTCCTGCATATTTTTATTTAGGATTTTTCAAACTTAATTTATCAATTAGTTCACTTGCATATGCATGTTTAAACTCACATATTATATAAAATCTTAATTTAGAAATGCAGTTTCCTCCACCCTCATTATTTTATGAAATCATTTCGTTCAAACCCTTCGCATGCATTTTCAAGATTACGGTTTTCTTCTCCATCATTAGAGATAATGTTCTGAGTCATTTATCCAAATTTTCCAGAGCACATCATCTTTATCTCCTTCTGAAAGCTGAGATACTACAATTTTTGTATCCATGTGTCCTAATGTCACTGCAAAAGCTATCCCAAGCTACAAATACTTGAACATTCTTGAAGATTCTTTTTTTTTTTGAAGATTTTATTTATTTATTTGACACAGAGACAGCCAGTGAGAGAGACAGCCAGTGAGAGAGAGACAAGCAGGGGGAGTGGGAGAGGAAGAAGCAGGCTCCCAGCAGAGGAGCCTGATGTGGGGCTTGATCCCAGAACGCTGGGATCACGCCCTGAGCCGAAGGCAGATGCCTAACGACTGAGCCACCCAGGCGCCCTGAAGATTCTTTTTTTTAAAGATTTATTTATTTATTTGAGAGAGAGAGAGAGAGACAGCGTGAGCACAAGCAGGAGGAGGGGCAGAGACAGAGGGAGAAGCTCAAGCAGACTCCCTGCTGAGTGCAGAGCTGAATGCGGGCTTGACCCCCACGACCCCAAGTCATGACCTAAGCCAAAATCAAGAGCTGGATGGTCAACCGACAAAGCCACCCAGGTGCCCCCATTCTTGGGCATTCATTCAGTTGTTTTATCCATTTGTTGGTGTCTATGAGATGCTCAGTGGAGCTACTTATGGTGTTGCTTTTTCCCTTTCATTTGTGTTTTTTTTACGGGAACACATGGGAATACATAGAAATATATAAACATAAATGGCTAACACTCTATGGGGCTTATATTTTAAAATATATGTTTATGAAATTCCCTAGTCCTTTCCATCAACAGCTTCTGTACTCAGACAAGGCAATCACTTTGACTCCTCTTAACTTTTCTAGCATTTTCTCTATATTTCTTTTTTTTCCTTTTTTCTTTTTCTTTCTCTTTCTTCTTCTTCTTTTTTTTTTTTTTTAGTAGGCTCCATACCCACCGTGGAGCCCAACGTGGGGCTTGAACTCACGACCCTGAGATGAAGACCTGAGGGGAGATCAGAAGTCGGACATTTAACCAACTGAGCCATCCAGGCACAGTCATATGTTTCTAAATAACACAATCATATTGCTATTTTTTTAAACTTAAAGTTTTAGCTACAATCTGTTGACTTCCAACAACAGAAAATGTGGATTTATTTCTTTCACTTTGTTCTTCCCCACTTCCCTTCTCAAGTCTGCTAACACAGTTATATTACAATTTTGGAAACTAAATAAATCTGTAATTTTATGTTACTGTGATTGTATGAATATTAGCTAGAGTTGAGCCATGCATTGAATCATAACTACATTTCCTTTCTTGTACAGCTTTCTGATTTTTTTCTACAGTTACTACTGACTTCCTTGCTCTTCTGCATAGTTTTGTGTGTATTTATCAATAATTTACCCCCAGCTCTCTGATGGGAGTATAATTCTTGTCTCAATGTGTTCAAAACTCCGCTGACATCTTCCTGGAGGGCCCTGGCCTCTTGTTCCAATCCAGAACGGTCACCCCCTTAGCCTGATGCCCAGACTGTCATTTTGGGGGCTCCCTCCGCCACCCTCTGGGGATCCCCTTCATTTTCTCCTGTGTCTGATCCCCTGTCTAATGGCTTTGTTCTTGTTTATCCTCATTTTGGCAGAACCATTTTCCAATGGTGTTCTGAGAAAAGGTGCATGGACAATCCAACTTTGGAAGATTTTCATCTCTGAAAATGTCCTTATTCTCCCTCCAGAGTTGATTGATAGTCTGGCTAGAGAGAGAATCCTGCCTCTGATATAATTTTCCCTTAGAGTTGGAAGGGCCCTTGTGTTCTAGCTTCCAGTATTGCTGAGAAATTGCTCTGATTCTGGACCCTTTGGATGTGACCCCAACTTCCCCATCTCCCGTCCTGCCAATCTCGATGCCTCTAGACCACCCCTTCACACCTAGTATTCTGACGTTTTATGACAACGTGCTTGGAGATCCATCGTCTTGCATTGTGCTGGGTTCTTTATTTTTTGTTCTATTTTTATTTTTTTTTATTTTAATTCCAGTAGAGTTAACACACAGAGTGATACTAGTTTCAGGTGCAGAATATAGTGAGTGATTCAACACTTCTGTGCCTCCCTCGGTGCTCATCATGACAAGTTGCTGGTCTCTCGATGATCGGACCTTACTGTGTGGAAACATCTCCTTCAGCTCAAGGAAGGTCACTTGCACGGTAGTATATTTCTGAACAGCTTCCTCCCTTTTGTTCTCTCTTTTCTCTTTCCAAAGCTCACAGTATCAGATACTTGATCTCCAGGACAAATCCTCTAATTTTTCTCTCTTTCCTAGTCTCACTCTCTGTATCTTGTTATTCTTCTATCTAAAAAAAAAGTTTTTATCTTTATCTTCTAATCCTCTCAATTTTTAAATTCATGCTATTATATGTACATATTATATATATTTTTTCTGCATCCTGTTCTAATCTCCATGGATGCCACAGCTTCCTTTCATCTCTGTGAGGATATTATCTATGATACCGGGGAAGTGTTCTCTGGTACCTCGATTCACTTTCTTTTAAGCTGCTTTTCTATTAGTTTGCTGTCTGTGCTTCATATTAGAGACTTTCTGAAGTCCGCTGGCCTTTGTCTAGTTGCTAAGAGTGCAGTGCTGCAATGCGGACCCGAAGTTCTGGCCCCGTGGTAGGTTTCCGTGGGAGATCACTGCGCAGGGAGCAGGCTGCTTCGTGAGGACGCCCCCTCCCTCTGCCATGACATTATCTTCCCTCTTGACCAGTCAGTTTGTGCAGAGAGGAACTGGTCTGTCTCCTGCCCCGGGTGGTGGGATGGGGGTGGGGAAATATACCTCCCACCTGTGGGAGCTATGTGGGGAAGGAGGGCCAGGGAAGGGGGCGTCTCACCACTTAACATGCAGTTGGTCCTGTTTACCTTCAGGGTCTGAGTCTCCCTCTCCAGAGCCTAACCCTGCTTCCTGCGTGGCGATGGTGGGGTCGGGGGCCTGACTGCTGCTTATACAGACCTTGGGCTAATGCCGTCCTTTTAGCCACAGCCACGCCCTGCCTGGGAGCTCGTTGGTGCCTCCCCTTGCTGAGCATTTCTGGGATCCTGTGCACGAAACAGCTTTGTGTCTGCCTTTACCCTGTAGCCCTCCATGCTGGAAGTCAAGCTCCCCTGTTTGCCATTGGCTAAGTTTCTCTGTGCTCTTTCCACTGTTTCCCCCCCTAAATCCCAAAATTCTGTTTATATCTATTGCCTGCTATCATCTCCTTTCTGTTCTCTTTATTGTGGTTTTATGCCTTTTCTCATCTGTTCACTGTCACCTCTTTAGTCGAATCAGGGAAGAAATAGAGGTAAGTCTGTTCAGAACTGTTGAGCTTTCATTTCCATCCCTTCAGAATCCTTCTGTTTCCGGGGTCGGAGAGGGATCTTGTCCAATAGCAAGCCTGGCCGTGCCTGTCTTCGGCTTAGAATCAGGGCTCCCAATATTTGCTTAGGAGGCAAGCCCAGCGTCTTCAACATGGCTTGAAGGCCTGCAGGATTTGCCTCCTGCCTCCCCTCCCCTCTCCACTTACTCTTTTCCAGTGGCGCTGGATTTTGAAGACACCGTTCCCTCTGCCATAATGCTCTTCCCTCACCTGCCCTTCACCTGGTTGATTTCTCTTACCCCTCGTGTTCACCTCGCTTGCCTCCAGACCAGGTCAGGGTGCGTGCTCCCATAGCCTTCCGTACGTACATTTAACTCCCGCCTCATGTCTGTGTCCCTCACAAGGTGTAAGCTCTTAGCTTTAGCAGTGAGTTCAGCTTAGATGTAGGGGGTAGACCTGGGTTCTATGAGGCTAGGGATCACATCTGTCTTCATTAGTTTTGTGTCCCTGTGGCCCAGCACAGTGCTTCCATGAAAGGCTACTCAAAGCCTAGCTTTTCGTTGGATGGATGGATGGATGGATGGATGGATGGATGGATGGATGGACGGACAGATGGATGGATGGATGGATAGATGGATGAATGAATGAGTTTGCACCTGGCTCTTAGAAATCACCTAGTTCAATATCTGCTTGTTACATCTGAAAACACTAAGGCTCATAGACACAAGGGGAAGTGCCTCCAAACACACACTTTTCATATGTAATGCTAATAACAATCCTCTAAGGTCGTTTCTGCCAGCTCCTCTTACAGAGGAAGGAACTGGGGTTCCGAGAGTTAAAGTCACTCGCTTAACATCACACAGCTAAGTGACGGAGCCAGAATTATCACGCAGGTCTATCTGCTTTCGAAGCCCATCAATTTCTCCACTTTATGATGCCCTGAACAATAATATTCAGATCATGTTTGGAGGGGGGCTGCCAAGAATCAGAGAAGTGAGTATATGAGTCAGCTTTTGCTATTATAACAACCGCTAAACCTCATGGCTTACGACGACGACTAGCATTTTGTTCTCACCTGTGGGTCTGCTGGCCTTGGCTATGCTTGGCTCTGGGCTCTGGCCGTCGTTCAGGTCTGTTCCATGTATTTTCTCATCCCAGGACTAGGCTGAAGAAGCCGCCAAACTGTGGGGCATTTTGTTCATGGTAGAGAGCAGAAGCTCAAGAAGGCTGCCTTACAGGGACAGCCCTTCTAGAAGCTTTGGATGTGTGTGCTACATCCATTCAGATTCCACTGATCACAGCAAGTCAGGTGGCCAAGCCCACCATCCAAGGTGTGGGAGGTGTCTTCTCCCATGGGAGTGGGGGCTGTAGAGACTGAGCACCTGCTGGACGAGAATACAGTCTTGCAATCCCTGAATATATATATATATATATATATTATATAAATGCAAGCCATATATTTACCCCTTTTCTGACTTGGCACCTCACCCCCTTCTCTAGGCTGGACTCTTCAGTAACCAGGATATGCTATATCTACCAAGAACCCCAAAGGGGGAAGGCTGAAACAAAAGCATAGAGCCCAGTTAAACACAAAGAACTTTCAGTCTGCCCAGGTCCTTTATTTATTAATTTAACGAACATGTGTAAGATGCCTTGAAATGCTGGCCCTCTGCGGGTACCTGGCAGGGGAGCGGGGCATCACATTGCTTGCAGCCGATGACAGGGTTTGAAAGATGCCTGCTTCCTGGCTGATGAAATGTCACAGCCGGATGGGCCCTTAGGGGCCTCGCAGACCAACCCTTTCAGACAGAGCAAGTGTCATGTCACCCAGTTAGTGGAGTGGCAGAGCTGGGACTAGGTTCTGGTTAAGTGTTCTTTCTTGTCTTCAGAGAACACAGGACATCCATTTTGAGAGGACCCCTGGGTAGAGATGATCGGTGGCTGCTCTGGAGGGTGGCATGATGGGTCCCTGGTTGCCCATGAGTGACCTGGGCCTCCAGGGGGCTCAGAGGTAGTCTGGTCTCCAAGCCCCTGTGCAGAGGTTGGCCCCCATTCCAGCCCCGTTGGTGGCCCGAGCCTGGGGGCCCGGGGGTGGGGTGGGGAGGCCAGCTGCCTGTGTGGCTGATTTAATCATGCCAAGGTGTGTGTGGGAGCCCGTGTTCCTTCTCTCTGCTTAATCCAAACCATATTAAAAACAAGCCTCTCTCGGGGCCTCTGTTAATAATAAGCGGTTTATGCTGCTGCTTCGAGTGGGGGGATTTGTTCGCCTTTCATTCATTCCTCCTCATCCTTATCCCTCCTCCCCTCCTCCTGTGCCTGTGGATGGTAAGAGGAAAAAATAGAAAAGTGGTTAGCACGCGTTAAAATGGATGACTAAAATAAGGATTTCGGTGTTCGAGAGCTCACTGCTAGAGCTTCCCTCTGACCCTCAGCCTGGCAGCTCAGCCCCTGCCGGGCCTGCCCGGCTTCCCTGGCGGCAGGAGGGGTTTGCAGGCCTGGGCAGTGGTGCTTGGTGGGACTGCTGGGGCTGGGAGCATCCAGTGTGCCAGGGCCCCGGGCGCCAGGGGGCAAATTCTCCCACCGAACGGCAAAGCTCTGGAGGCTTGGGCCAAAGACAGCCCTGGAGAAGGATTCCCAGCCCCGCCGGTTTCTGGTCTTTGACCTCAGGCAAGTCACATCACCTCTGGGCCCCGTTTTCTCAGCTGCTCGGTAGGAACAGGGATCTGTCCTCACGGGGCAGTGAGGGTGACTTGCAGCAGTAAGGGCTGGGAAAAGCACTCTGAAAACTGCGAAGGAGGGACCCAGAGTTGGGGATGGGGATCATTCCTGTATCGCAAGCCCTGCTCCTCTGGAGACGCAGGTGGGGCAGGGGACAGGGAGGGGACCTCCTCCTCCTTCCCACATGGTGGCGGGTGTCATGTGGAGTGCTGGGACGGACCGGAAGAGAGCAGGACCCCAGTGCCCCGTGTCCTGTAGGAGTGGCTGTTCAGTGACAGCTGTACCTGGGAGCCGAGGGGCTTCACATGAGTCTGGAGCCCTGAGCGCCCTGTCTGCTGGGCCCTCTCCAGCCAGAGCACGTTAGCAAAACCTCCACAGGGCCAGGACTCTCTCTGGGGGCCCTTGATGAGGGACAGGAATGCAAAAGATAGTACAAAGAGCTGTGTGTGGGCTGGGCCCCTGGGCCATCCGCCTGCAAATCCCCTTCTTCACACGAAATTTAAGCCAGGTTCCCTCCACCCCCACCCCAACAAATGGTCCTTCCCCTCTGGCCCCTTCTTTGCTCTGCTCTGGACGTAAGGAAGAAGACTTGGCTGCCTGGTGGTTTTCCTCAGCTTCTAGGTCCCTGTGGCTCCTCAGAATGGGGTTTGGGTTCCGTGAAGCCAGCCAGCCCCGTCCAGGCCCCACCAGCCCTCACCCAGCCCCCACCCAGCTCCTGTGGTGAGCTTGCACATTGGGCCCAGGGCTGCAGAGCCCGGGTTTGGGAAGGAGAAGCAGAAAGACTCCAGAATAGAAACACAGATTCAAGTGGGTTAAACTCCAGCCCTGACATTTAATTAGCATCTTTTTCAGCTCCCACACTTGAAGAGTACCTGTTATTTCTTTTCTTTTACTCACAATACACTGTGAGCCAGGAGCGCTTGCCTGAGCTGCCGAACCTCTCCTTAGAAGTCAATCACTTTGGAGGCATGACAAACACTCCTGCAAGCCTGCGGTGACTGCTCAGGAAGTGAGGGGCTGCCTGCAATGCGGCCAGGGGGCCGTGGAGAGAGCAGGTGCCCCCCCCCCAATGCTCCCAGCTTCTAGTCTGCCTACCCTCCCCATCCCCTGGACATGGAACTTCTCAAAGTGGCACGGTGTCCAATGAACCCCAAACCACTTGCCTCTGGAAGTAGCAAGGAGAGAGCCCGGCAGAGCCTTTGGTACCACAGTCTGGGGGAGCTGTTCCTGCCTGGCCACGCTGAGGGTGGCTGGGCTCAGACCAGGGCTGGTGGGATGGCCCCACATCCACAGCCTCCCACCTAAGTAGAAAACAAAGTAAAAGGAGAGTGTAAAGTGGGGGTCTGGACTAGTCTTGGAGGTTGGGGAACCACTTATAGGCAGAGATCATGATGGGTGGGACAAGGCAGGGTGAGGCACGCATGGAAGGTTCCAGGCAGAGAAAAATGTCCGTGCTGATCCCCTAAAGCAGGAGGGAGCTGGGAACCTCCAAGGAATGGAACAAAGTATCTGTCACATCCATTCCTTTTTCTATGTCTTGCTGCCACTGTCCTACCTCAGGCCTGGCCACACCATTAGCCTCTTGTCAAGCTTCTTGGATCCTTCCCTTCCAACCCACCTTATTGGGTGCCACCAGGCTAATCCCCAGAAAATACAGCTTGGATTGTAACACCCACTTATCCAGAAACAGCTGGGGTCTCCTGTGGCCCCGAGCACTGTGACCCCCACGGTCCCTTTATTTTCCTCTCATGGTCTCAATTCAGCCACGTGGAGCCTCTCACCCTCCTGCAGACATACCGGGCTTTCCTGCCCCTGGCACCTATGCTCATGCCTGAAATTGTCCCCTTGCATTTCCATTAAGGTCTGTAAACATCCTGTCAGCCTTCAGGATCCTCCCCAAATGCTGCTTCTCCACGAAACCTCTTGACATGAGCACCCCAACTCTACCAGTGTGTGTACCCACCTGGGGCACTGGCCAGTTAGCAGTTGTAACCCATGTGCTGAAAGCCAAGAATGGCTTGGGCTGGAGGCTGGGGGAATCCAGCTGAAGGCCAAGGACAGGCCCCTTCCTGGGAGGTCTGAGAAGGCTAGTGTACTAAATTTGCCCTCACCTCTCGCTGTGCGCGTCCTAAAGATCTTCCCTCTATCCCACCCTGACCTGCCTCCCAGGTCCCTTGAGTGAGGTCTAGGCTTGCTTTTGCTTCACTGAGCTTAGTGTCTGGAGGGGCTTAGTGTCCAGCCTGTTGCCGCATTTACCTCTTTATCCCTGGGACTGCCTGAGAGGTGGGGTCATGTGTGCCATGTAAAATGATGGGATGACCATGGACTTGGGGTTCAGAGACCCGGGTTTGAATCCAGCTCTACCATCTGTTAATGTCTTATTCTTCGGCATATTATTTAACCTTTCTGACCTTCTACTTCCATGGAGACAATAAGACCTCCCTTTTAGGGATGTTGTGAAGGCCAAAGGAGATCATGTCATGGGCTAGAAGCATAGTAATTACTTATTTTAGGAGCTGCCCAGATAGTGGTGACTCTCCTGTCTGGAATACACCTTAATTTGGTTCTTTAATCACACCGGGGTGGAAGTTAGGGATTCTGAGACAGAGGCCCTGGCATTTAAAGTCGTCTTCTGTACCTACCCCTGTATCCCTCGTCCAGCACAGTGAGCAGTGTTCAGGCATTGCTCAACTGTGATTCCCCTGGCGAAGGCGGGCTTATATGGTATTTGACCCATTCCTGGCCCCTGAGCTGCTGTAGCTCACCTGTTGAAGGGGCAGACCCAAAGGGCTGTGTCCACCCACAGCCAACGGCTTCGGACCTGCCTGGGAGAGGAGAGAGCCTCTGTCCCTTTAGTTATGCACCTGGAAGGGAGCTGTGGGCACTGGGTCACATCCCTCGCCAAGGTGTGTGAAATTTCTGAGGAAAGTCTCTTTTTTTCTCAGGAATTGGGCTTGCTATTTGATGTTCTGAAGTCACACAGGCCTTTCTGCAAATTCTAACCCTATGATTTATTAACTGTGACACCCTAGGCCAGCTGCTTAATTTCTGACTCTCAGTGTTCTTGTCAATAAAACAGGGATAGAGTTACTAAATACAAAAACGTATGTAAAACACTTGGGGCATTTCCCACCCACTGAATACCCAGCATATAGGCTATGGTTGTCTACTGCGTCGCAAGGATGGTTCTAGGTGGGTAAAAACATGGACTTTAATTTCTGCCCTGCAGAGCTTACGTTCCAGTATGGGTAGGAGATAGACTATGGCAAGAGCAGGGCGGGGGGCCAGCTGACATTTAGCAGAACTACTCCAGGTGTTCTGCTGAGAATATTCCCCTCAGGAATGTGTATGGGGGGAAACAGTGATGCCAGTTGGAAGCGTCTGCAATAATCTAAGTGAGAGATGATGGGGGTTTGGCCCAGGTGTCAGCAGCAGAACTGGTGGAGAGTGGTTGGATTCTGGATATGTTTTGAAGCCAGAACTTCTAGGGTTTCCTGACCGGTTGGGACGGGAAGATGAAGGAAGTTAAGGGTGGTACCAAAGTTTTTGGCCTGAGCAATTGGAAGAATGAGATGTGGAAGGCTGTGGGCCTGGAGTAGGTTTGTGGGGTGGGATCAGCAGTCCTGTTTCGGACATGTTACCTTGGAAGGCCTACCAGGCGCCCAAGTGGAGGTGTTGGACGGCAGCTGGCTGTGAGTCTGGAGCTCAGAAGAGTGCGCTAGGCTGGAGACATCAGTTTGGGAGGCATAGCACTGACATGGGATTTAAGGTTGGGAGAATGGGAGAGACGGCCAGGGGATTCAGTGTGGATTGAGTTGAGATGGGAGCCAAGGACAGAGTGTGGATTCTCCAGCCAGAACTCAGGTAAATGTAAATACTCACGTGGCAGATACTGTAATGTTTGATTCTCTCAATGTCAAACTCCCTCTTTATTCTTCTGAATGAATAGTAAGAGCCTCTTTCTTTTCAAATCATCTATCAATCTATCACCTACCTACCTATCACCTATTACCAATCTATCACGGATCTATTATTGAGCTATTAGCTATCTGTTATCTACCTATTATCTATCTGTTGACTTTATCAATCTATTAACTATCTCTCTGTCATCTTTCTACCTATCTACCTATCTATCATCTATCCGTATCCGAATCTTCTTGCAGTAGTATACTTTGTATGCCAGAACTCTGTCTCATTTCAAAAATGCTGACTCGAGTCTCTTCTCAAACATATATTTAGCCTTCTTTGCCATCACACCAGATGTATCAAATGTACATTAACAGTCTTTTGGAGTTTGTTTACTTGGAACACCAGATCCAACTCTCCTATTTTTCCCACTTCCTGGAAAAGTGCACCTGTAGGGAATCTTAGGTGGTCCTCATGGATGAAAGGAAACTCATGCAGTTGAGGCCTTAAGAACTAAGGCCTAGGGTCGCCTGGAGGGCTCAGCTGGTTAAGCATCTGTGATCTGCTCAGGTCATGATCTCAGGGTCCTGGGATTGAGCCCCTGGTCTAGATCCCTGCTCAGTGGGGGTCTGCTTCTCCCTCTCCCTCTGCCGCTCCCCCTCTACCCCATTCCTGCAAGAAGAGAGCTCTCTCTCTCAAATAAATAAATAAAATCTTTAAAAAAAAAAAAAGAACTGAGGCCTAGACCCTGGCATCAAAGTGGTGGTCAGTCTCACTCATCTTTCCACATGCAGATCTTGAGTCAGTGAAAAAACACAAACACCAACAAACAAAAAAGCATCAACTACAAAAGACACATTTAGAATTCTGAGATCAGCCAGGACTGTGGGAGCCCAGCCCCAGTCCCAGGGCTCCCTCACCACTGTGCCCAGTCTCCTCTGCTCACTGGGGACAGCCAGCAGAGAAGTCACCTGATTCCTCAGTATGCAAAAAAACCTTGTTTTTTTTAGGAAGTTCTGTTCTGTGAAAGGGCCGTGGTCCTCTGAAGCAGCTGGAGCTGTTATGAGAGACTGGGCTGTCAAGAGGTGCTGTGGCTTCTGGAGTTTAATGAGTACATTTAAATGTTAGATGCAAATTAGACATAATATTAACTCTAGCTGCAAAGAGCAGAGGGGATAGTCAAACACCCTGAGGCTTTCTTCCGAATAGAGGAGCCTTTGCCAGTGTACAGACACGGCGTGATAGCTCTCCATGGCCTTGGCCAAGCCACATGGAAGTGAAAACACGGTGGTGTGAAGGGAAAGGAGCTCCTCTCCACACAGAAGATAGCTCCCCCGGAGCTCGCCTGCTCTCTGCAGCTCTGCCCGTCCTCAGGTGCGGCCACACGGCGCGCGTGGCTTTGGGAGGCAGCCGGGGTGCAGTCCAGCCGGGCAGCTGAGGCGGGGAGGCCACTCAGCCCCCACCTGCCTGCAATAATGCCCCGGCAGCCGGCACTCAGCCCCCTCCGGAGGTGCCAAATTCTGTTAGCAGGAGAGAGTCCTATTTCCATACCTACCTCTCTAATCACCAGCGCCAGCAAGTGGATTCATTAAAATGCACATGCAAGCACATTAGTTACAAACACAGCATCCCTCTTCACATGCAAATGCAATCAATAGGTACCAAGATGATTTGCATAATGGTAAAAGAAGAAGGAATTTTTTATAATGTGGCTTTTGGGGTGAAAACTTAAATTCGCGTGCGTCATATGTAATCTGAGCCGGTCTGGCAGCGTTCTCTGTCCTGCGCCTCAGCAGACAAGTGCTCTAGGACTCAGGGCATTTCCCCCAGGAAGCCCTCCTTGGAGACACCACCACCCATGCTCTCTGCTCCCTTAGTCCCTCCCCTCAGTACACTTGCCCCATATCAGGGTTGGGCCACCACTTTGCACTGGCCCACACTTCGCCTTGAGAGTGCTTTCCTTGTGGGCTTAAGCCTGGAAAAGTGCCCTGTCCTCCTCATGCTCACTGTGCAGAGCTGGCAAGACCTCACCATTGAGTCGGGAGGCTGAGTCCCTGACTGGAGAAATGAGCTGCACACGGCAACACCAATATTAGTTTGTGGCAGGGCTGGAGCTAGAACGAGGCCAGCCCTGAGGAAGTGCCCAGAGATGCGGCAAGGTGGTCGAGCAGGGATGTCTCCTTTCCCCGGGACATCACTGCTTCCCCTCGTGGCCTCAAGGTGCTGTGCGTCTCTGGAGAGATGCTTGGTATTAACTCGCAGAACAAAATTCAGTTGCTATTTGCCAGGTGAGGCCTGGAAAGTTCCAGAACCCACAGAAGGCACGTCTCCTGCCTTAAGGGATTCTAAATTGGAGATGGCTAACATTTTTTGGTTACAAGAACTATTTTTGCATCAGAAAAAAAAATAGGGTCTTCTCTTCACACAATGTACGCTAATGGAGAAGATAAACAATAGCGGGGGGCATGTGGGTGGCTCAGTTGGTTGAGGGGCTGACTTGATTTTGGCTCAGGTCATGATCTCAGGGTCCTGGGATCGAGCTCCGATGGGGCTCCATGCTCAGCATGGAGTCTCCTCAAGGATTCTCTCTCTCCCTCTAAAATAAATAAATAAATCTAAAAAAATATTTTAAAAAAAGAAGAGCAGAAAGCACTGTGAATCTAGTACTGCACGTACATTTCAAAAAATAGCTTATCTTACAATAAAATATATAAATATATATTTAAATAAATAAATAAAATACATAAAATATATAAATATATATTTTTAAAAATATTTATTTAAAAATATTTATTTAAACATTAAATATAAAATGTTAAAAATAAATAAAATATATAAATATATGTTTAAAATAGATAAAATAAAAAATATAACATATCTTTTCAGCCCACGGGCCATGCTTGGTGTGCCCTTAGGTCTGTGGATTCACCAATAGCTCCACCATCCACAGGGGCGTATGACTTAGAGTTACCACGCTAGAGAGATCGTCTGTCCTAGAGTCTAAGTTCCCTCTTCTTCAGCAGGCTCAGACAGGTAACCAGGCCTGGCGGTCTTTCCTCCAGTCATCCGAAACAGACTTCTGATCGGTGAGTCTGGAGGACCACCAACCGGGACTGGGGAGGTGGGGGAGATGGGAGATTTCCAGAATATTGGGTCATTTCTCAGAAGGATGAGGATGTTGGGCCAGAGCACGTGGCAAGTGGCTAATAATAACAGTTATAAACTGCTATTTATTTTTTTAAAAGATTTTATTTATTTATGTGACAGAGATAGAGACAGCCAGCGAGAGAGGGAACACAAGCAGGGGGAGTGGGAGAGGAAGAAACAGGCTCCCAGCAGAGGAGCCTGATGTGGGGCTCGATCCCACAACGCCGGGATCACTTCCTGTGCCGAAGGCAGACACTTAACGACTGAGCCACCCAGGCACCCCTAAACTGCTATTTATGAAGTAGCGTACACTGAGCACAAGGAGAGGAGATAGACATACAGGTGGATAGGATATGGATATGGACAGATCTCTCCCATGTAAAACCCAGGGCTTCCTGTTTGCCAGTCTCTGCATTGAGTCACGTTGTAAGAAGCAAATTCTAGCAGACAAAAGTAATTAAATGGGAATTCCAATCTTTACTGGCATCTCTCAAACAGCATCAAATGAAGGAATTCAAGACGCAATAAAATCTGCCAATGTTCTCCTTTCCTTCTCCCACACTTTGCGGCCTCCCTCAGAAGCTCTCACTTGGGAAATATTCCAGAATGTTCCCTGATACGTCAGTGTTTTTGCTGCTGCTTTCCCCTGCCTTGCCTCTCCTCGGCCTAAGATCTTCACCAGGCAGATAGATTTAACCTCTCTCACATCGGGTTTCGCTTCTACTCTGCCCGTCATGCAGGTTCTCCAAGGGGGAGGACAGGCCCGGGACTGACCCACTGGGAGAGAACCTGTCGCCCTGCCTTCTCCCTCTCTGAGGCAGTCTCTCTCTCTCTCTCTCTCTCTCTCTCTCTCTCTCTCTCCCCCCCCCCCCCGTTTGTCCTAACTGCTCTGAAAAAATCCAGACAATGGGTGGGCAGAGACAGAGCTCTCCTGAAAGATCAGGGCTGAGGAAATGCTGAGCAAAATTCTCCAAGGCAGGTGGAGGCCGAGGAGATGGAGAAAGAGGGACGGAGCCTGGGAATATTGTCCCACTTACATGCTGATAAATCTGATTCTAGTCACATAATCCTATCACTTAATCTTCACCAAACCCTGCAAAGGAAGTAGAGCCAACCTCATGTTACACAGGAAGACATGAGGCTCAGAGGTTAACCAGGTCCTTAAGGCGTTGCAGGCAAAGCCCTGAGCTCTGCCCAGGAGTCCTGATGCAGACTGTTCTCTGGTTTCCTGCTGTGGTCTCAGGTGCTTTCTGATAATCCCTTGACCATTTTCCCAGTCCAAGTTGAGCACATTCGACATTTGGTTTGCTTAAAATGGCATTTTCATACTACAGATCCATGTTATCGTATGGTGGTTCTGAAAGAAAATGCCATTTTTCTTCACATATTTTATTTTATTTATTTGTAAAGATTTTATTCATTTACTTGTCAGAGACAGAGCACAAGCAGGGGGGGCGGCAGGCAGAGGGAGAAGCAGGCTCCCCACTGAGCAAGGAGCCCTACATGTGACTGGATCCCAGGACCCTGGGATCATGAGCTGAGCTGAAGGCAGACGCTTAACTGACTGGGCCACCCAGGTGCTCCCCCCCTTTTCTTGTTTTGTTTTGTTTTTAAGACTTTTCTGCAGGTATTTTATACATACTCTGTCCACACCAGCCTTTCTCCCACTTTTAAACATGGATTTGTTGGCTTGTCCTCCTGCCCTTGAAAGTCCTCAGAGCCCTGCACCTGCCTTCCATCCCAGGCTCTCCCAGGTGGGACTGCAGCCAGCTAAAGATGGCCATGTTGCTGGTTCCACACAGGAGGGAAAACAAGAGTAAGTGCCTCTGAGAGACTGAATTTCGGTCCCCCCAAAATTCGTATGTTGAAATCCTAAACCCTAGAATTGGACTGTATTTGAAGATAGGGTCTTTAAAGAGGTAATTAAATTGCAACGAGGTCACTGGTGTGGGTCCCAATACAATATGACTGGTGTCCTTATAAGAGGAGATCAGGACACAGACAGGTACAGAGGGAAGACCATGTGAGGACACAGAGAGAAAATAGCCACCTACAAGCCAAAGGGAAAGGTGTCAGAAGAAGCCAACCCTGTGGACACCTAGATCCTGGACTTCCAGCCTCCACAGCTGTAAGGAAATACATTTCTGTTTTGTAAGAGGCCCAGTCCATGGTAATGGGTTATGGCAGCCCCAACAAATGAATATGGTGCCCTTCTTTGGATTTGCCAGAGGCCCGTGTCCTAGAATTGATTCCATGGGGGTCTGACAGAACCAAGAAGAGCCCTGGGGCCTGCCTATGCACCTCAGGGAGGGGCAGTCTGCCCCAAATCTCATGACTGGGAGGTTGCTCTCCTCCAGACCACAGCAGTACCCGTGAGAAAGTTCAGCGCAGTACTGCCAGGCATCTGAAGAGTCGTAGGAAGGAGTGAGTCCCAGCCGGTTCTCACAGACCAGCTGAACTATGGCTCACAGACAGTAGCATGAGCGTCATCTGGGCGCGGGTTAGAAACACAGACTCTCAGGCCCGGCCCCACATCTGTGGAATCAGACTATTTTCACAAGGCCCTTCGGGGATTCGTATGCACAGTAAGGTTTGACAAGCACTGCCTCTGATCCATAGGCCCTCGACTCTCATGCCAGCTCCAGTCCTTAGTGACCTGTGTTCCTCCCTTGTATCCTCCACACACCTGGATGGCCCAGGCCAGAGGACCCAGGGCAGTGCTGCCAAGTCAGCCACACATGGGGATCGTTTGGGGAGCCTGGAAGGCTCTTGATGCTGAGGTCAACTCTGGGCTAAAGAAATGAGAAGCTCTGTAGGGAGTGGGGGCAAAACCCAGGCAACAGTATTTTTTAAAGCTACTCAAATGATTATGGATATGTTTGAGGTCGTATCAATTATCAACCGCCTCATAACAGCCCCCAAATTCGTGGCTTAAAGCAATAATCATTTATTTAGTTCATGATTCTCCAGGTTAGCACTTTGGGCTGGGGTCTGCTAGGCAGGACCTCTGGTTGCCGCTGGGCCCACGCATGGGTCTCCAGGCAGCCAAGGGCCAGGAGAGTAGCTCTGCCTCTGGAGGATGTTGCAGGGGCAAGGAACGGGGTGTGGGGGTGTGGGGGCTGGGCCTTATTTTCCTCGGCCATCTGTAAGTCCAGCCTAGGCTTGTTCACATGGCACCTTGGTAGAGGAGAGAGAGGCATCTAGGCTCAGAACTGGCACCATGTGGCTTCCACCATTGTCTTGTGGCTGAAACAGGTCATAAGGCCGGCACAGATTCAAAGAAGGGGGCAACTGATGCCAGGGTCTTAAAGGGAGTTGCTGCAGAGTCACTCTACAGAAGGCCCAGGCATGAGAAGGCATGGAGAAGTGTAGCCATTTTTGCAGGCTGCCATATTGGACTGACAAGGACTCACTCCTCAATCAAACTCTAGCCAAGCTCCCCTGAGCCTCCTTTCAACTAGACCTTGTTTTCGCTCTGTCCTTGGCCCACTGAGCATGTGCAGTTTTAGCAAGAACCCTGCCAAGCCAGTTCAGGGAGAATGCCCCCCCTCCCGCCCCGACCCTTGATGTTTGCTCGAGTTCCTCCCCACCATCTCCATCTTTGATACCTCACCAAGTTCCTCTTAGTGACTGTCCACCCTCCCTCTTGCCCGGCCTGTTGGCCACAAGTCCCCAGCAGGCCCTGTTGGGTTGGGAATGGTGCTCAGCCTCTCTGCTCTGATGCAGTAAGCTAGGTGCAAGTCTTTCTTGCCATGTTTAGGACGTGTCTGATGTAATTTCTCTTTAACAGGACCCCTGAGGTAGAGGAGTGTCTCCCTCTTCCTTCCTGCTCTGTCCCCTACTCGGCTGCTTTGAATGGGCCTGAGCTCACCCCAGCTCTTACCAGTGCTTTGCAGGTTGAAGCTGGACTGAGGCGGTGCTGCGGGGAGCATTATGGTGGCTTGTGCTGAAAGCCCAGGGGTCTCCTTGTGATCTCAAACAAAAAGAATGTTCCCTGGACCTCCCTTAAGCCGAAATGTCTCCTCTTGTAGAAGGATTATGATGCCTACCTAGCAGGACTGCAAAGCTTAAATAAAACAGCTGTCAAAGCTTCCGGCTCACAGGCAGTAAGTCAATTGGGTTTCTTTCCTTAAAGACAAATCTCACTAATTGGGATTCACTAGGGCAAAGGCCAATGCGAATGAACATAAAGTCTAACTGTGGACTTTTCCCTCAATGGTGGTTGTATTCTCCCAACCACAGAGCAACCAGCCAAATATTCCCTGCAAGACAGAGTTCCTTGGAGGTCTGCAAGGACAAATAGCAACACCCTGATGGGTGGTAAATGGAGATCCTAATGGTCTGAAAGTGGTTTCTTCTCCTTTCGATCCTGTGTCCGTCTACACACAGTAGGCTCTTACCTCCTGTTTGTTGCAATGGCCGGGTTGCTGCAATCCCGTTTCCTGTGGGCAGTATTAACAGCAACAGTAATACCAGTGAATAGTGCCATTGACCGAGGCCTTCCTAGAATCTCCCTCACCAAATGTCTACACAACCCCAAGAGGCAGGAATTATCCAGCCTTCGTGGATGAGGATACGGACTCAGAAAGGTGAAGTGACCTTCTGAGATTCATAAAGGAAGCAGTGCAGAGGCTGGATGCCCACCCAGGCATCTGTCTGCTTTCAGATGCCTCTCCTGGGTGGTTCTAAGGGACCCTTCCGCTGGACCCCTCTCTGGACTCACAATATGGCTAACTGGGGGCTCCAGGTGACTGAGGTTCGCTGTGGTCACGGCCACAGATGGTAATAGCCTGCCCTCGAGTCCCTGTGCGTGGAAGGGATGTGGATCTTACCATTAAGGGTTGGAGGGCAGCGTTGGCCCATGAAGAGGGCCCCCAGACCTGCCCACGGGGGTCTTTGCAATTTTGTCAGGGGACCCATAATGGTGAATCCCTGGGTGCCTTCCTGCCAGCCCCAGTGTTTCCTGCCTCTCACTCAGCTTTGTCCCTTTGGTGCTATTAATGCCTCTTAACTGTGAAAGATTTCCTATAAACTGGGCCTGACATTTTGAAAGTCTGAGATTGGTAATTGGGTCTTTGTTCTGCCAGACTCAGGCCGTGCTGAGGTGCATTTCTCCTCAGCTCGATTATTCCTGCCCAAATCCCAGGCTCCTCCAGATGCCGGGGCCTGCCAAAAATGCATATCTGAGGTCACCCCAGGGCAAGCAGGCCCCTCTCAGAATCCAGAGCCCACCAGAAAGGGCTGCTTCTGGAGCACTGTCCACCAGTTAGTGGGGAGGGGTGCAGTAAGGGAATTCTTAAACCTAAGGTTTCCAGCTAGGGTCCACGAACTTTCTGGGGGTGGGGGGAGGTGTGCGGAGGGGCTCCAGAAGTTTCCTGAACTTCTTGAAATTGCGTGCAAATTTTTGGTAGAGAGGGTCTAAAATGTTTATCGGATTCTCAATAAGGCCAAGAACCCCCCCAAAGAGCTTAAGAATCACTAGTTGAAAAAGCAGGGATTAGAGAATTGGGAACAGTTAGAGGCAACAGGGGTGTTGATTCTAGAGAAGAACAAGAGGATGAAATGGATTTTAGTAAATCTGAAGTTTTGTTTTTGTAATAAAACTGTTTCTTAATGATGCGATTTCTTGAGATGTAAAGTATGCCCTGTGCTGATTCACTCCGCCCTCCTAAGGGCCCTTCCAGGTAGATATCCCATCCTCATTCTACAGATAAGGAAGCGGGTGCTCAGAGAGGTTAGGTGACTCGTCTAAGGTCACACAGCTAATGGTGACATCAGGATTGGAATATGGTTTTATCTGCCTCCAGAAGACAAAAAAAAAAAAAAAAAAGTGCCGTAGGAGAAGCTAATTAGGAGTGAGGATAAACTTTCTCCACATGGTTGGCTCTATGTTGAGATAGTAGTGAAGGCACCCTAAAGTTTTGCTACTTCTAGAGATGTTCAACTATTTCTTTCATTTTGTAGCATTCAAGACTTTTTATTTTTTACTTATTTGTTTTTCTAGAGTGGTGGGGGGAGGTGAGCAGAGGGAGAAGGAGAGAGAATACTAAGCAGGCTCCACGCCCAGCAAGGAGCCCGACATGGGGCTCGATATCGCGACCCTGAGATCATGACCGGAGCTGAAATCAAAAGTTGGACGCTTAACTGATTGAGCCACGCTGGTGCCCCAAGACTTTTTTTTTTCAGTGCTATTGTATAAATTACTTTATTCAGGTCTTCCGAGCCCCCTGTACAGGACAGAGACGTCCTGCACATTGGCCACACTTGCCAGTATCCTGTGACGAGCAAGCAGCAGCCCCAGGTCGTCTGGCTCTGTCTGCCGGAGTGTCTTCTCACACTCAGCCCACTGAGGCCACTGCACGGCCACGACCGGCTGGACCAGGGGACCCCTAGGAATCCCTTCTGGCTTACGAGCTCCAGAACTGAAAAACGGGTTGCAGCCATTGGCGGTTTCAGCTGTGATGCCTGCTCTTTTGTGTTTTCCTCCGATAGTCCTTTTCTTTGTGAAAGAAGAAAAAGAAAACCCAAAATTTCATGAAAAAGAAAAAAAGAAAACACTTTTTGTTACAACCCAAGGTATCATAAAAGCAGGTACCTCAGACCCAACCTCAGAGAGACACAGAATCGGTGGGGGGGGAGCCCCCCGAGCCGAGCGGCAGCACTGCCGTCGGCACAAACCACCCCTGCAGGCCTGGCAAATGAAGTTCAGGTGTGGTTTGGGCGGTTCTAGGAGCTGGTGGGTGAGGTGTTTCCTAACAGCTGACTTGGGGCAAGGTTGAATTACTGTGGACGTGTGTGTGCACGCAAGTGTGTGCGTGTGCACGTGCACTCACAGGCAGCAGGAGGAAGGATGTGAGGCAGGTAGGGTGCAAAATAGAAGGAGGCCCCTACCGCCAGGATCCTGCAAGTGCAGGGTGGGCCCCGAGGATGGGGACCCCCTTCCCTCACTTGCGTCCCCCTGGGTCTGAGCCTGGGCGACAGGGGCGGGCACTCTCACTAAAGGCATTACAGGCCCCGGTGTCCATTTCTGGCTCCTAACAGTCAACGAAGAGAATGATGACTTGAACATCCTTTTCCCTCGAGAAGGAACAGTTGGCGGGCTGGGTGCCTATGGCGCGAGCATGTGCCATGGCCTGTCCTTTAGCTGCTGGTGTGGGCGTGAGCACCCCCCCGTCCCCACGGAGAAACCCTCCCACCATCGTCCTGCTCCATAGCGTGGACTCCGACACAACGGCTGGCTGAAGACGGGCCGCCTAAGGAGCACTCGAGGAGGAATTGAAGACGACGATGAGTACTACTTGCCTCATGGCCTTCTTGATCAAATCAGGAAGCTGCATGGAGCTAATCAAAATTCTGTCAGAGCGCTTTGAGCGTCTCCAGTACTTCGGGAACCAATATGAAGAAGAGACCGTGCATTTCATTCTGGCTTTTCATTTGTTGGGGAATAAATATTATTCATGAAGGTTTTATTTGCAGAGCTCGAGAGTAGCAGCCTGAAACCTTCTCTCCTATCTTGTTTAGAAACAAAATGTGAAAAATTTTAAAAAATGAGCCAGTTTAATTTTTGAAGTGTAAAATATCATCATTTCCAGCATCAAGTCATCCAAGCAGGTTTCTAGTTAACATTAAATCTGCATTTAAGACACAGGCCCCCAAACCAAACGTGTGAGACTGGGATGTCTTAAAAATTCCTGAGGGGATTCCTAAGTCATCTTCTGTGAAAGAAGGAGTCCAGCCTTTGGTGCCAGACAGGCCTGGCTTGGAAATCCTTGCAGGCCCCTCTGTGAGCAAGCTTCTCAGCCCCATTCGCCTTGGTTTGCCCATCTGTAACGACAGGGCTGTAAGAAGAAAATGACTGTATATATTAGGTGGCGGCTTAACAGCCAGGGTCTTCCCAGGGTGGCCATTTATTAGGTCTGGGCTCAACAGTCTTCCTTGAAACAAGTTTAGTTGCCTTTCCCTCACCTACCCCCACGCGCCAAGCTCCCTCCTGACCTATAACGCTGTGTTTATCGAATTCATACCGTCTTCGTGCTCCGACACGATCTCGTCCAAGCATTTGTTTCACTGTCTGCTCCCGTATCGGAATGTGAGGTCGGGGAGGGGGGATGTGCAGGGAGCTCTTTTGCTGTTTTCCGCACCATTTCTATTCCTAGGTTTAAAATAGCCTGATATGTAATACATGCTCAATAAATATTTGTCGAATGAATGTGGCATGACTTTCTTTTTTTAAAGATTTTATTTATTCAAGTATTTTAGAGAGAGCAAGAGCGAGCACGGGTGGGGCGAGAGGCAGAGGGGAAAGGAGGGGAGAGGGAGACGGGGAGAATTTCAAGCGTGCTGAGCATGGAGCCCGACATGGGGCTGGATCTCACCACCCTGAGAGCATGACCTGAGCTGAAACCAAGAGTTGGATGCTTAACCAACTGAGCCACCCAGGCGCCCCTGGAATGACTTTCTAACTCTTTTCCTTCCTTCATAACTGACTGTGACAGTTACCTTGTCTCTCCATGTTTTAGTTTCTTCATTTGTCACAGAAGCAAACTGGTCTAGATTGGTACTTGGCAAACGACTCAGCCGGTGGGCCAGATTTGGCCCACTGGTTTTGTTGTGAATAAAGTTTTATTGGAACCAGCCATGCTCATTTGTTTACATACTGTCTGTGACTGTGAGTAGCTGCGGAGACAGTGTAGCTCGCAAGCCTGAAATGGTTACTATCTGCCCCTTTATAGAACAAGTTTGGCCCTTCTGGTTTAGCTGAACTCTGAGATCTTTACGCTCCTGATGCTCTTAACCTTCTGTGAAACACCCACACTATGTACACTGCCTTGTTTAATAACAAATAGGGGATTGATTTTCTGGAACTTCTTCCAAGTTTCATGTGAGGCCATGAATCGACTTTGGCTGTGGAATTTAGACTAATAGTTTGGTCCCTTCTCCATTACTTTCCAGCCTTCTCCCCAAAAGGATTTAAGGCCCGCATAGTATAATTGCTGTCACCTTGAGATTTGTTGTAACTTTTTCTTGTCACCAGTGACTTCGATTCTTGGGCGGAATTGTCTTAATACCACACTTAGAGCACGCCTGGCTTTGGAATCGATAATGTTTCTAGCTGGTGTTGCCCCAGCCTCAATGTCACAAAACGTCAGCTGAGATCTGGGGGCGGAGCAAGAGGGCGGCAGGCTCCTTATTTCTCCGAGGAGTCTCTGCTCTTTTTAAGCTCCCTGCCCACGCAGTTCCACAAAGGACTGTTTGAGAAGCGGGGCAACGTGGTATCATTGAAAGAACATGGGGTTGGCTTCAGAGAGATTGTGGTTCATGTTCAATATCTGCCATTTACTGGTTCCATGACTGTGGACTGGAAACATAATCTTGCTCCAGCTTGATTGCCTCCTCTGGGAAGTGGAGGTGGATTGATGAGCACCTCATAACGGAGAGTGAATAACAGTGGTCATTTGGTAAATGTTATCTGAGCACCTGTCCTATAGCAAGCATTATTCTGGGTCCTGGGGTTATGGCGTAAACAAAACAGACAGCGTCCCTGCTCTCATAGACCTTAGCTCTTTTGGAGGGAGGTAGACAAATAACCAAGCAGGTATTTCATGTCATGACAAATGCAATGAAGAAAAATAATGCAGGGAAAGGGAGAGAGAGCAACAGAAGGGTGCCGTTTATCAAATGGAATGTTCAGGGATGTCCTCTTTAAGGGGGTGACATTGGGGTAAGACCTGAAGGGAGTGAGGGAGAGACACAGGCATATCGGGGGGAATAATATCCTGACTCAAGGAGGCAGCATGTGCAAAGGCCCTGAAGCAAGAGCTTGCTGTTTGAAGAAGGGCATGTGGGCCAGGGTGTCCGGGGCCGAAGGAGGGAGGGAAGAAGCTCAGACATGAAGCTGGAGGAGCAGCCAGGGTTTGGATCCTCTAGGGCCTCGAGGGGCCACGAGAGGTGAGGTTCTACTCTACGGGTGGTAGGAAGCCTAAGGAAGGTTTTGAGCAGGGCTGGGAAATGAACCGACTTGTGTTTGAAAACAATTCTGGCTGTTGTGTGTGCAGAGTAAACTGTGAGCTATTTTTTGTGCTTCTTTTAACGGCTTGCTCCTAGCGGCAAGACAGTGTGAGGTTAGTTGGGGAAATGTCTGTTTGCTGAAGGGCAACCGGAGAGCAACCTCCCCTTGGCAAAGCGATTCCCATCCTAGCAGGTTCGGGCTCAGGCTCGGGTCCGGCCGGTCTGGACGTGGGGCAGGGACACCCCGACCTCTGGCCTGTGCCTCCTCTCCCAGCTGAGGCTGTCCACTCGTCCTCCTTGTCAGCCTTCAGCTGCAATTAGAGGTTGCTGGACGATTTGCCGTGTTTGAAATTGGGCCATAAAAATGGGAGATGATTACAAGTGCTTTAGAAAGACCAAATGTCATTAAGCCTCCCAGATCTGCTGTCTGGAAAGCCTTCCTCCCAGGCCGCTTAGCTGAGCCGCTTGGAGGCGCCGAGCCGTGTCAGCAGGGCTGGCAGCACTTTGGGTGGGAGGGGAGTTCCCGAAGGCAGGGCTGAGGGGACAACAGAGCAGATTGTGAGATTAAAATAATTTTGTCAGCTTAAAAACTCAGGACCCAGAGTGGGGCCAGCTGCCCTGTGCCCTCAGTTATACCAGCTCTCAAGGAGGAACGGGGCTGGGGTCACGTGGTGCTTTCCTCCCCGGCCACAAACTCCCTGTGACCGGTGTCCTGTGCAGTCCGCTCTGTCAGCTCAGGTCCAGGAGGAGTCGCCATTCCCTCCCCACCCCTGCCCTCCTCAGGGCTCCCAGCTCCTTCCTGCAGGTGTCACATCGACTTCTGACTTTGGAGCACCTGCAGGTGGGGCCTTTGCCCTGTCTTCTGACCGAGTGTCCCCACGGCAGGTGTGCAGGGCAATTCCAGGAGGACGACCTATCGTCCTGGTTTGTCTGGGACCGAGGGCTTTCCCTGGATGCTTTCCGTTCTAAAACTGGGCAAGTCCCAGGCAAAGCAGGGCTAGCTGGTTACTCTAGAGGTCTCGTGTGAAGAGCAGAGGCTGAGTTTGGTTGTTTTTATAACCACTTTATTGAGAGTAATTACATGCCACCCATTGACCCGTTTAAGGTGTATAGTTCGGGAGTTTTCAGTACATTCACAGTATGTAACCATCATTACAATCAATTTTAGAACTTTTCGTCACCCCCTAAAGAAACCCCAGGCCTATTAGCAAGCAGTCACTCATTTCTGCTCAATAGACTTCCACCCGCCCCATGCCCCTAGCCTTGGGCCACTGTTCATCTACTTTCTGTTTCTTTAAATTCATCTATTCTAGATATTTCCTATGAATGGAACAACACAATATGTGCCATTTGGGTCTGGCTTCTTTCACTTAGTGTCATGTTTTCAAGGTTCATTCATGTTGTCACATGTATCGACACTTTGCACCTTTTTTATTGCTGAATAATATTCCATTGTGTGGGTACAGCACGCCTATTTGTCCATTTGTCAGTTGTTGGGGTTGTTTCTACTTTTTGGTTATTAGGAATCATGCTGCAATGAACAGTGATGTGCACATGTTTACGTGGACATGTGTTTTCATTCTTCTTCAGGAGATATCTAGAAGCGGGATTGCTGGGTCAGAGAGTAACTCTGTTTAATCATTTGAGGAACTGTCAGACTGTTTTCCAAAGCATTTTACAGTCTCACAGTGGTGTGTGAGGGCTTCGATTTGTCTACATCCTCACCAAGCCTTACTGTCCTTGTTTTTACAGCCATCCCAGTGGGTGTGAAGCGTCTTCCACTGTTTTCATTTGCATTTCCTTGAGAGCTAATAATTGGGTGCTGTGTTCGATTTCTGCTCCTAGCTGAGCACTTGGCACATTGGCTGGGGCAAAAGTGGTGCTTAACAGGTGATGGTTGGATCTAAGTAGTAGAAAGCACCCGCCAGACTCCCATTGCTAGAGGGAGCGCGCCTCTGCGGCTACGGTGGGTGGGTCTTCAGTGGGTTTGAGGAAATATCTAAGAACTATCTACCGAGGGTCAAGACAGAGATGAAGGGCCCTTCCTCACTGGTGCGGGACACCGTTTTGTCATCCAGAGATGGTGCTTTGATGCCAAACATATGGGGGTTCAAGTCTCCCTGCTGAGGCCCTTGTCCTCAACTGTGGCAGGGGAAAAGCAGCAAAATAGTGAGTTTTGAGGCTGGGGAGCCAGCAAAGGGCCAGATTTTGGAGGACCTCACTGTGGTCCTGCAGGCAGGGCAGTGAAGTAGGTTTGCATGGGAGAAAGAGCACAGATCCCAGCCAGAGGCAGCCAGCGTGCAGGAAGCTGCTGCACGAATGCGGGTGGTAGGTGATGGAGGCTGAAGAGAAACAGTGAGAGAGGACGGCGGGGGGGGGGGGTCATCGGGTGGTGGGGACTTGGACACTTGAGGGTGAGGGGCATGGACCTCTTTGTAAATCTGATGAGACACAAAGACTTTTCCCCAGGAATAAGGTGCATAAAATTTAGCACGCAGTTTTCAAGGTGGCAAGAGAACTACCTGGAGCTCAAGAAGGTCCTCGTCTCAGCTTCGCCCTGTCATGCTGGTGGTTGTCAGCAAATCGCTTTCCCTCTCTGAGCTTCACTTTTCTTCTCTGTAAAGTCTCCGGGCTGCACCAGATGGTCCACAACTTCCTCTCCTGTCCTGAGGGCTTTGGCGCTGATTAGTACTCGAGCACACTCTCTGTGGAGGTCAGGCCTGGAAGACGTCTTCCCTGGGGAGGACGCAGGGACCAGAGTCAGTGGGTGACGGGCGCTGACCGTGTTGGGAGAGCCAGTGGTAGGAACTGCTTTGTTTGCCTTGCGGTTTTTATTGAATGTCTAGGAAGAAAAAAAGCGCACAAAATTTATTTCCCACCTTATAAATAATGCATCGGACAGAGGTGGCCCGGAGGATTATTGCCTGCTGTCTGGCTTCGTGTTTGTTTATAACTATCTGAAGACTTTGAATTATTTCAGAACTCAGATCCAAGCATTTGGCTGAAAATTTTGGTTTGGTTTATAGTCCTCATATCCCTCCCCAAGTAATTATTCTCAACATGCTTTCCCTGGTTGTCCCTGCTGCTCACTGCTACATAGGCTGGGGTGAGACGTTCATTTCTGCCAAGGACCAGATGGAATTCCAGGGAGGTCAAGGGAGGAGGTAGAGACGGACCCTCTGGGTCCCAGCTTTTGTCTGAGAGGAACCAGGGTGACCGGAAACATGCTAGGCAAAGCACTTGACTTTTTGGAAGTTTTGCCCACTGCACAATGCAGGAGTGGACTAGCTCTTTAAAATTCCTTTAGCACCAACATGTTATAAGGGAACTTTGCTCCCAACTTGTTTTTATTACTTAAAGACAATAGTTCTCCAAACTGATCATTGGCCTGTGCAAGGCTGGCTGGATAAGAATCATCTGGGAGCTTATTAAAAATACAAATTCCAGAGTTTTAGGACCAGGCGAGAGATTCTAATTTTTGGGGTATGGGATGGGACATGGGAAAATATATCCTTTTAAAAAAATTATTCATTTACTAATTTAAAAAATCTGCTTTAAAATATGTATGTTTATATTTTTTTTGCTTTCCCCTCCACTAATTTGCTAAGGTGACTTGAATGTAGATCCAGGTTTGAGAGCCATGCTTTTAGGTAAATGTTACTGTATTTCAGCTTAATTTAATAAACATTTGTGAAGTATCTACTATGTGCGAGGTGTTTTGCTCAGTAAGATGAAAAAGACACAATTTCTGCTTTAGTTCTCAGTCTGGTAGTGGAGAAAGACAGGTGGAAACTAATCCTGCTTTAGTGTGAGAGATGCCTCTACCAGCTGCAGAAGATGGAGTCATTAAAGTGGTTTGGACATGACAAGGCAGGAGACAGGGCTAGTGTGTGGATGGTTCCAGGCTTAGAAAGACCAAGCCACCTGGTCACAGAACTCACTTTGTTTTGACACCTGGTTCGGGGTTGCAATGGATTTACCTTGCAACAATGATGCAACACTGTAGTCATTTCATTGAAAGTCAGGAATGATACAAGAGTCCCTGATGGGGTTTGGCATTGTTCTGGAAATTCTTGCTGATAGACTATGCGGAGGCTAGGATCAGGTTATGTCAATGTGGAAAGTAGGAAATAAAATCGTTATTATGTATCGGTGATTTGTTTGTGTACTAGGAAACTCTACAGAATAAGTTGAAAACCTATGAAAAGTAGTATGACAATTTAGTAGCTGAAAATACAATACAAAAATGGATAGTGACAGTGAGCGGACAGGCTGCCTGGTCATGGGGTGAAGGGCTAGGAGGGACAGATTGCAAAAAGGCATCAGGAAATTTGGGGAATAATAGATATGTTCATTGTCCTAATTGTGGTGATCGTTTCATGGGTGTCTACATTGGTCAAACATATTTCATTCTCACCTTAAATATGTGCATTTATTAGATCTCAATTATCTCTCAATAAAGCTATAAAATTATGCAGTTCCTATATATTGGCAAAAACAAATTGGGAAATATAGAGAAAAATCCTGTTTGTTACAGGAACAAAACCCATAAAATATCTGGAATAGCCATAACAAAAGAGTGAGGATTTATGTAAATAACAGTAGGGGAACATGTGTGGACCTGGAGGGTAGGAGAGGGTCCACCATGGGCTAGCCCTACCCACCCCCACCCCCCACCGCGATCGTTTTCAGCTGCCTTGCTCTGTTCATCATTGTCGGGAGCAGGCTCTCAGGTGGTTGCTCATTCAGCAAGGGTTTATTACACACGTGTTCTGAGCCACGAACCAGCTAGGCACTGGGGCACAGTGAAGAGGCGAGGTTCCCCCTCGGGCTCCGCTTGCCAACCGAGCCTGCCTGCCACTTTGCCCTCACCTCGCGTCCTGCCCCCGCGTTCACCAGGTGCAACCACACTCACTCTCACTGTTCCTCCGGCTTGCCAAGCCTGGGCCTATTTTGGGACTTTGGTGTTTGCTGTTCCTTTGCCCTGGGCTTTACAACACCGGCCGCTTCTCCTCATGCAGCTCAAAGGTACCTCCTTCCCTCCTTAGAGAGGTGCCACGGCCACCCTTGGACACCCTGATTACTCTGAATTCACTTTATAGTATTTGTTTAGCACTGTATTGTTTGCTTCCCTCCCTCTGGACGTTAGCTCTGTGAGAGCAGGGGTGCTTTCTGCTTTGCTTACGGTTCTCCCTCGCGCGTGGAACGGGCTCGGCAAACAGTGGGTGCTCAGGAAACATCAACTGAACCAGTCTCCGGCTGGACTTTCATGACTTCATCTGGCCTCTACGGGGGCTTTGCTCACCCAGAGGGAGAAACATTTTTATCCTTAGCTTGGCCTACACGGGTTGGCAGGTTTGCAAAGAAAAATGATGAAGCAAAGATGGAAAACTCAGTCTATTTCAAAAGCTGTCAAGTTCATTAGATAGATATCTCAAGGTTACCTAAAGCCTCGTGGGCTTACATCATCCCAGCTGATGCTGCTTGCATGGGGTGTTAGGCCCATATACCCTGCTCACTGCTAGATTCGGAGGATCTGGCAGGCATGGTCAAAGCCGGCTGCCCCTGCCCCCGATCTGGGAAGGACCCAGGACAAGCTTCCCAGCCCTGGGCAGCCAAGGGCACCTCCAGGGCTGTCCTGGCCTCTCTGGTGGACCCAGGCTTTTGCTCTGGGCATAGCAGCTTGACAGAAACAAGTCTCAGGCTCCCAGCTGTCCTGCCCTCAGCTTAGAACATCTAGAATGAATCCACACAGCCTGCAGATTGTTGAAAGGAGGTTATGCCTCTTGACCCAGAAGAATTCTATTCCATGGCTTGAGATGACATGCAGAGTGTTCCCTGGTTGTTGGGAACCCTCCAGAGTCCCCTAGGATAAGGGACGGGACAAAGGCACGCCGGCCACGTAGCAAGCACTTGACTGAAATTTGTGGAATGTTGTTGGAAGGGGCAAGACACAAGCAAATGCCTCCACACAAGACATGCCCATGGCTTATTCTGGATGGGTCTCTCACTCCCGTGCCTCTGTTCTCCCTGTCTGCAGTATGTCCTATGTCTGCTCTCTGGGTTAACAGATGACTTTTCCTGGTTTTCGTTTGGATTAAGTCTGATTTTCCCTACCTGGTCTAATCTGGTGCCTGGCCCAGCCTCGTCTGGATCTCATGGCCCTGAAATGAAAGACATCTATTCCTTCTGTGGTTTTCAGGGCTCCTGAGAAAGTGGAGGGGCTCTTGTCCTTGGTCATGATGGAGGCAGAAGCCCTGGCAGCCTGGGGCAGAGACAGCTATGGAATGCCCCCCGGGCTTGCGGGAGAGAGGCCGGGCTTGTCTGCTGGGTGTGGCCCAGGCTCTCCGGTGGGTACCGCTCTGCCATGGCGAGCAGTGAGCACACTTCCCTGGCTGGTCCGTGCGGCTGTCGGGTCCTCAGGAAGCAGAGTACACACAGGTGGGTTAAACGTCAGTTAAAGCAGGTGCTGTGGGTGACAGGCTGGGGCACCAGCGGAGCCTCTAACCCCCACGCCCCACTCCCTTTTTCCCTCCGTGAGCTGGGGTAGGAGTGATGTGGTCATCTTTGTCTTACTGGAATGCAGGGCATCCGTGAGATCGAGAAAGTGACTTCCTCCCTTGCTAGAAACGACGTGTGACTATTGGGATAACTCCTGGCCAAACGGTGCCCGCATGCATTGCGGGAAGAGGGGGCCTTGAGACAAAGACCGACTTGCTTACTTCCTTGGTTGTGTATCATTGTTAGGGCTCATGTTCTAAGTCCCGGCTCTCTCCCCTTAGACAGCAATCATCCCACTTCTGCCCACCACCTGCGAGGGGAAGGCTCGAGCCCTGTCAGCATTCTCCTTGTGGTCCGCTCTCCTAGCCATGCTGAGGATTTCAGCTCCCTCAGTTCTCACGATGACAACCCCAGGAGCTGCTATTTTAAGCAGTGTTCTGCCGGGGTGGGGTGGGGGGACTCCTAGACGTCTCTACTAGGCATGAAGAGTGTAGGGCACCCCGAGAGGCCCCAGAGGGCGCCACAAAGGGCAGACACCTGCCTGTTTTTTCATGGACAAGTTGAAGGTCACTGGATAGATCAGAGAGCAAGGCTATTCCAGCCAGAAGGAGAGGCTCTCTCAAAAGCTCAAGGCGGGAAACACCGTCCTGTGCTGGGGAAACAGTGGCCACTTACACTTGCAGCTGAGAAAAGTCAGGAAGGCCCTTATGTACCAGACTGGGACTTTGTCCTGCGGCAATGCTGAGTGTGTGAGTGTGTGTGTGTGTGAGTGTGACATGCCCGTGTGTGCCTGTGTGTGTGCGTGGGCACGTGCGTGTAAAGGTGTTTATGCTGGGCAGAATGGTTGATGGTTTCTGGATCTGATCACCCCTGTGATAAGAGGCAGGTGATGCAGGGAAGGTGGGGCTGGTGGTAGACAGACCAGCTGGGAGGCCATCACAACAGTTCAGTAAAACTGAGGTTTACTGAGTGCTTAGTCTCTGCCAGGCACGGTGCTGGGCTCTCTGCAAGCAGTCATCTCAGAGATCCCGCAACAACCCTTGAGGTGGGGATTATTATTATCTTCATGTTACCTACAAGGAAAACCGAAATTTTGAACGAAGAAGTAACTTGTCCAAGCTCACATAGCTGCCAGCATCAGCTGGGCTTTGAACATGGCTCTCTCCAACCAGATTCCAAACCCTCAGCTGACAAGGGCCTGCATCTGGGCAGCGAGGGTGGGATTGAAAGTAGTGGGAAAGTCTGAGAATGACTTAGGAGTTAAAACCCGTGAATTTGACAAGTGGATGATTCAGGGAATGAGTGAGGGGAAGAAGCTTCTGGCTCAGGTGACCCTGGAGTCTGAAGAAAGAAAAGATTTTATGGAAAGAACATCGGTGTTTTTGCCCCGGGATTCAGCTGGTGCAATGGAGCTGGATCCCGAACTGCTCACCGACACGTGGACTGGCCCTCCGTGTCAGCCCTCCATCCATGCTCTGCCTGGCCAGTGAGAACAGGACTCCGGGTTGGTGCTGACCCAGCGAATCTGCTGTCTTTGGACACTATCACTCCATCAGTTGCTAAGCCCCTGACTGCGTTATCATCCAAGTCCCACTTCTGCACCTGGGATCGTGAACCCAAGGATACTGCTCTTTTCGGCTATTCGTCTAACAACTCTATCAGGAAAGAAAGCAAGGTATGTCAGGCGTGACGGGTTCCTGATGGACCCATGCTGGGGATCACGGGGCTCTGCCGGAAGGCACAGAAGCCACCTGTTTAATGAGCCAATCTGGAGTTTATCCTGGCAGGGACCTCAGGCACATCTTCCAGCCCTTCAGAAAGATTGAGGCATTTGCTTGTGTCTTGCCCCTTACAACAACATTCCACAAATTTCAGTTGAGTGCTTGTTATGTGGCCAGCATGCCTTTGTCCCATCCCTTATCCTAGGGGACTCTTGGAGGGTTCCCAACAACCAGGGAACACTCTGCATGTCATCTCAAGCCATGGAATAGAATTCTTCTGGGTCAAGAGGCATAACCTCCTTTCAACAATCTGCAGGCTGTGTGGAATCATTCTAGATGTTCTAAGCTGAGGACTTGTGTCCTTGACGGAAGTCGGAGACAGTGCAGGGGCTAAAGTGTGCTGCTTTCGTTCATTTTAATCCACTAGTGAGAGGACGACAGGAGGGACCTGACAACAGATACTCTTTGAGAACTTTCCTCTCTGCTGGGTTGGTTTGTTTGTCCGTCTGTTTCTAATGCATCCTTCCCTGTAATCCTCACAACACACTTGCATCGGAAGAACTGTTATTCCCATCTCATGGACAGGGAAACTGAGGTTCGGGGACGTTCGGAAGATTACCCACGGTCACACGGCCAGTACCGGAGAGGTGGAGCTAGCCCTTCTCTGTTCTCACGGCACTGACTCTACCCAGGAAGGCCCTTCCTGTCATCATCCTCGGCTCACGCTGGCTTCCGCCTTGCGACATTATCCTTGAGGGCTCTGTCACTCCTTTGTATTCATCCCGCGCGACTGCACTTCTCCCCTTCGGAGGCATTTGCAATCGGATTGTCAGAATTTCATTTTTGAAAGTCATCCCTCCAGAGCTGTCTTCCCGGAGCTCATGAAGTCATGGGGCCAGCCTCTTTCCCACAAAGGGTTTTGCGATCTGCCTCCATCCAGCCTGACGTACATGTCAGACCAGGCCCAGCTTTCCCCCCATGAATAGCGTGACCTGTGAGACGACTTGGCTATTATGGCTCACGATTTCTCTCCCGGTTCCTTCACAGGCAGTTCCCCCTCAATGGAGCAGAATTAGGTTCAAAATAGGAGCCGCGCCCCGTCCCCAACCTCTGCTTTCTGAGAGGTTAAACTGCTGAGGGAAACCAGGAATGTACTGAATGTTTGCTGCTTTCTCCTGCAAGGATAGTTCCTGTGATGAAACACAGTTGTAAATAAGATTAAGTGAGACTGGGAAATGATACTTCTGTGGGGATTTTTTGGTCAGGAATTGTGATCTGTCTACATGACAGTTTGCGAGGGACTTACTTGGAGCTCTACCTGTGCGTGTTTATATAATTCAAATCTGTGTGGCTCTAAGAACTATATTGGAGTTTACGTGCAATTTTACATAAAACAGTACAGAGGAGTGGTAAGCGCATTGGTTTTGGAGACAAGCAGGTATGGATTCCAGTGTTTTCTCAAGACTTCACTAGCTCTGAGACTTGCATAGATCCCTATCACCTGTCAGCTGTATTTTTCTTACCTGTAAAGTGGTGGGATGGCATCTCGCAAGGCATAGGAGGACTAAATGAACAAATGCAGGTGAATGCTTCACACAACACGTGACACGTAGTAAAATGCCCTGTTGATTTGGGATATTATCATTATGGACACCAGCATCTGCTCCTTACGGGAGATGGTTTCCGTTTGCATTCGTGTGTGTGAGTCCGAATGTGAAAATCTGAGTACCTGCTTCCGGGATGTTTGAGTCTCATTGCTACTGTTTGACAGAGACATTCACAGGCCACACCACAGTGTGTCCTGAGGGAGGGAGGAACAGGAGTGGAGTCCTTCCACAGCAAGGGTCAGAAGAGCAGGGAGCATCTAAGTTGGAGAGAGACACAGCCTCGGAAGTGCAGGGTCAGAGCATGAAAAGAGTCCCTCAGAGACTCTTCCCTCAGCGGGGAGGAAGGTGGAGGGTTCTTGTGTGTTTTCTCCAAAGCGTAGAAGGAAGATCAATCGGAGAGGGTAGTTTTCCATTCAGAGACAGAGAGAGAGGGCACTCTGACACCCCAGGTGGCTGTGGGACAGGCTTCTCCCCAGCTAAGCACTCACATGGAGGCTGGGCCTCTCTCCCCTGATGGGGAGGCCGAGTCAGACATCTCGGAGGAGGTGTTTTCCTATCTGGGGTTCTGGGGAAAGAGCTGCGGTCTGCGTATGGGCATTCCCTCAACTGAAACTCCAACTTTGATTTCCAGGCAGTACAACATTTGTTTTTAGAAAGAAAGAAAAAAAAAAAAAAACCCAGCCAGCTCAGAGGTGACAAGGGTGACAGAGTTACAATTATCACCTGCTCCTCAGCACCTAGTGTATCGTGGGAAAGGTACTGACAGCTCTGAACTCTCTTTGTGTGGGGAGCTGAAGCCCCCAACCTCTGCTCAGAACATTTGACGCAGACAGACAGCTGGGGCCCCGCGAGGGGGCGGGGTGGGGGTGGAGGGGGCTGTCACCTCCTCCCTTTCTCTTTATGTCGTGGGAGGGTGCTGAGAGGCCCTCCACGTGTTTCCATTCTTGGACAGATTTTTATAAGATTCAGCTAGGAGGCACTTAAGAGTCTTCTCCCGGTGCCAGACGTTGCACAAAAGAAAAGGAAAGCAATGGGTGTTTGAGCTGAACTGGCCTCTGCAAGGGGGCAGGATGGAGGAGTGACCTCCAGAGGGCGCCAGAGTGATTCAGTGTTAACTTGCTGCTGAAGGCGACCTTTGTCAGAGTGGAAAGAGGTAGGGCTTTGGGCACAAAGACGCAGGTTAAAAGCTGATTTTACCTGAAACGAATATAACACTCTAAATTAACAATACTTGAATTTAAAAAGTGAATAAGTAAAATATATATATGCCCCCTGATTCTGCTTATTTGACGTGTGATCTTGGACAACTCATTTCATCATTTAGAGCTTCAGCTTCCTCATCTGTAAAATGGGGGTGGCAATACTTACTGGGAAGACTAGTTACGAAGACTAGAAGAGAGAAAGTAGGATTAAATGAGATTCGTGCAGACCAGGGTGGGAGGGGCGCGGCAAAGAGTCACTGCCAAGGACTTGGTGTCCAGGGGTGCAGCGAGCCCATTGTCCGCACGCTGAACGAACACCGCCACTCACATGTGTTCAACCATCCCTCCCACGTCCATTGGTGCTCTTACCGCAAATAAGATGTGAATCCAGGGAAAAGCATCCCAGAATGCCTGGTAGACTCTGTGATTTCTTTAATCAACAGACACAAAGCACCGGCGCTCTCCTGCGGAGGTCTGTGGATGTGTTTGCTGTGAGATGAGAGTCCTCAGAGGCCCCCAGGAAGGTTGGGAAGCATGGGGATAATGCATGGAAAGCCCTTGCTCCCTTTCTCCTGCACCCGGAGGAGGAGGGCCCCCCTGGCCTGGGTAGGGCTCTGATTTCTCTCCTTCCAGGCTGCTGGGTAACAAAGAATGTACCACACACCCACTGACAGGCCCCAGCAGGCTTGACTGAGCTTCTTGAAAAGTCTGGCACGTCTCCCCTTCCTTTTCTACAACACCAGCTCCAAACTGGGGCATGACTTGGGGACGACATCCAGTTCATCAGAATGACGTTTGCCATTTGGCCTCCATCTGCCATTAGGGCTCTGCTCCACCACCCTGTAGTACTGGGCCAAGGAGGGAGGCTCAAAATGTGCACACTCCCCCGCAGAAGGCTCCCAGCTCCCTCCCACTTCTACCCTGGGAAATGCAATGCTCTGGGCATCCTCCGCAGTTCAGCTGTTTGGCCTCTAGAGCAGAGCCCTAGAGCTACTGGTGTCAGGTCTCTCTACCCACTAGCCAGGGGGACAGGTTCCTCAGAGCAGCTTCAACCATGGTTACCCCACTTCCAGTGACCACCCTTCTGCCCCATGGTTCTCTCCGCACTCATCCTGTAACTGGCATTGTAGCCTCTTGCTCCTCAAAGAGTGCTCCCTGGATCAGTAGCATCCTGACATCAGAATGTGAGAAATGCAAAGTCTCAGCCTTCCTCCGTCCGCAGACCTACTGAGTTAGAATCTGCATTCTAACAAGATCCGCAGGGAATATGTATGCACATTAAGGTCTGAGAAACAAACTTCTGCTCACCTATGGGCTCTCATCACTGCCCAGCTCCTTTCTGGTAAGGGTAACTCTCATGATAACTTCTGGCTACTCAGCACCAGGGGTGGAGAACGTGGCACAGAGAAATGGTCACCGGCATCTTGGCCTGAAGTCGGAGACAGCTAGCCTCGCTGAGCCCTGACTGGGTGTCAGGCATGTTTAGGCATCGTCTGACCTCATCCTGTGCCCTCTCCACTGGGCATGGTGCTATTCCCCGTGCACGGAGGAGCGAACCGAGCATCAGAGCAGCTTAGAACTAGCTCATCTCTCCAGAGCTAGCAAAAAGTCCAGACGGACGAGGAGAGAAAGGGAATTCCAGCACAAGAACAACCAGTACAGATGGGGGGAGACCCGGTCATCGGCATCATGGTTAAGAAGCCCTGTGTGCACGGCGCTGGGCTGGGTATCAATTCGTTTGTTCATTCATTCACCCCACAGTTGCTTCCTGAGTACCTACTGTGCGCCCAGCTGTGTGCTGGGCAAAGTAGTTACCATGCGGAGTAACGCAGACACGATCTGTGCTCTCAAGGATCTGTCTTTCTACTGGGGAAGAAAGACGCGCTAACCATGATTTAATTATAATTGAAATAAGAACCACAAAGCATAAAAAAGGAATCTAGCTTAATCTTGGAGGAGAGGATACTGTGTATAAATCCATAGGAGTCACCCCTTCCCTTGAGGCTTCCTGCTTTTCAGGACTCCCTGCTTTGCTGTCTTCTTTCTGGGTTGGCTGTTCATCTCCTTTTGCCCAGAAGCTGAAATCCTGGCTTTCTACGCAGGGCTGCTGGTCAAAGGGAGACGGGGGCCCAAGCCCGGGGCTCCCCTTGGGTCTCTGCATGGTTGGGGTGGAGCTGAACACAACTTTGTTTCTTCTAACATCCAAAGCCCTGGAAGGATGTAGTTTCATGCATTTTCACCGCCAGGGGTCCTTGTGGGGAAGTTCCAGAGGAAGGCCACATCCAAGCATGGCCGGATCTTCCGTTCTTCTCTGTGACAAAGGCTGCTCACGTCAGGCACAGCTGTAGTTCTTCCCCATGTCTCTGTTTGATGGTTGTGTTTTGATACGGGGGCTCCAATTCTCTCATTTGGGTCTTGGCAGCCTGCGAATGACCCAGCAAATGGTTCCAGCAAATGACCTTGGCATAGAGGCAGCTGCAATGACCAGCCAGGGTTGCCAGGGAGGCTGTATCCCTGGAGTCAGGCGCCTGGGAGTTTCCATATGGGCCTGCTTCCGTTGTCTGCTGCTGCTTGAAAAATCACTCCAGCGCTATCAGAAAAAGTAGCGGCTGAAATGAACAGTGACTTATTTCTCGTAGCTCCACGTGTCGAATGGGCTCAGCTGGGAGGTTCTTCTCTCTTCTACAAGATGTAGCTGAGATCACTCATGAGGCTGCATTCACCTGGGAGCTGGATAAGGCTGGAATGTCCAAGATGACCTGTCATCCTTCATCTATGTGGTCTCTCTTCTTTCAATAGTTTACTCCAAGCTCCTCGACAATACGGCAGGCAGCTTCCAAGGGGGGATGTTCCAAGAGGACAAGCCCCAGGGTACAAGCACTAATCCAGCCTCTGTTTGCACGTTTGCTAATGTCCCACTGACCAAAGCAAGTCACATGACCGAGTCCAGCATCACTGGAGGAGGGGACTGCACCAGGGGGTACCTATCAGGAAGTGTGGCACAGTGGGGACCACCAATGTCACAGACTACCATGTGGCCTTTGGAAATGTGGTTGTCGGTAGCTGCTCAAGAAAGTCACATAGGGCTTGATGGGGCAAGTCTAGAAAATTGAAGAGGAGATAGAGTGTGTCAAGGCCTAGGGGTAAGAAATGCCTTGACACCACCAGAAAATGGGATGCAATTGCTTGTTCCACACGTCTAGAAGGAAGAAATGAGCCAAGAAAACCTGGAACATGAAAGTTCATGTACTTTATCAAGCCCCAGTCCTCTGAAACCAAGGGAGAGCATTAGAAAGCCATCTTCTTTTTGTATAATGGCATTTAAACCATTTCCTGTAATAAACACATTTACTTGTGTAGACTATAATACGAAGGGGAAAACATTATTCTGGCTGCTACCCACTGAATAAGGAGACTGGTGCCAAAACACAGTTAGGATTTGATGGCAGCCTGACAGAGTCCAAGGCAGTTGGAACGGGGAGCAAGGGAGACATGGGAGAGGCGCTTAGGAAGTCACGAATGTGTGATTTGGTGCAGAGGGAGTAGGAGGGCTAAAGAGGAGGAAATGAGGATTAATGCCTTCTGCTGCCCCCCCCCCATTCACGCACCTGTCTACAGGGGGCACAAAAGTGTAGTACCAACCAGGGGAATTGCTTTGTAGTCTGGGGGCCCGCATAGAACGTATCCCCGGAAGGAGGGACTTCTTGGAGAGGACAGGGTTGATCTATATTAATACACCGTCCGCCCTGTAGGCAGGCACTCCACAAACAGATGTGGTCCAAGCGGGGTGTGTCGCAGTGGCGAACAGCTGGGGCTCCTGAGTTTCCCCGAGTAGAAACACTGATATTCTGTCCTGGCTCAGATGCTGGGTGCTGTCTGGCTCTGTGGTTTAGGTAAGCCATCTAAACTCTCTATGCTTCGGGCACCTCCTCTGTGGAAAGAAGGATGCTTTATAGGGTTATTGTGAGGGTGCAACATCTTGGAAGGGCACTGCACATAGAAAGCACTGGATAAATACAAGTGGAATAATTATTAACAGTTTTAGTCTGTTTATGGAATAGGTACAGCCCTCAGATGGTTCAAAATTCAGAACATATAAAATTCTGGGTACAAGGAAAAGTTGTTTTTTTTGTGTTTTTTTGTTTTTTGTTTTCTACCACTGCTCTCTAAGTAGCTAGGTTTTCTGGCAGTGACCAATGCTACTGGCTTCTTGGGCATTCTTTTAAGACAGCTTATATATGTCCAAGAAAACGCATAAACGCTCCATCTTTTTATTATGTAAGTGGAGATACACTTTTTAACACTATATTGCACTTCTACCCTCACATTTGGCTCCAATTTTTCATGAGCAGAGAAGCACTTTCTTTAAAGTCTTTTCTACTGTCTTACTGTGCAGGCTTTTGCTGTTACAGGGTAATGTTACAAGTATTATTGCCCTCATGCTCCAGTGGATAAGGATACATTTCTGGAAGTAGAATTTCTCGATCAAAAGGGTGCCTGCATTTTTAATTTTGGTAGCTATTGCTGAGTTCCGCAGACGTTACACTAACTCACGCTTCCACACTGGACGAGCCTGCTGGGTGTCCTCAGACGTCATTGGAGGGACCGTAAATTGGGATAACATCTGAGAGAGTAATTTAGCAACAGCTAGCATGCTGGTATTTGCCCATGTGATAGGTGACAAATGACGCTGCAGCCTGGTTTTATCTTGCAGTTCCCTTACTGTTGTGGAGCTAAGCACTTTGTCCTCGGGTCTAAAACCCCTTGACATTTCCCTTTCCGCAAACCGCTCCAGATCATTTTGTTCATGTTAATACTGTGTCGTTAGGTTTTGTTTTTCTCTCATTGATTTGTGGACTCTTTACGTATTAAAGGAATTGCGGTATGACTTGCAAATATTTTCTCAATTTTCACTTTGTCTTTTCATCTTACATGTGGTGGGTTTTGCTACACCGATCTCTAAAAACGTTTATATTAATGTTTTTTTTCAGTTTTGCTTTTAAGGCTTTTGAGATTCCCATCCGTTTTAGGCCATTCATACTCTGAGATGATAAAAAAAAAAGTTCTATCCTGTTTTCTTCTGGTATTACTAAGGTATCGGTTTTGCATTAAAAACTGTTACTCATTTGGAATTTCTTCCTATGTAGGTGTTTTATGAATAAAATCTAATTTGTTGGGTTGGGGGGTTCCATCCTATTTTCCAACCATCATTTTTTTAAAAAATCCATTTATCCTTTCTGACTTGAGATGTCTCCTTTGTAATGTATTAATTCTCCTAGTGATTTGGGTTTATTTCTGGTCTTTTCATTCTGTTCCAGTGATCTGTCTATTCATTTACCATATCAAAATGCGTTCATTTTTATAGCTTTTAATATATTTGAATATATAGAAAGATGAGTGCCGCCTCATTACTATCATCTTCATGATGTTCTGACTTTTTTATTTCCTCGTTTTTCTGTATGAACTTCAAAACATCTAGGTAGTACTTTTTTACATTAATTTTAAATTCATAGATGGAGGAGAATTTACATCATTATAATGTTGAGTGTTGCCAAGACCATAGCATGCTTTTCCATTTGTTCAAGCCTTCTTTTGTGTTTTTAGTTTTCTTCATGCCAATCTTGCGTATTTATCATTGATTTTCATCGCTTGGTATTTCATATTTCTTTGCATGTGTACTTTTTGCAGGTGTAAATGGAGTCTTGTCTTCTGTTATGCCTTCAAACTGTTGTTTGCTTGCATGAGGGGTCTGCATACTAGTTTTATTTCCAGCCAACATAGCAAGTTCTCTTCCTGCTCATCATAGTTTATTTGGTGTTTTTATTCGTTGTTGGATCTTTCGAATTCCCATATGAAAATAGTGATAATTTTACCTCCTCCTTTCCAACGTCTATAAATCTGATTTCTTTCTATGTCTAATTGCATTGGTTAGTATTTCTGGAACAGTGTTATTACTGGAGATAGTGCACATCTTTTCTGCATTCCTGCTGTTAACAGAAATGCTTCTGATGTTTCCACATTAAACTCTGAGGTTCAGAGAGGTGTATTTTATTATGTCAAGGGAGTATTCATGTATTCTTATTTAATCAAGACTTTTTAATGAATATACGTGGGTAAAGATATATGCTGTATGATTCCATTTATGTGAAAGTGAATGAATGGACAAAAAGTAATCTAAGGTAACAAAAGTGATGACAATGGTTACTTTGGTGGAAGGATTATTGAACATGAAAGAAGAACATGAGGGAGTCTTCTGGATGGCTGGAAAAATTCTGTATCTGTATTTTAGTGGTGATTATATAAATGTGTACATATATATACATTAAAAAAATCACTGAATTATACATTTAAGTTTTGTGCTCTTTACCGTATATATAGTACATATAAATTAAAAAGGAAAAGAGAAGAATGATTGTTGAATTCTATCACATGCATTTTTGACATCTGTGGAGATAATCATAACATTTTTCTCTTTCTAGCCATTAATGTGTTAATGAATGTTCTAATATTGAATCTCTCTTGCATTCCTGGAAAAAAAATACTACTTGGTCTTGGTCTGTCATTTTATTTTGGATTTTTACAAATGACATTTATAAGCAGGCTGGTCTATAGTTGGGTTTTGGAATCATTGTTATTCTTGCTTCGTTCGAAATAATTTAGAAGAATTTTCTGTAAAAATTTTTAAGAGCTTTTAGAAATCACTGTTTTTCTTTTTCTTCTCTTAAAAATGGCTTAAAAAATTACCTTACAAAAATTTCTGGCTTGTTAGTTTTATGAAGAGAAAGTTTGCTAGTATTTTCTATTTGTTCTTTCATAATTGAAAAGATATTCTATCTGTTATAGAATCAATTCAGAAAATTACATGACTTGTGCAATTATTCATTCCCTTGAAATTTTCAAATGTATTTACACTGAGTTGAGTAAAGTAGTGGTTTAATTTCCTTTAGAGCATAGTCCCCCCCACTGCATATGCCTTATTTGTTAGACTTTTTGCTTTCTGCTTTTTTTATTAATTAGATTAGTTACTTACTTATTTATGCTCCTAAAAGTCAGCTTTCAGATTTATTCTAACATTTTCCTTTTTAAATTAATATATTTATTTCTGCTCTCAGCTATTAAAACCTTCTTTCTGCTTTCCTAAACGTTACTTTATTATTTTTATAGTTTCTAGAATTGAATGTTTAACTCATTTATTTTCTGTAACCTTGGTTGTTAGTACTACTTAATGAAATAAATTTCCCTGTTGATATTACTTTAGCTGTATCTCATAGGATTTATATATATTACCTTAATCACCATGTTCTAAGCCATTCTGCCATATTTATTTGCATTTCTTTTTTGACTTAAAGGTTGTTTTAGGAAGACTTGAACATTCCCCCCCCCCCCAGTAGTGAGGATTTTTTTTCGTTTTATTTATTTATTTATGTATTTTATTCATTTCTGGTTTTAGTGCAGTATGACCAGAGAATGAATTTTGTACTTTTTTACCTCGAGTACATTACAAATGAGGACATTTTCTCTGTTTAGAGGATACGGAGTTGGAAATACAAAAATTAAATGTACTTATTAAGCTATGGTTTTTTTGGTCTTCTATAAACTTAATTTTTACCTACTTGATCTTTGATCTTAGCAAGTTGAGTTACAGCCTTTTAGTACTGATGTGTTTTTGCCTATTTCTCTTTGTATCTTCTTTTTTTTAAAAATTTGCTTTGTTAGCATTGATGTTATGCTATTTATGCGTAGGTAGTCATAACTGATTTTATTTTCCTGAGAGCTGTCTCTCTGAGCTTTGCAAAGTGTTATCCTTTGTCTGCTTTTCATGAATCCAGCCGCGCTCGTATTTAGGTCATGACCTGTTTTATCTTTCTGTGCATGTACTTGGTCTAGCGTTGTTCATCCTTTTATTTTCAACCTTTTGGATCCCTCTGTTCGAAGTGTGGCTTGCACGTGCCGCAGAGTTGGTTTTGCTCTGTGATACAATCTGAAGGGTTTTTAATAAGGGATTTAGCTCATTCACATGGATTTGCACAGCCTATATGTTTGGTCTTAGTTCTACTGTTGTTTTTACATTATGCTTTGTGATTTTTTATTTATGAAAATTTCTCTGTGCGGACTCTCCCCCCCACAGTGTAATTTGGAAGGTTTGCATTTTTCTGGTGGTTACCTTCATAACCATAGCTTTACATAATACGCTTAACCCCTGCTTCTTTAGACAGTATCTGTTAATTCTCTATATAATACATTCCATCTTCTGTTTCTTTAGATAATAGGCAGTAATTTCTTTCATATCTTTGTTCAGTGCTCTCGGTTCACCGAGATAATTGCCTCATTACTTTCTCTTTAAAAAATCGTGTGAAATACTTAGTCACAATTTATTCAGCCCTGTGAAAACATTTTCCTGTTGATTCTTCTTCATCTGCTACTTGTTTTTCCTCTTTCCTTCCTCCTTTTCTCTTGAGTTTTTGCGATGAATCCTGGGCCGGTTCCTTTTCAAAGGCTCACTCCGAGGGAGGGGAGTTCTGCCCTGAACCAGCTCTGGGCCCTTGGTCTGTGTGGGGAGGGCGGGGCTGCATTTCGGGCCCCCAGAGTTTCTTGTAGGACGCAGGGTTTTGTGTATGCGTGGCTCGGGCCTTCCTTCTCCTCAGCCAGAGAAGGCAGGCATCTGGGGGGCGACTCACAGGGCAATGCGTCTCTCCTACCCACAGTCACAGAGATGGACCGTGTCTCGGCAACACGGCTTGTCTGTGTGACTCGGGGTCTCACGCTACCTTGTCTGCTTCATGGAGTCAGGTCCAGAGACTCCCCCGGGTCCACCCCAGCTACTCTGCTCCTGCTTTTGCAGTCATAGAGTTTAGGTTTTACATCTCAAGGAGGGCTTCTCACCTTCCAGAAATGTATTTTGCAAGTTCTTTTCTGTAAAGAACAGAAAAAAGCTCCGCTGCTGGGACTTCCTCTCTCCCCTTGTCCAACCGGATCTCCATCATCGGGGTGAAATTCCCACAGTCTCTCCTGCTTCATGAAGATGGAGTTTGTCTTCCTGATCTCACTTGCTTCATTGCACTGAGCTGATTTCTGAGAGGAGAAGGAAGAAGTGCCAGCTTTCTGTTGCTCTCATGACCCTGGGAGGTGGCTGTCCCAGCTGACACTGATCATCACAGCTGTGTGGCTAGGGAGTGGGTCACAGTAAGGGCTGGCCTGACTGGAGACAGGGGAATGGCTCCCAGGAGCGCTGCCAGGTGTCAGGAGGGTCTGAGTCTTCAGGCTTACGGAGATGGGAGACCAGGTGAGGAGGAGAAGAGTCTTACAAGTGGGCCCTCAGCTCCTGACCACCACCCACAGGCCGGGGGGAGCGGGAGCTGGGGGAGCAGAGGCAGCTCCGCCTCCTGACGAGCCAGAATCCTCCGTGTTCGAGGCAAGGACTCCATGACCTTCAACATGCTTGGTCACGGTGGAACAAGTGTTCATCTCGTCTTTACAGATGGAGCAACCAAGGGTTAGAGGGGAAGGCGATGTCTCAGCTAATGAGCCCCCTGACTTCCAGCCATGAGCTCTCTCTGTTCTTGAACATTCTGCCTCACAAACCCTCCTAGAAGCCGTTGGTCTTAAGCACGAGCTCCTAGGAAGAACATTTGCCGTGCTCTGAAGGTTCCCCGCACCCTCAGCCTCTGGGTCTTGACTTGCCATTCTCTGCGTGCAGACGGCTTCCACCGGCTCCTTCCCTGACCCCTGCAGGGCTCAGCCTTCTTCTGCATCCCTCAGAGGCCAGCCCTCCTTGACCCTTCTCCATTCTCTCTTGCCCTCGTCTGATTAACCTGACCTTGAGCTTCCTTTGGACCTCTTACTTAGCCCATTCGTTTTGAAGATTCTGTACTTGTTCCTTTGTTCTTACTCTTCCTTATGCTTCAA
>NW_024424008.1:53563041-53671111 GCF_017311325.1 Ursus maritimus
TTTCCCTTTATTTTCCATTATTTGTTCCTTCATTTTACTTAGATCTCTGCTCAAAAGTCATCTGCTCAGAGAGGCTGTCCCTTGCCACCCTGTATAAAATAGCACCCCCAGTTCCCCTCTAGCCAATTTATTTGCAATTGTAGCATGTAATTTTATAGATGTTTTTGTCGGTTAATTGTCTACCTTCCCCGCTAGCATACAAGCTATGTTCTCAGCAATTGGAAAAGTAATGGTACATAATATAGACACTGTGTAAATATTATAGGAAGGAAGGAGGAAGGGAGGAAGGGAGGAAGGGAGGAAGGAAGGAAGGAAGGAAGGAAGGAAGGAAGGAAGGAGGAAGGATTGCTATAGTCACATATCACACTGAGCTAGCACTTATATATGTTATATTTTACTTGTCTGTTTCTCCCTTCAAATTGTCCTGTCTTTGAGGGTAGTTCATTCTAATGTCTTGGACAATGGCCACCTCTGCACAGTAAAGGCTCAATCTGTGTTTATTGAGCTGAATCAAACACAGCATCTCTGCCCCAAAATGAATCTCAGAGAGAAGAAGTTTATCTGCAGAGACCGTGGGGAATAAGGTAATATCGGCTCCGGGACCCCCTATCATCTACCCCCCCCAGGTGTTCTTTATTGACAAAAGCATCGGTTGTGATATGGAAATGTTTTTATAAGCACTAGATTCCATTTGATGAGGGACCCGAAGTGCGTCTAAGAGGTCTAGCTGAGGCTCACCCCTGCCCCCTGCCCCACCTGCCGTGGGTGGAGGGGGGTGGCTCTACCCATCAGCCTGTCCTCTAATGACTCCCCACTCTCTTAACACACTTACTAGTGGAGTGAAGCAAGAGAAGCATCTAGCAATGGTGAGAGCTCCGGGAGTTCACTGGCAGAAGGAGGCAGCTGATGGAATGGACTCACTGGGGTCAGGAGTGCCTCGTTTTTTCAACTCCTCACGGGAAATTGTTCGGCTGCTCTCCTGGCCCCTGCACTCAGCCCCAGATTCCCAAAGAAAAATCAGCGCTTGGAAGCCATGTTCTGACAGTGATTCTATACGGAGGATCCATCTGGTTGTAGCCAGCTGAGACCCCTCTAGGATCATTCAGGCTCGAATAGTTAATATGATGTTTACTTCAAGTGGAAGAATATGCCATCACTCAACACTGCAAGCGAGTTGCCAAAAGAGGGAGGGCCCTCAGGACCGAGGAGCCAGGTCCCAGCCACCGCCCCCTGCTCTGTCCTCGCACTGGACCTGGGGACATAGGACATGCCCTCAGAGGTCATCTGGCCCCGGAGTTCCCATCCAGGGGGCCGGGACAGCGGATTTGTTGCCAGGACTTGAAATATGTGCTGCACATACTTGGGGACAAAAAAACCAAGTAATAAAAATTGCAAATGCTTTATTGCATAAAAAACACACAAATGACAGTGGATCTGAAGTTACAGTTTACGACTTCATTGCATTCTGTTAGCCTTCTTGGCTGAATGAGAAAGGGCATTGTGCCAGCATGAATATCTCCGGTTAAGAGGATCACCATAGAGATCTCTGCAGAAAAAGGTTGAGAATCACTGCTCCAGTCCAAGCTTCTTGTCAGTGATGGACACACATCCTTGACACATGGTCCCGCCTCTGCCTGAAAACTGTCAGTGTGGCGGTCTTCACACCCTCACGCGGCAGCTTCATTAGACAGAAAGCTCTCATCCCAATTGAACTGTCTCTGGTTTCCACCCATTGCTCTGATTTTGCCACCTAGAGAGAGGGGCTCTCTCCTACAAGCTGCCAGATGCTGTGTCCATACCTCCTGGATACCTTCACTATTCATGAAGCTCCTGCCTCTTTGTGGTCAGGCTGTGAAAACCCACCTGCCTGGACAGAAGTGTTTGGGAATTATCTTCCCACGGGCAGTCCTTAACCAATGAGTAACGGATGTATGGGCTCCTTGTCCCCTGGCTGGGTAATTCTGAGGCGTGTATATTGCACCCTTTTCCAGATTTGTCCTGCTCGAGTCCTGTGGGAAAGCTGGTTTATTAATGTACCCTTTCTTGGCTGCTTTTCTCTTTTGTATCACTCCTCTCTGTATTTCTTGTACCTTTCAATAAACTCTTTACACTTGAACCCTTGGCTCAGAGGCTGTTTCTGGGGGAACCCAAACCCATAAACCTAGCCGCGAAAGTACTAGACCTTTTTGGAGAAGATTGTATTAAAACAAACAAATGGAGAGGTGTAACATATTTGTAAATGTGAAGGCTCAGCACCGTGAAACTGCCCTTTCTCCGCAATTAATCTTAATGTTCAATGCAGTTTTAATCAGACTCCCAGTAGAATGTTTCAGAAATTTGACAAAATGATTCCAGAAGTCACATGATAGATCCAAGGGCACAAACAGCTAAAATAATTTTGAGAAAGAAGAGAGAACAAAGGAGCCTCACCTGCCCATATATCAAGACAAAGCTGTAGAAATAAAACGAGCGTAGCGCTGCACAGAGCCTGGGGAAGATGGTAGCCAGAGCCGGGCCTGCGGGCGTGGGGAGGGCGGCACCACCAGTTAAAGAGGAAGGGTGAAGCCTTGGGGAGGGGGGCAGCTGGCTGTTGCCCATTTCTAGAGACAGGAACAACAGAAACGGGTTTGAATTTCAGCAGAAGTGATGCAGTCTAAGTGTTTAGGTACAAGAGGGTCAGGCATGAGGCCAGTTGACCCAGACACACAGTGGTATTTCTCACTGAAGAATTCGGAGCTCCCTAATATTATGAGAACTCCCGGGCTTGCCCAGCTCTCTGTGTCCCGTGGGATGTTTCTTGGATCAGGTGAACCCCTGATCGATGATCTATTACTCCAGTGCGAGGGCTTTGACACGGCAGCATCCACTTAGTGCTTCTGTGATCTGGCAAAGAGAGCCCTGCACATCAGGGTAATGGGAACCTGTCTGGACAGTGATGTGCCATTAGCCCTGGGAAAATGGCAAGTGGCATGGACGTGAGAAACAGATGCTCATTTTCCCGGCCAGTGTGGAGCCATCTGCTCTCCGTCACCAGGATCTGGCCACATGCACTCCCTGACCCCAGACCCAGATGCAGAATGACACCCACCTCTCACACACAGGGCCTCCGCTAGGAGACACACAGTGCCATGCTGGCATGGGAACACACTCACACTCACTGGCCTAAGCACCATCTTGCCAGACTTGCTGAGAGGACACCTGGGCAAGATCTGGCTTCTCACAGCTAAGTGGCACGGCAGGGACTTTTCGTGGTGCCAGGAGCTGGCGTAGGTGTGGGAGACACTATGCCCTTAGCCTCTCCCCCAAGCACCACACACACACACAAACACGGCACACATACACTCTGTGGTATGGTGAATTTTGTGTGTCAACTCGGCTTGGCCATGGGCTGCCCAAGATATTTAGTTTTTGGTTTATCTTGATGTGTTTCTTGGGTGTTTCTGTGAGGGTATGTTTGCTTAAGGTGAACATTTAAATCAGTGGACTTGGAGTAAAGCAGATTGTCCTGCTTTACTGGTGGGCCTCATCTAATCAGTCGAAGGGCTGAACAGAACAAAAAGCCCAGTCTCCCATGAGCAAGAGAGAATTCTCCAGCAGACTGTCTTTGGGTTTCACCTGCAACATCGGCTCTTCCTGGTTCTACAACAGACGGCTTTCGGGACTGAGCTGCAACATCAGCTCTGTGGGCTCTCCAGCCTGCTGGCCCACCCTGCAGATTTGGTACTTGCTACCTTCCATAAGCATACAAGCCATTCCTTATAATAAATCTTTTTATACATACACACACACACAGCCTATTAGTTTCTTTTCTCTGGAGAACATGGCGCACGTGCACACACACACACAGTTTGCCCCTGAGACTGTAGTGCAGAACGGGATTTGACAGCATAACTATTTCTCCTTCCCTCCCTCCCTCGCTCCCTCCTTCTCCTACTTCCATTCCTCTGCCTCACACCTATCCACACAGTTCTTTGGAGCCTAAGGATGGATAGAGGTGGAGGGGGATCCAGCATCCCAAGAGCAGATAGGCAACCTGGGGCTGACCCTAAGAAACCCATCTGGAGGAACTTGGTGCCCATTCCATACTCGGAGTTCCTTCCACCTTACCCAGACCTCCTGGAATGTTCCTGGGGGGTACTGCCAAATTACCTCTGCTGCCTGGGGGACAATAGGGCCTTAACAGCTCTGGTCCTCTTCTGTACACTCCCTCCCTCCCTCCTTCTCTTGTCTCTTCTGCTCCCCATGTGTCTGAGCAATGTAATCATTGCTGTTCTCAGATCCTCAGGAACAGACCCCTGGCTTCAGTGAGAGGAGGGTGCTATAGAAGGGAGGAGCCCAGATCGGGGGTTGGAGACCAGGTCCTGAGGCTCACTTCACCACTCCCCAGTCCAGTGACCTTGTACTTACCCGAGCAGTGTCTGTTTCCTAGCCTGTGGGAGGAGCAGAGTACGTAAGATGGTCTCCAAGGACGGGCTTTGGGAGAGCCTCTACCCCATTCCAGCTGAGGTGTAGAGGAGAGAAGGCTGGGTGTGCCCTGCACCTGGGGGTGCACAATGAACATTGGGTGAATGTTCTTGAATGATGGGATCACAGAAGACTAGATCAGAGACCCAGCCGTGTGACCTGTGACAAATCACTAGGTTTCCCTAAATCTCCATTTCAGCAGAAATAAATGTCTCAAAAATGACCATCTCGGGAGGCCATACCTGTGAAGGGTCGTTGCATCTCGAGGTCGTCCAACTGCCTACTTTAGACATGGTCCTACGAGAACTTATGCACTCAAGGCTATCTTTTCTTTTCTTTTTTAAGATTTTATTTAATTTATGGGAGAGAGAGAGAGAGAGAGAACCAGAGGGAAAGAGTACAAGTGGAGGGAGGGGCAGAGGGAGAAGCAGACTCCCTGCTGAGCAGAGAGCCCGATGCAGGGCTGGATCCCAGGACTCCAGAATCATGACCTGAGCTGAAGGCAGACGCTGAACTGGCTGAGCCACCCAGGCTCCCCAAGGCTGTCTTTTCTTAAGAATTTCCTGCATTGCCTGAGTGTCAGGCATTGTACTAGACTCACGACTGCCATATTTAATCAGCACAGCACTTCTGTGCAGACGCCTTGTGATCAGTGTGTTACAGACGGGGAAGGAGAGACTCGGGTGGTGAAGTGACCCTTCCAAATTCACAGAGCTGGAAAGTAACCGAGTCGAGATCCAAACATTCATCCATTCACTCATTCATTCATTCATTCATTCATTCATTCACAATTCCTCCAGGCCCTGTGCTTGACACTGGGCACACAGTGATGAGTCCGGGTGATGGGAGCTTAGATCTCTGTGTTCCATTCCCCCCCTGCCACGTGGTCCCTAGGGTGCTGTAGCCTCAACACTAGGTCTCAGGACAGCTCTGGTCTGGGTCCCATGATGCTCTTGATCCGGTAAAGCTGTCCTCCCCCTTGGGTCAGGTTGGGGGAACAAAGTGAGCACGTGGTCCATGCGGGGTGCTTCCCACCATGGCTCATCCTGCCTTCATGCATTTGCCTAGCTGCTGGACATGCCGACTCCAGAAGCCCCGTGCCGTGGCATCCTGGCACCCACTGTCCAGCCGGAGCCCAGGACAGGCAGGTCAGAGGAGGAAAGAGAGAAGGCCCCATGACGGGGCTGGAAGCTGTCAGGGGTGCTGGGTGCCGTGGGGAGAGACGGAGCAGATCTGACCACGTGACTCTCCTTCTGGATCCTTTCAGTGGCTCCCCTTGCTGGAAAGGTAAAGAACCAGCCCCCTAAAGTGGCTTACAAGGAGTTCTGGATGACTCCTGCCCATCCGGTCACCCTAGATTAGGCTAGGAGCCCATGCTTTGGGCAAGTCTGTCCCTGCAGATTTTATTCTAAGTCTCTGATTGTGCTTCTGTCCCCAACAGTTACCGTTTCTGGGGACCCCCAGGGCACAGACCTCCAGGCCTTAGGTGCCTTGTACACGGCTGGTATCTAGGAAGTATTTGCTGCATGAACGATGAATGCAGAGCTGAGTGAACATTCCTCGGGGGCTGAGTGTGAGACTGGAGGTAGGGCCTGGAGTAACACACACCTTACTGTAGCCACCTCTTCGGACGTTGCCCAGCTCAGGCGCACAGCTTGCCCCCACCCCTACTTTCAGAGTCCATAATTAATGTGACACCCTCAGTAATAGGCATGCACCTTGTAGACTCCAATCTTTCTCATTAGGGACCGGGGCAGATTGCTCATCTTCTCTTCCTGGTGCTAATGAATGAATCATGCCGCCCAGCAGATGGCCCTGTGCTGTGCTGGGGGGAAGGCACTCCCTTCTCTCAGGGTCTGGTGCTCATGGCCAACACACAGCCCTCACATTGAATGCATATAGGCCCAGAGTTGGTGTCTTTTGGTGGAAGGTGGTCCAGGTGGTGCCCCAGCCCTAATGGGCTTTACGATAAAAACCTCAACCTTTAGCCTAACATTCAAGGCTCTCTCAGGCTTGATCTTGGCTGGCCTGCTGGGTTGGACTTTTTGTGCTCTGAACCATGCAGTGTATTCTTCCTCCTACAGGAGTTCATTCATGCAATTCCCCTTTATAGACTCCTCTTCCTTGTATGCCGCTCTGAGGCTCATTGTGAGAAAGCCTATAAAAGTGACACCTCTTCCAGGAAGCCTTCCCTGACCACCTTCTGTGCAGAATTCCCATGTCCTCCTTTTACACTCCACATAGCCTGTTTTCTAGCCCAGCTCTTTTGCTTTGCCTACTTGTGTCTCAGATTCCTTATCTTTAAAGGAAAGAAAAATCCCTCCACAGACTTTTCATGAAATTTCAATGACCTTCCTTCCCTGAACATTGACAAACATTTATTCTGTATTTGGTTCAAAACACACAAGCCTAGGTGCAGAGGACAAAAAAAAAAAAAGAGAGAGAGAGAGAATAAAATTCAGCTTCACTGTTAAGAAGCTTATAGTTCAGTAGAAAATCACCCAAATTGTAATGCTAACAACAGCTTCACGTTTGTGTTTTCCAGAGCGCATGGCTAAACGCTTTACATACAGACAAATAGAACGGAAGTTACAATGCCAAGTAATGAGATAAAGTTGCAAATAAACTGAAGAAGATCTTGTCGTCACTGCTCATCCTTTGATGTCTGTCTGTCCCGGCTCCCTGTTTAGGCCGTGAGCTCCACGAATCGGAGCGGGAATCATCCCGCTGTGTGACTACCGTGGCACCCTCAGCAAAGTAGTTCCCAACCTGTGTGGCTGCTGGGTTAGTCTCCTGCTGGAACCAGGAGGACCACAGGAAGTGCTGCTGGGTCAGCGTAGACACCACGGACACTCAGGGCCTTGCAGAGGTCACCTTGTGCAGCCCCTGAGGTGGGCCAGGCCCAGCGGGTGAGGAGCAGTTCCCCCCCACCACTGACGGGCTTCAGAGGAGGACCGTCTGCTTTTCCTGGTAGGTCCTGAGCTCTGACTCCTGTTCTCGGAATATTCTCTGGGGCTTACTTCCTTCTCCCACATCTTCTGTCCTAAACATCCTTGGATTATGATGGTTTGTGGCCCATGAGCAAGGCCGAGTAGAGAAAAGCACAGTGTCCTTCACGCCTCTCCTGGTCGGCGGCACCTGCTCCCCACCCCCCAACACAACGGGCGTCCAAGGCTTTCAGCCCTCGGGTCCACCTGGAACGCATGCGCACGACGCCGGTGGGGAAGGACTGAGTGTCAGAAGACCTGGACCGGGTCTCGATTCTGGGGCTGCCCAGCCTCCGGGCCCCGGTTCTGCCTCTGGACATATGAAGAGCATCTCCTGTCCTTCCCACCGACAGGATCATTAGGGAATCAAACAAGATGATGGGACTTTACACCTGGATCATGGGAAACCCGGCGGATGGGTCATTTTAAAGAGAACCTTTAGGTTTTGAGTTTTAAAGTGGTTTTGTTAAATCTAATGATGGGAGTTCAGACCACGGGAAGGAGAGAAATCTGGGGACACCAGGACTGCCAGACACAGGTCCTTGGTAACTCTGTCTACCTTCTCTGTCCTGCCGTGTGGGTGCCACAGGAGGGGGGAAGGGGAAGCCAAGCTTGTGTTGTGCTGGGCAAGAGAGAGGCAGGTGGGGAGGTCACCGCAGTGTCTGGCTGGGGGCAGCATGCTCCTTGGAGCCCAGCCAGCCTCTGGGTCACATCACACAAGGTCACTGCACCTGCGTGGAGAATTTTCCAGCTATTAACAAAGCCACGGAGGCAATGCGTCGGTACAGTTCAGCCTCTAATCCCCAATTAAGGCACTGGGTCTTAGCTGCATCTGGCATCTGCTTGCCGATGGCGATTGTTTCTCACTCTCTCTCTTTTCTCAGGACAATTTCCAGTGGGGGGGCTCCTTCCCTCAGGTTCCCAGCGAGCAGAAACCTCTCTCCAAGGTGATGTCACAGAGCATGGGTAGGGAAACTTCTGGGTTCAGCCCAGCTTCCAGTCCTCCCACTTTCCTGACCCCCTGACTCCTCTCCTGATCTCTTTGGGGTCCCCACCCTGTGTCCCTCATGACCTTAGGCCATTTATTTAGAACGTACTCTGGCCAGGCACTTTGTAAATGCAATCATTTAATTTTCCAAACAAGCTTTGGAGGAAGAATGGCGCCCCACCTCCCTTGCATCAGAGGGACAGCATTGGGGGGGAGGGTCTTAGGAGGCCCAACTTGTTGCGGCCCCACCGATGGAAAAGGGAGGAGCTCAGACCTACTCTGGGTCTGTGTGACCCCAGTCCTTCACCGCACCAGGATGTGACAGGGGCCCTGCAGGGGCCAGGCTCAGGCAAGGAAGGGTGACCAATGGTCAAGCAGCTTATTACCGTAATGACTGCCGAGGTTTGGGGGCCAGTGGCCCAGCACTTAGTAGATGCCGGGTTTCAGGTTTCACATGAAAGGAGTACGTTCGGGCACCATGTGGGCACATTACTACCCATCTCCTTTAGCTTCGCAACAATCCTGCTAAGTAAGTAACCTGGCCCCCATTTCACAGATGAACAAACTGAGACCTAAAGAGATTAAGGCTATTCGTAGGGTGAAATACATGAAATTCCTGCCTCTGTAGGTATAATGTGGAAGAGTATCATGAACTTCGTATGGCTCAGCTTACTAATAAGACAGTCAGGATTGGAGCCCAGTTGTTGCTGAATTCCCTTATGGACAGCATAGCCTTCCCTTCGCAGTTTTCAAAGTGTAGGACAAAACAGAAGGGAATTGATTACAGGCAGAAGAGAACATGAGCCCTTCTAAACTTCTCCCTCAACCTTGGAAGGCCCTTTTCCTACTGTAAGGAGCACTGGCCTGGTGAGACTTTCTTGAACAGGGCCCATCTCTAAGGGCTGTTGGGCAAAAGCACACTGGCTGGACTTTGGGCTTGGAACAACCACAACCACATCGACAAATAAATAACTCTCTAAGTAGAAATGCCTGGGCAATGCCTGAGTAGATAGAATTTCTTGCATAGCATTGCTTTTGAGATGGGGCAGACTGGAGACAGGGAACCCTGAGGGGTAAGAGGGAACGGGCTGGGGTCTCGCCACATGCCTAGCCCAGACTCCACAGCAAGCACACCCCTCATCAGAGCTCAGCTCCTGGTTGTAGACATGTGACTGGGGTTAATTTGATTTCCAGGAGTGGACGACAGTTGGGCCAGCCTCATAATGCCACAGAAGTATATCCATTATTCACCAGCCATGAGAAAAATCAGCTTAGGAGGCAAAGAACGTGTTTCGTCTAACCCCTCACCCAAATGTCATAGAGGTAAGTGGCGTTAGAGCCTTTCGGATGTCAGAGATTTTCCTCCATTATGGATAAAGAAACTGAGACCGAGTGTGTACCCTGCCCCAGACCGTGCGCTCACCGACGGTGGGACGGGGTCCCCAGTGTCTGACAGAGTGCCTGACTCGTGGGAGATGCTTACACATCTGTTGACAAAAACATGCACAAAAATGCTGACAAAGGAGTAAAACTAGTGGAAGGAGATGAGAAGTCTCTTCCCCTGGCCTTCCCATGGCCATTCCCCCAGCCACGATGGCGTCTCCACGAGCACAGAGTACCTTGTTTCCCATCAGATTCCATGTTGTTAAGGGGCAAGGCCATTGTAAGTTCTAGTTTGTGGTCGGACCAACCTGAGGGGCTATGGTAGGCTTCTTTCCTCTTTGGGACAGTGCTGAGACCTGTGTCCTTTGAATTCTGCCCTAGGTCAGTCCTGCCCATCTCTGCCCTGATCACTGCCTGGTGAAGGATACTGGAGGTAATTTGCTGGCTAGCTTGGGCGCTGTCACTGTGTCCATCTGTAGGGCAGTTTTGTTGACCCCCCACCCCAAACAAGGCTAAGTGAGAGCCCGTATCCTCCCCAACTCATGCTTCTATAGAATTCTTTCACCCTAAGCCACAGTACTAGAATTATCTGAAATAATTTTCTCTCTATGAGCTCCATTGTCTCCCCATTGCCTAACACAGTCCTTGGCATTCAAGGACTGTTTGTTGAATGAATAAAGGAAGGAATGATGAGGGAATGGATGAATGCAGGGCTTCCTACCCAAGATGGAGCAGCAGAATAGCCCAGGGATGTTTTGCAAAACACAGGAGCCCAACACCCCCTCCACTCTCCGTGTCCCTCCGTCCCCATCCTTTACTAACTCAGATTCAGTTTCCTGGTCTCTCATTTGCCTTGGTGTGCTTTGCAAAAACTCCCCAAGTGATTCCTAAGTGCAGCTCTGGCTCAGAAAAACGAGTGAGTGAATGAATCAGTGAATGCGTGCAGGAGACATCTGAGCTAATAGAAGAGTTTTATTTGGGACCAAGAAACCGAAGCAACAAAGACAGAGGAGCATTCTCTACGGTTCAGGAAATTGGTGGGTATCGTCTTCTGCGGGGTTTGTCTCCTTTCACTTGAGTGGCAAAATAAACAGCACTCGCTGGGGAAGCAGGAGGTAGTGCTTTCCTCCTTCCTGTGCCTCCTCTCCTCTTTCTAGGAGAAGCCCACAGCTGCGGGGAAACAGGAGTCTGGACTTTTCAGGTTCCAATTTGCAGGTGGCTACTGTTGCTGCCTTATTGTTAGCACATATATTAGATTGGAAATAGAGGTCACGGTAAGGAGGGGGGAAATGAGGAAGGGGGGAAGAGGGAATGAGCCTATTGGGAATTTAGCCATAAATCCCCAGTGCTCAGCTCCACTCAGCAGGACCTTGGAGCCCGAGGAGACCTTGAAGGTACTTAACCTGTGGTCCCCAGGGACTCCGGAGAGTGACAGAGAAAGTCAGGGATGATGGGGAGGAAAGAGATGCAGTGAGCCCAGGGAAGGCGGCGGGAAGTCACCTCTCTTGTCTCATCTACTGCCCTGGAAGGAGGCCCAGCACCCGCTCTGCAGGCCCAGGCGGCCTCTCCTCGGCCTGCAGGGTCCTCCGCAGCCAGCTGGGGACGTGGAGTGATGCTGTTCCCCACGTCCGGGGAACTGCGGACCACCAACAGCTGAGCTCAGGGCGATTTGGAAGAATCCGCAGAACCGGACAAGCATACAGACAACAGCAACATTGCACAAGTGGACCGGAGGCCGTCGGCGCCCAGGGGTCCTCTCTGCCACCATGGACACGTTCTGTACTCGGGTGTGAGCAGTCAGGGAACGAAGTTTACGTTTTGTTTCCCGTGAAGGAACTGAAATGCAAGCAGCCACGATAGCGAGGGGCTGCCTTACGGGATGGCGCGGGTCCGTGCGGCGGGGTCCCCGGTGGGGAGGACGGGGCGCCGTGGGCCCGCAGTGAGGTGGGAAACACCATCCCGGGTCCACACGACGTGGGCACGGATGTCAAGTCCTTGTTGTGCGGGGTGCAGCACTTTGTGAAACATTCCCTCGCAGTGAGAGCCAGGTTCGCGGAGCTCGCTGGGCTCGTGGGCTAATACGGCCCTCGCTCTCCGGGCCTCTCCAGCGCCGCGAGGGGAAGCTGCCACCGGACCCGCTGCACTCAAGGGAGAAACGGTCCTGTGTCCCCATCGCCACAGTTCTCAGAACCTTGCCAGAGAGGAGACTCAAAAAGCAGGGTCTCCTGCCGGGCAGAGGGCAGAGCTGGGGCTGGAACTCAGGGCTGTCCCGCCCGGCTCCCCTGACTCTCAGGCCTGGGAAGCCACCTCTCACATCGGAAGTCCGGACTTCCCTGGGTCAGACTCAGCTCCTCACTTGCTGAGAGCTGTTGAAAATAAATCACTTAGTGTCTCGGAGCCTTACCTGTAAAACGCCGGGGTCAAAGGCCCCTGAGATGCCCAACGGTTTTCTTTTCTGGCTCAGAAGCACTTGTTGTAAGGCACTGAACATCCCCTCCACTAGACACCAGTTTGAAATCAAACGGGCCGTAGAATGGCTTCTCTCTCAGCCCTAATTTCCCCCTCCACACCAGCCGTTTTACTTATTAGTATTAGCGTCACTATTAGAACATTCTATTCTCTGCTGCTCAGGGTGGATTCCCTGCAGGAAAACCATGGAGCAGTGGGCCAGAATCTCCCACAATCTGGCCTTGAAACCAACGGGGTCCCCATAGCGAGAAGCACTTGGTATCATCTCTTTGCCCTACTCCATTGCTTCCTTGCTTTATTTTTCTTCCCTCTTCTCTCTTCCACCCCCCGTCCTCACTTCCTGTCTCTTGACTTTGTCCTCTCTCCACTCCCTCGTCCTACCCAGTCTTCACCCCTCCGCCACCTCTGCCTTCCCTTACTCAAGTGCTGGGAGCTCTGGCTGGCTTGGTTTTGTGCTTTTCCCCAGCCTCGGGCTGAGCCGCACCTGGCAGGTGTGGGGAACAGGGGCTGTCTGGAAAGGTCAGGAGTTTTCCAGATGGGCTTCCTTCTCCACATGCAATGAATGCCTAGCTATGAGAGCTGCTCTTGTGGTTCACAAAAATAAGAAAGGGAAGGAAAAACCTTCCAGCCCGTGATGGATTGAGCGTTTGTGTCCTCCCCAAATGTACTTGTTGAAACTCTGTCACCAATGAGATGGGAGGAAGCGGGGCTTTGGGAGGTAATTAGATGAGATGAGGTCACGGGGTGGGGCCCTCATGAATGGGATCAGTGCCTTTATAAGAATCACAGAGAGCTTGTTTCCCCTCTCTTTCCGCCATGTGAGGACACGAGGAGAAGTTGGCTGTCTGCAACCCAGAAGGGAGCTCACACCGGAACCTAACCAGACTGACACCATGGTCACGGGCCTGTGGCTTCCAGAGCCATGAGAAGTAAGTTTCTGTTGTGCACAAGCCACCCTCTAGGGCTGGGAATCAAAGTGAGGGAGGTTATCCCCTGTCCTCCAGCTCAGAGAAGGAGATCTGCTCCCCAAAGTCAGGGAGATTCACCTTACAGACAGAGGCAGGCAAAGGAGGGATACAGACTTGGGGGACAGGCAGCAACTTCATCAGGGGGGCCCGGAAATCGTCCGCCTGTGATTCTAGGCTTCACAGTCTGGCCGCCTGTCTGTCTGGATGACCTCAGTAGGGTGGCTGCCCCTTGGCCCAGAGACCTGTGAGCCTGCATTTCACATGGGCCTCTGCTCTCCTTCCCCTACTCCCCTTCCCCCTGTACTGGGATGATGAGAGAAAAGCCCTGGCTTACAGAGACCGTGCTCTCCCTGAAGTTTGGGGATTGGCTGCTAGCTAGACTCAGTCACACCTGCTTGCTGCCCCATCCCCTGCCACCCTCCCTCTACAAAGGAGCGCTGTTCCACAGAGATAAGACCTGGGACTCCGCTTGCCTTTGGGGCAAAGGCTGCCCTTTCAAATCCTATTCCACTCTGTTGGGGGGATCTGAGAAGCAGGGGAGGGGAAGATGACCTTGCATGTGTTTCTCTAAGTCTGCAGGGCCAGTCTGGCGAGTGAAACAAACCCTCAGGGTGGGTTCCTGGCTGGTGCCACCACTTACTAGCCTTGGATTCCTGCCAAGCCTCATTGTTTTCATCTGTAAAATGGGAATGGAATACCTCCTTCACTGGGGGGCTTCTGAGGGCTGAAGGGATAATGGGTGCGCTTTTTTGTTAGACAGTGGGCAGGTGGTCTTGTTAGCCTGGAGGCTGGAGAGAATGGGCTCGATGACTTCTTGACGTTACTGCCTTGCTTGGGAATCTCTAACTCTAGAACAAGTTAAGTGAGTCCGGAGATGACCGTGCAATTGGCTGAGGTAGGGGAGGCTTAACAGCTCATTACTTGCGCAGCTGACAAAGCGACAGGGCCCTCCAGCAATTCTGAGACAGCCAAGGGAAGGTGCCGGTAATGGGCATCCCTTTAGCATCCGGAGCGAGATTCTTCTCGGGCATCACGCATCAATTTTCCAGCAGGCGCCCGCTGATTTGGTTTTCACGGTGGTGTGGTGTGGAACGGCTGACGCTGATGCACTGGGAGGAGGAGAACAAAGGGAGCATTGTCACATTTGAGTAATGTCGACACTCAGCCAGGAACAAAGGCGCTTGTTATGCAATAGACATAATGGGAAGGGCCAGCCCAGGGCAGCAGCCTTGAACTGCACAGCCACGGAGCCACGATCTTGCCAAGGGAGAGAAAGCCGGACTAAGTTCAGCTTCCGGCCTTAGGTAACGGGAGGGAAGTGGCTACGCCGACAGAGGCTGGCCAACATTCGAGAAGAGGATTATGTCCAATGACCACCCAGCAGGGCCACGGCGGCTATCACACAGACCTGAGGGTGATAGGCGATGGGACACAGGGCTGTCAAAGAAAGGTGGGTGACAGGCCAGCAATAGGGTGTTCAGGAAGCCAACTGAGATCAAAGACCAAGGCCAATGTGGAAGCCAGGAGAGTCAGAGCTCCCAGCACCTGCTAGTGGAGGCAGCCCCCAGACCCCGATCCTGCAGCAAAAGCCGTCTGTCCCCTCCTCTGTCATCTCTGCAGTTTTAGTCGGATTGGAGGGTGGTGGAGGACTGGGGACAAGGCAGAGGCTGGCTCATGATGAGGGCAGAGTTGCTACGAACCCCCTGAGATGGAGACTTTGTCACGGAGGACAGGAAAGACGGCCCACAGCCCTGTGAGGAGGGCTTTATGCGAAGAAGGGTGACTTCCCGTGTTCTGCTTCAATCGAGGAGAGTTTAGCATAGCAGTAAAATTGCCACTGACGTTGCCACAGTGCAGTGAGCAATCGGGAAGGGGTGTCCGGCGGTTTCTGGGGGCAGGAGGCTTGCTTTTCGTCCTGGAGGCTTAGGAGAAGCTGGTCCTGTAGGGCAGGGGAGGCACAGAACATCTGTCTGAGCCGCAGGTTCTCCCATCTTCTGATCCACCCCTGCGTCTCCTGCTGCCTCACCCCTCAGACCAGACTCAGCCTATGCGGCAGAGGTGGGTGACTTAGCCTTGCAACTTGTCAGAGCAGAGCACGCTCGTCTGAATACCTCCGGGACCGACCTGCCTGCACAGGAGGCTTATCACTTGAGGACTTTCCTGACTAACGTTTTGACCATCATGATGTTGCCTCCTTCTTCACTCTGCTTTTGTATGAAATAAGCCAGCCTTCTTTCCCTCGTTCTGTCTCTGTCTGTTTCTCTCTCTCTTTCACACACACACACACACACACACACACACACACCACAGTTGGAACCTAGCCCTGGACCACATACCTAACCTTGGTCCCCAAATCCTGACGTCTTCGTTGGCGGAGCGCACACACGGGCCGTTTGCATGAGTGGATCGAGACCAGTTATCACCAGGACTCTGTTGTGGTGTGTTGTTCCCTGGCTTGCTGCCATCCGAGGTGTCTGAGGGCTACATTCCTCCGCTGCCGGCAGGCAGAATAAAAGAGGAGACAGAAGGAGGGTCTGGGCTTGTGGAGCAGAGAGCAAGGTGGGCAGAAGCAGGTTTCTGCCTCCTTCCATCTCCAGAAGAGACTAGGGGAATACTGCAGGCATGATGACAGTGGTCCCCACGGCTGAGCACCTGTGAGGAGTGGCCTGGTACACAGGGATCATAAGGACAGGGTCACGCCTGAGGCACTGTGGTATGTGTTTTATATTCATCACTGCATTGACTCAGCAAACCCAGGACGTAAATATCATTCTGATTTTACAAAAGACAAAATAGGACAAGACATCTGCTGAGCCTCACAGGCAGTGGGACACCCAGAATTTCCAGACTCAGACTATTCTGGTTCTAGAATCTTCCTACTTGCTAACCCACCTTGTTCCACTGCTCCCCTGAGACATGGATTTTCAGTGAGCAAATCCCAGCTTCTTCGCCAGACCTGAACCCCAGCTGGGTGTCCATGTTGTCAGCCGGCGGGAGGAGCCAACAAGCCCATTTCATCCCCTCAGCTTACCTTCCCGGGGTTAAAAGTTGGGTGCTCCCTTGCCTCAACCACCTGACCTCAGGGGAAGCGTCTCGGCCTGGCCTGGGTGCCCACCCTCCCTCTGCTAAATGGCTGGGGTGCAGGCAGGTGCCTGGAGGGTAAGAGCCTCAGCAGAGGGACGACTTCTTTCATTTAAAAAAAAAACATGTCTTTATTATAAAAGCAAAAATACTCTCTATAATACAGGTTTTGTTGAAACACAGTATAGGGCAGAGGCTACGAGTGGGGGAAAGCAAGATAGCTTTACCTCATTCAAATAGCAGCACCGTAGTATTCCGCAGACAAACCCCCCCCACCCCATCAGCCTTTCCCCTACGGATGGGCAGTCAGGCCACTGCCTGGTTTTTTGTCACTACCAACGATAGTGAAACAAGCAAATATATACTTAGATGCTGGTGGTTTTATATTTATAGGAGACAGTGTCCAATGTAGAATTTCCAAGCCAACATGTAGGGATGTGGGGTGTACGTGTGCGTGCATGTGTGTGCGTGTGTGCATGTGTGTGCATGTGTGTATGTGTGTGCATGTGTGTGCATGTGTGTGCATATATGTGTGTGCATGTGTGTATGTGTGTGCGCATGCGCGTGCATGCACGTGTGCATGTGCATGTGTGTGCATGTGTGCATGTGTGTGCATGTGTGTGCATGTGTGCATGTGTGCATATGTGTGTGCATGTGTGCATGTGTGTATGTGTGTGCATGTGTGTATGTGTGTGCATGCGTGCATATATGTGTGCGTGTGTGTGCGCATGTGTGTGCATATGTGCGCATGCATGTGTGCATGTGCACGTGTGTGCGTGCGTGCATGTGTGTGCATGTGTGTGTGGTCCTCGTGCCACTGTTACTGTGGCGGTGGTTGTATCTGAAGCGCTTTGATCTTCTCTGTGGGATTACCTAGTCATGGGACTTCTAGGAACAATACTATTTGTAAGAGAATTGACTGTTCTTACTTCTAAGAGAACATTTTTGTAATGTGCTCTTTTCCTCCTCACACATAAAAAATTTCAAACATAAGACCCAGTTGAAAGGATTTTACAGTGAACATCTGTGCGCTTCACTCCTGGAGCCTTCCTCTCATTAACATTTCACTGTATTTGTTTTATTATATTCCCGTCTATCTGTCCAGCCCTCCATCCATCCATCAATCCCGCTGCATTCGTTTCCCACGGTCGTTGTACCAAGTACCACACATTGGCTGCCTTCAACAGATAGGAACATACTGTCTCACAGATCTGGAGGCTCGGGACCTAAAATCAGGGTGTGGGCCATGACGGTTTCTCTGAGGGAAGGATCTCTTCCAGATCTCTCTCCTTGGTTATAGATGGCCATCTTCTCTCTGTGCCTCTTCATGTCATCTTCCCTTGGTGTGTTTGTCTCTGCATCCAAATTTCCTTTTTTAATAAGGATATTGGTTATATTGGAGTGGGGCCCATTTTTTTTAAAGATTCATATATTTATTTGAGAGAGAGAGAGTGCAGAGGGGCGGGGTAAGGGGGAGAAGGAGAAGGAGTCCCAAGCTGACTTCCTGCTGAGCATGGAGCCCAAGACGGGGCTCAATCTCAGGACCTTGAAATCATGACCTGAGCCAAAACCAAGAGTCAGACGCTCAACCGACTGAGCCACTCAGGTACCTAGGAGCACAGCCTATTCTAATGACCTCATTTTAACTTGATTAGCTCTGTAAAGACTGTCTCCAAACAGTCACTTCTGAGTACCCCTGATGGTTAGGACTTTAAGATAAAAATGTTGGTGGGACATAATGCAACCCATAACACCGATTTATTTTCTGATACATTTCAAAGTAAATTTCAGACATCAGTAAGCATCCCCCTAAGTATTTCAGCGAGCATATCATTGAGTAAAATTCTACATTTTTATAGCTTTTTAAATATAAAATTTATGTATAAGAAAATGCTCAAGTCTTTTTTGGGGGACTGGGGGGAGAGAGAGATTGAGAGAATAAGCAGGGCAGGAGCAGAGGTAGAGAGAGAATCCCAGGCAGGTTCCACACTCAGCGAGGAGCCCAGTGCAGGGCTTGACCTCATGACCCCAAGATCATGACCTGAGCCTAAATCAAGAGTCAAACGCTTAACCAACTGAGCCACCCAAGCATCCCCAAGATGCTCAAATCTTAAGTGTACATTAGGAGTATTGACAAATGTAAACACTAGTGTAGCCCAAACTTTTTTCAAGGTATAAGACATTACCATTATTCCAGAAAGTTCCCTCATTCCCCCTTCCCTGTCCTCAAAGCCCATGTAAGTGTATTTCAATTTTTTCCCCGATTTTTAAATATATATTGCCAGTTGACTTTCTAAAATGCTGGCAGAAATTTACAGCCCCACCAGTAATGGATTAAGTGCCCATGATTCTACTTCCCCAATTGTTTTATTGGTAATAATAAGAGCTAACATTCTTGGCTACCCACTTTGTGCAGGACACCATTCTCAGCTTTATTGTTCTAAACGCTCATCTCTTTCCCACAACAATCCTGTGAAGGAATGATTACTACCTTCATTTTAAAAATGAAGGTACTTAGGTACAGAGAGGGCTAAGTTTACACAGCTAGTAATTTGAGATTTGAATCAGGCCATTTGTTAGAATCAATATTCTTTAAATATGTATTTGGCTGATCTACTGAGTGTAAGTGGTATCTCGTTTGTGCTCTAATTTGCATTTCCATTACACAATGAGATTGAAAGTTCATCGGTCATTTGGATTCTCCTGTCCATAAATTGCCGGTTCCTATCATTTGCCCATTTTCCTATCCTGTGGTTGGTCTACCGTATCAATTTGTAAGACCCTTTTGGATATTCAGGATATTATCTCTTTAATAGGTCATTCTAAATATTTTTCCCATGTTATTTTCTTTTCATTTTTCTTTTTGTTTCTTTGTCATAAACTAAAAAGAAAAAAATTTATATAGTTAAATAGCCCATTTTTTTCTGTGTCCCTATATGACTGTTGTGTTTTTAGTATTTTCTTTTAACGGTTCTGTGCTCTTCTAAATCTTGTTCCCCAATATTTTACTTTTTTTTTTTTTTGGTCCCTTTTGGGAATGGGACTTTTATTTCCATTTCCATTTCTCACTGATTTTGTTGAGTACAAAGAAAAGAAATGGATTTTTTTTTTTGTATTTGTCTTGCATCTAGTCTTCATTCCAAGTTATCACTTATAGAAGTTTTTTATTTTTAAAAAATTGAGTCCCTTGGGTCTTTTAGCTGTAAAAGCACTGCAATTTCAAGTAAGTTTTGTCTCTTCTAGTATTTATGTGGGTTATTTAATTTGGGGGACATTAGCTCATTCTCCCAAATATTATTTAATTATTTTGATGATAGCCCTGCCTTGTTCCTGAGTTTAATGGAAATAGCTTAGAATTTCAGGGTTTAATATGAAGTTCACTATTGTTTTAGATATTCTTATTATGTAGAAAATAATACATAAAATGTGTGACACGTATGTAAATAATAAAGCATGATAATAAAATGAATACCTCTGAACCCACCATGTTTTGTTTGCTCCTCTAGCTGCTCTATCCTCTCCTACCTCAGCTCCAAAAAGATAACTAATTTGCTGTTGCTTTTAGAAAAATATTCATTTACCTTTAATGAATTTTAATGAATTTCTTTATTCCTATTTTACTTAGCATTTTAATTAGGAATAGATGTGAATATTTATCAAATTTTCAGAATCTGTTGTTATAACATCTTGGTTTTTCTCCTGATTAGTTGAAACTATACACTAATAGATTTCTTGATGTCAAGCCTATATTAATATTTCTGGAATGGTTCCTACTTGGGTGTGATGTACTGAGTCTTTTCATACCGTTGAGAGATTTTAGCTGCTATTATTGCATTTATAACCTTTTTTTTTCTTAAGTGAAATTAGTCAATATTTTAATGTGGTATTTTGGTATTAAGTTCAGCTAGCTTTATTAGTCTTAAAATAAATTAGAAACTTTCCATTTTTTCAATGACCTGGAATATTTAAAATAACATAGAATTGATCAGTGTTTTAAAGGTCAGATAGAACTTGCCTATAAATGCATCTGAATATAGAATTGTTTTTAACGTCACATCTTCAGTTGTCTTTCCAACTTCTTATACAGTTAAGTGTTCAGATTTCTGTTCTCTCTTTGGGCCAGTTTTAGAGGTTATTATTTGACTGAAAGAATCATCCATTTCCTTTAGACTTTCAGCTCTGTGGCACATAATATTCATTTATTGTATATGTTGGATATCTGTGGTTACTTAGAGCCCTTTCCCCTAGTATCAGGTACATTGCCCTTTCTGTTCTGTCTTTAATCAACAAGGCAGGGATTATCTTATTTCATGATTTTTTTTCTAAAAGCCCCAGCTTTTTGACTGCTTACTCATCTAATATTTTACTGTTTTCCATTTCGTTAATGTAAACGTGTACTGTTATTAATTAATTTTTCTAGCCTCTTTTGGTTTATTTTGTTATCATATCCTCTAATTTTTTAAAGTTGAATACTTACCTAATTTATTTCCAGTTTCATTAATAGTAAAAGGAGAAATTTAAGACCATTGGAATTTCTGTGAGTAGATTTAGCTGGATGCACTTTGACGTGTAGTATTTTCTTTTTTTTTTTTTTTTTTTAAAAGATTTTATTTATTTATTTAACACAGATAAAGACAGCCAGCGAGAGAGGGAACACAAGCAGGGGGAGTGGGAGAGGAAGAAGCAGGCTCATAGCAGAGGAGCCTGATGTGGGGCTCGATCCCATAACGCCGGGATCACGCCCTGAGCCAAAGGCAGACGCTTAACTGCTGTGCCACCCAGGCGCCCCTGACGTGTAGTATTTTCTTTTTGGTTATTTCCTAGTTATGATTTAAATGTGGTTATTATTTAAGAGAGTAACGACTGTACCTGAAATTATAGACACAGAAGTGTACCTTACTTTCGGTTAGTTGTTACATCATTAGGGTTTTATTTTTGGAAGGAGAATGAGTTGTTGAATTTCAGATTTTTAAAGATTATGGTCAGAGAATATGACTTATTACAAGTCTTACATTTTGTAATTTGTCAAGCTTTGCTTTGTCCCAAATACCTGATGAATTTTTGCAAATGTTCCGCCGATGTAAAAATAATATATGTTTTCTGTATTTGGAGGTATTAAATCAAGTCTGTTGCTGTTTTCTTCACCATTTTATAGATATTCTGTACCACCTTAGGAAAGCATCCTCTCAGAGCACCCTGAGCCGTCTGACTGCCGCCTGACTAGCTGCTGTCACCCGGGGAGGAGGCTCAGCCCCAGGGACCAGGACCGCAACCCCCAGCAGGGGGGAAACCCCGAAGATCTGCACCTGGAGCAGCAGGAGCTGGGAGTGATGGTGGGGGGAGAGGGGTTCACCCCCCAGGGCCAAGAAAGGCATCACAGCAAGATTTGGGGACAATAAAGAGCTCAATGTAAGAAACGGATAGTTTCATCAGCAGGAATGACAGCGAGGAAGCTGTACGAGTCCACCCTGCTGCCACGAGGAAGAATCACCCCAGAAGTGTCTCCGTGGTGTAGGAGGGGGAGAGAGCATGGCCTTTGCTGCTGTTGAGGAGAAGAATGTGCAGAGCCACAGCTCACTGGCCCCGGTGGTCTCCAGGGCAAGGCAGTCAATACACAGCAGACCCTAACCGTTCTAGCAGTCACCCACAGGTAGGATCCGCACAGAATTACAGCAAGATTACCACACTTACCAGTGGGAGCAGGGACGGAAGGAGGATAGGGAATGTTCCAGAGGTTGGGGCTCACAGCACCAGCCCCACCATAGCCCCGGTTCCCACCTGCCCCAGGCAGAGACCCCTCTGGTGCAGACCACAGTGCTCCAGCCCACCCGTGCAGGGAGAGGGGATGGAGGGGCTGACAGCCAGAGGCCAGGTAGACCAGCGACATGGCACTGGTGTTAGAGGCCACCATTCTGCAGGGCCCCCTGGCCAAGACAGAAAGGATGGCAGTGAAGAAAGTAAGGAAAACCGAGGAGCGCAGACCCAAGGTCAGCAGCCACCTCAGTACCCACACCCCTGCAGAAAACCCTAAACCATAGGATGGCAAGGAGACAAAAGCAGCTCATCTACCAGCTGAGAACCCATCTGCTCCCTTCCAAGGCTGAGCGGGGCGGGCTGAGTCATTGCCCACCTCCCAGGGCTACTATCATCGGCTGTAGTCAACCAAGAAGAAGAAATAAATATGAAATTTCAGCGATAAACAATGAACAAAAGATTACAGGCGAAGACCTTAAGTGCTTGCTTTTCCCCCATTGACCGGATCACTAGAACGATCTGAAATATCTATGCGTCTTGGAGTTTTAATTATTTTTATCTGCAGGTGTCTCTTCTTGATAATTGCAAACGTGTTTTGTTGTTGTTTTTCTTTTAAGCTTGTTTTTTCTCAATATACCCTTAAAGGTTTTAACATTTTTTAATATCTGGTAAGATTTTTAAGAACATTTTTCATTTGTAATAAAAGTTTTAAGTTGATTTTTTAAAGAAAGTCAACAAATTATAAGCGCCTGTTAATAAGGTCTTAAATAATAATTTATTTTTATTTTTTCCACATTTTACATGACAAGATTTATTAAACACTGACTGTAAGAAATGACAGTTCTGTTGCTGAAACAAAATAACTTTTCTTATCACAGATGCCCTTACAGAAATGACGTTATGTAGCAGGACCAAGTGATGGTCAGCAATGGGGAGTTCACCGCATCCGCATCTAGCTCTCTTGCCTGGAGGCAATCACCTGCAGACACCCACTTACAGCCACAGTCCTCACGTGAGAAACTATGTACTGGCCATCTGTAGCGAGTCAAGTACTGGAGGGGGCGCGGGGCTGCAACTCTCTGACTTCATAGAGCGGCTAACGAGAGAGGGAGACAAAAATCAGTCAGCCAATCCACCAAATCCAATAAACTGTGAGATGGGCAAGAGCACCCAATCCTCCGGAGGAAATTATATTTGAGCGTAGACTTGAAAAGGGAGGTAGGATTAAACCAGGAAGCAGCTCAAAATTTTTTAGCCAGAGAAGAGAAGACGTTGGTAGAGCACTTTGGAAGGTCTTCAATAAGAATTTTAAAAAGTAAGTATCCTCTCTATTTCTCTTCCGTCAAGAGGTTCTTCTTTAAAATTATAAAGCAGTGTTGCATTTTATCAGAAGACTTTTTTCCATATCTGTTGTGATAGTCACATGAGTTTTATCCTTATCCTATTAATAAGATAAATTATGTTGATTTTTTTGAAGGTTGAATCAGTCTTGTATTTTTGCATTAAACTGTGCTTATTCATGATATATATCTTTCTAAAAATTGTTGAATTTGGTTTCTAAAATTTTTTGAAAATGTTTGCACTTACGTTCAAGAGAGGGATTTGTTAACAATATTCCTTTCTTTTACTATTTCTGTCAGGTTTGGATATCAAGGTTGTGTGCAAGTTGGGAAGTGTTCCATTTCTTTATTCCTTGTGATTGTATAAAAATTCAAGTGTTTCTTCCATAAATTGTTGGTAAACCAACTGATAAACCATCTGGATGGGAAGTGTTACGTGTAGAAATTTTCTTTTTTTATGACTAATTCAATTTTTTCATTCCTATGTAGAATTATTCAGCTTTTCTTCATAATTTATTTAATTGGATTCTCTTGATGGAAAAGTTAATTGCTCTCAATTTTCACTGTTACAAGGAATGCTGCAATGAACACATTTATACAAATATTTTGCAAATACATATAATATATTTTTATAAGATAAATCGTTACAAGAGGAATTGCTGGATCACAAAGCATGAGCATTTTTCGCTATGTTTGTTTTGATAACAGATCCTCTCCTGAAGAAGCAGCATCGGGGAGAGAAATGCCCTCCGTATTAGTTATTATGCATAACAAATTATGCTAAGACTTGATGGCAAAAAATAATAATAAACACTTATTATCCTCACAGTTTCCGTGAGTCAGAAATTTGGGAATGGCTTAGTCGGGTAGTCCTGCCTTGGGACTTCTCATGAGATGGTCATCACCCTGTCAGCCTGGGCTGTGTCCTCTGAAGGCTGGTCTGAGTGCGGAAGACCCACTTCCAAGATGGTGGACTCACGTGGCTGGCGAGTTGTTGCCGGTGCCCGATAGAGAGACTCCGTTTGTCCCCCACTCTGGACTCTCCGCAGGCTGTTTGAATATTGTCCTAACATGGCAGTTGAATTCCCCAGATGAGGCAAACAGAGACAGACAGACAGACAAGGAAGCAGCCATGCGTTCTGAACTAGCTTGGGAAATCACACACCATCTGCCACAGTCTATTCTTAAGAAGCAAGTCACCGATTGATTCTGGCCCACATTGAAGGGAAAGGGAATTAGACTCCTCCTTTTGAAGGATCGAGTGCCAAAGAAGTTGTGAGCGTATTTTAAAGCCATGAGAGCCTCTCTGTAAGCCTAGTTGAAGTGGACTGATCTCCTTGGCATGAGCTTTCAAAGAAAATGTTTTGAAGGCAAAGTTCTCAGCCCGTTGAAGTCACGGAGGCAAATGGAATCAGCAGGTGAGAGTTTAGAACTGGGCCTACAAGCTGCCGAGCACCTGCTGCCCTTAGTGTCCAGTGTCCTTAGTGTCCTGGCTGCTCTCCAGGCTCAAGATTTATGTCTTAATTATGTAAATGGAGCGATTATGCCATCAGGGGCTCTGGTAAGCTAATTACTGAACAAGAAATCGATGCTGAAGTCAAGATGAATGAATCCCAAGGCTCCCAACACTCTGACTGTAATTGCAATATTGAGGAGCTCATTTCCACAAACTGTGCCAGAGAGCTTTGCAGGGAAGAGGGCCCTTCTCACAGTGATTGATCCATTGAAACCCTGTCCAAGCTTCCTTCTCTCATGGATGCTGGGGGCTGGAAACAATCCTTAGCCCCCCCCCCCATCCCGTGGCCACCTCTGCACTCACCCAACCAGCCTGTAATAGCTCGGCCTCCAGGAAGTGGCCCCTGGATTATTACAGCCAGTACCAGTGGTGCAGGCAGGACTTCAGCGACAGCATCAGCTCAACTGGACGTGACATGTGCATTGGGAGGACTGAGGCAGGGTGAGAGGGTTTCACTGGGGCCCCTTTCTTTCCAACTCTCCTCTTTGCATGAGATGTCTGATTGTCCCTGACAACGGACAAGACTGGACAGAGAGGTCCCCTGACCCGAAAGGCCCCTGGAGGCACAAGAGCGCCTACTCTATCATTGTCCACTCTTTGCCCTCCCCCACTCCCACATCACAGTGCTCTGGACTCTGTCTCTCTCATTTTATGTGGCTATTTTCCCCGCAAGTCCAAATTGCCTTGTCTTGCCCTCAGCTTTTATCTAGCGCTGCTCTAAGAAATAGCCATGTGTAATCTGGTTCTGCAATTATTGTAAAAATACTGTTGAGGACCAAGACTGGTACATCTGCAACAAGATGATGAGGGAGATTTGTCTGGTGTCCCCAGATCGTGGCTAAGGTCCAAACCAGGGCAGCGGACAGGAGGCACTGGGGAGCTTGCATTCTAAAGACAGCTGCCCAGGAGCAGAGCCAAAGCATCCTGGCGATAGGACGGAGTGGTTTGCAGCCGCAGGTTTAGGAAGCAGCGTCCACCTTCAACCCACCCCCCATCCTGACCCCTGCTCCTGTACTCTTGCTTATATAGGTAGAGGACCGGACAATGTGGGGAGGTCGCGTCAGAGCTGCCAACCTCACAGTGTCTGTGGTGAGAGGCCGTTCCCTTTTCTCCCCATCGGAAGACATACGTTATCTCAGAGACCATCAGTTACTTCTGGCCTAGAGATTTTTATAAGAGGCCTATGGAGGTGGCTCATGCCAGCAGGAGAAGAAGCTCTAGATGCCTTTGAGAGGAAAGACTTGAGGTACCCCCATCCCACCTCCCCTCAGCCCTTGGAGTATACAGAGGAAGTCCACAGCATTTCCTGTGGTTACCCCTAAAGGAGTGTAGAATGTGGAGGGTTAGGAGCTGTGGGCTGCCCAGATAATTGTCATGACAAGTGAGGAGAGCCTTCATCCAGAAAGGGTTGAGGGCCATAGTCCCAGGTGAAGGGAGACTGTGGCTCTTCCTCTCTGAGGGGGTCCTTGTATGAGGCGAGACCCAGGTTGAGTTAAGCATTCATCCAAACCACCACCCGCCATCCACATGGACGCAGCCACCTCAGTAGGCTCCACTAGCCTCACATGGGACCAGAACCAGGCCAAGATGGGAGAGCCCTTCTTGCCACCGCTGGCCCCCCGCCGTGCTGAGATGCCTCACACCTCCCCATCCCCTCTTCCTGCCCCTAAGCCCAGAAAGCTAGACAGATAAGAGGGCAGAGAGAGCGCAAGGTGTAGGAAGAGCCCACGCTGCTTCTCCCACCTCTGGGTCCCAAGAGCCTGTCTGTCTGCAGCTGGGGGCCTGGGGGAGGAAGAGCTTTGAATCAGATACGGATTTGGAGTTTTAAACTGACTCGACTGAGTTTTTAATAACTGAATGTGACAGGAACATTCACTTTCTGCCCAAAATACCATTAAGTGATGGGGAAAAGGGATTCGACAGAACACAGCAGAGAGCAGTGACTGGAAAAAATTAACTTTCGTGTTTATACCCTACTGAGTTGAGACTTTTCAATAACCCAGTGCACATCATTCCGGTCAGCACTCCCTAAATAAAGCCGTGTGCAGGGAAATTAAGCAAGGCTACCCAGGGCGTGAGGAAATGAGCACACACACAGTGGAGTACAGGTAAGCTAGGAAGGTCTTTGGAGGGTTCAATTTGGCAATATGTGTCATAAGCCTTGAAAAGTGCATCCTTTGACCCAGCTGTTTAATTCTTAGAGATATATTTATTTCTTGTTCAGCAGATTTTTATAGAGTTCCAATTATGTGCTGGGCCCTCTTCCAAGTCCATTGACCAAGACAGACTGAATCCCAATCTTTATGGACATTACAACTCAGTGAAGGGGAGACATAGGGAAACAGATCTGACTCCCACTCTGGCAGAGGGAAGCCAGGCGGCGGTGGCCAGTGCACGAGGGACAGCTGACCCTGTCGGTGGCGGTGATGGGGAGGACATGGTGTCAGGGGAAGCTCATATGAGGCAGCGATGTCTGCAAGATGATTAGGGGTTAGCTAAGTGTGAGCTTGCAGGTGGAGGAAGAATGTTCTAGGTCGCAGGAAAGCACAAGAGGCAGAGACTGTGGTGTGCTGAAGGAGCCCAAAGAAGTTCAGTTTGGCCAGAAAGAGAGGCAGGAATGAGGCTGGAAAGGTAGGCAAGAGACCCTGAGGAAATAATAATACATAGACTCACCAAAATATCAGCCACGCGTATGAGATCCGAAGCTCAGATGTCACACAACGGGTTCACGGTGACTGCAGTCGCACAGACCACCGCGCAGCTGGGAAAGCGGGCTGTGGGAGAATATTTACGGCACAAACAGATGTTCAATGTTCTATCATCAAACAAAAAACCAGGGTATACATAGTATGTGTAGTATGCTCTTATTTTTGTTTTAAAATTTATCCAAGGATTCTGGGAGACGTATTTATCAACAGGTGCTGAGATTGGGGGTGAATTTCATTCTCCCCTTTTTGCTCAGTTGTGGTTCCTCCAGCATTGATCTGTGGGCAGGACTGCTAGTGTGGTAGAGAAGGGGGGTCATAAAATGCACAATCACTGAAAACACGTAGTGCCAGGAAAGCCCTCGTCTCCTTGTCAAGTATGAAGAAGTTATTCGAAATTGAGTTGGGGAAGTTGGAGTAAATGCACCTGAAACGGGCTATCCATTTTAACACTTAGGGGCTTCAACTAACTCTGCAGCCTCATTCATACTGTCCACCCGCGTGCGCGCAGCCATTCCCAGCCCCAGGCAGCCCCGGCATCTCGCCAGTGTCTCCAGTTCTGGCTCCGCCTCCCTCTTGGTCTTTGTATCGTAAAGCTACACGCTCTAGCTTCATTTCAGCTACTTCTTATTTTTTACAATAGCTTTATCGAGGTAGAATCAACATATGCAAACACTGCCCACATTTGATATCTGTAATTCAAGAGTCTGGACGGACGCACACACCCATGAAACCATCCACCACAATCAAGGTAACAGACATATCACCTCCAAAAGTTTCCTTGTGCCTCCTTGTGGTGTCTGTGTGTGTGTGTGCGTGTAGTAATAACACTTAACAAGAGATTTACCCTCTTAATAAAATGTTTTTTCTCTTAATAAAATTTTAAGTGCACAATACAGAATTATAAGCTTTAGACACTATCATATATCATATCTCTAGAAGTTACTCATCTTGCATAACTGAAACTTTATACTCATTGGAGGACTTGCAAACAGTTATAATTTTACACTAACGTTTATTCGAGGCCTTGTGAATTCTAGTGAGTCACACGGCTTCGTCTAGGAAACAGGCATCTTCCGCTGGTCCCACGAAGGTAGCGCGCTCTGGGACGTGCACACAAACACATCTAGCCGTGTGAATATCTACCAGTGTCTTATGCCGTCTTGCAGGTTGAAGGTGGAGAAGCTCGTGATGTCCTCTCTCCCCTTTGATAACAATCCATGTGTTAGTTACCATGTTTCTTTTTTGTCCTGGATGCTTGTAATCTACAACCATTTGGTGCTCAATTATTAGAGCCAAAGAGTTGCCATTCAGAGTCAGCACCTGGAGTTCAACCTGACCCCTGGACAGGATGCTGCCCCAGCCACGGGACCCCTCTGCCTAAAGCAGACCCTCTCCTTTCTGTCCGTTGAAAGCAGGATGCCGAACCCTTTCCATTCCTGTGTTCATGCTGGTCCTTTTCCCAAGAAGTTCTTCTCCGTACTGCTTTTGGTCTACCCAAATGCTACCAATCTGACACAGCTCAGCTCAGGCGTCCCTTGCAAAGGCCTCCCCCATGCCACACTTGACATGTAGACAGACTTTCCATGCTTCAGGGAAAAAGCACAGATTCCCCCCTCCTCCCATCCAGAAGCCCTAAGATCCAATTGTGACTTCACTACTTACTGGTTGACTGATCTTGAGAAATTTACTTAACCTTTAAGAAATGCAGTTTTTTTATATTCCAATGACATGTTGTAAGGATAATAAAATGTTATAATTTAAGTCCCTTAAATTACCAAACACTACATGTATTTAATAAGCAGTTATGAAGCACCAACCACGCAGCTGATGTTAAATTAGACATTTACCCAAACGCTAGTTTTGTGATAACACTCAATTATCAATAATAGTCTTCCAGGGGACTCAGCAAGTAAAGCTCTGCTTTGTGCTTCTCATGTTTCACTTGTGAGTGTCTTGTTAATTCTTTCCTATTTTGTAAGTTAATTCTTTTGTATTACCAAATGTTTATCAAATTCCTCCCACAAGGCCCCTGGGGGGTTGATTACATGATACACGGGCACCTGCCCTCCGCTTGCCACCGTCTAGTTTCTTGTGCATGGGCCCCAAGACCAGGAGCTTCACGAGGCTGACAGAGCCCCTCCCCGCCTTTTCCTGCTGCACCCCCCGTGTCCGGCCGCAGCAGGAATAGTGCTCAGTATTTGCTGAAAAAAATGGCAGCTCTGGGACAGCGGATTCGGGGAAGTAGCGGGAGTAAGCCAGACCACAGTAAGCAGAAGCAAGAACAAGGAGTGGGTCCTGGGGACAGTGACAAGAGACACTTCTTTTGAGAATCTTGCGTACAGCTGAGAAGGGCAATCACTACAAGAGCACACAGGGATGGAGGGTGTGTTTTGTTAGGTGGGAGAGATGTAAGCATGTCTTAACATCGATGGAAGGGTTTAGAAGGAAGGAAGCAGATTAAGATACAGGGGATTGGTTCAGTCAAGCGTGCTGCAATCACGCTGTATAATAAACGACGCCCAGTCTCAGTGGCTTTAGGTAAGAATAAACACTTATCTGACTCTCGCATGTCTGCAGGTTGGCCCTGCATCGTGCTGCCAGTCTGCTCCTTGGGACGCCCGGCCTCCGTGCGCCTGTGAACTGGCCAGAGCACGTCCTGCTCATCCTGCTGGCGGAGGCTGAAGAGGGAGGAAACACGCACGATGTCTTAACGCCTTGGCTCGGAACAGGCACGTGGTCACTTCTGCCCACGGTCACATGGCAATCTCAGTCTCACCATCAATAGGCAGGGTACGAAGTCTTGCCCATAGTGCACCATGGCAGATAGGGGGCCAGAAAGAATTGTGAGCCAGTCAGAGAGAGGTGTGCATGCCTCGGAGTAGGGAGAATAGGGACATACTGCATAAGGAGGATAACCTGAGGGCTTAGGATGGCAAGAGAAAAAAAATCCCGGCAATAGAGCCATTTCAGATGAGAAACCATGGAGTCCAGGCTAGACCGAGATAGGAGACGAGAGTGCAGGCTGACAGGGTGAGCGTGCCGGCAGCACGAGGTGCCGACAGGGCTGAAGCCGGGAAGGGGCACCGCAGCTGAGGAACAGGTGCAGAGATGAGAAGGCCAAGTCCGAGTGGATGCTTGCGGTGGAGCCGTGCAAGCTGCCGACCAGACCCTGGTCGTGGCCATGAGGGCTGCGGTTGAGAGGAGGCGACCGGCACCAACTACAGCTGAGCCACCCAAGCCCTGGGAGGCAGATGACAAGAGCACCCAGCGTCACCACAGGACTGGGGACAGAGCGGGCTGCAAGGCAGGAAGTTGCCGGGTCCTGGAGAAGACAGGGGGACGGTGGAGTAGAGACACGGGCTCCCAGAGGACAGGCAGTGTCAGGGAGCATGGAGAATGCCATCCCTGCCTCCCGACAGAGACATTTGTGGGTTGTGGAAGAAATAGCAATTCTTGATGGAGAAGCCTGCAGGGGAAGCAGCATTTGGAGAAAGAGCCAAGTTTCCATTAAGCGGGGGAAAAAAAAGAGCCATTTGGACGGCGGGTCCAAGGGAATGGGAAAGTTTGTTTACCGGAATAGGTTCTACAGGAAACCATGGGGATCATTTTGCCACAGAGGAAGCCCAAGATAGGGGATAGGGGAGGCCCGCGCAAGGCAGACACCGTGGACATGAGGCATGGCCAGTCCGCTGTGGACAGAAGGTGCCAGGTGATTCTGGAAAGAAGGCATCCAAAGCAGGAGAATTTGTTCCTAAGACACCATGTGGGAAGAACAATAGATATCCCTGGAGGATGGGCAGCCCTAACTCATTATAAAAGCACAAGGCCCTTAAGAAACAATAAAATGAATAAATGTAAAAAACAAAACCAAACCAAACCCAAACAAACAAACAGCAACCCAGTACTGGATCCATGAGCCACCTTCTCCCCTATTAGAAAGGGCCACGGATCTAATCTTCTGGTCCAAGTGAGGACAAGGGTCCATAGCTTGCTATGCCGCAGAGGCGGACCCCTATTGCTTCCAAAGCTTGGGAATTCTCTGCCCAGAAACTTCAAAACCTTCGGCTATGGGTTTTGATTTCTCATTAACCTTTATAGGGCACACCTTGATAATTAATTAAATTACACATTTTTATTTACCAGGTCATCCTCTCCAATTAAGATGATAATTAGCTCCCACGTTCTACCAGGCATTTACCAGCCTCTCTACGAAAAGGAACTTAATGAAACAATCAGGACATGTAATCACAGTAACAAGGTGGGGGAGCCCCTGGGGAGGATTTGAAATGTCTGACTGTAGACTGGAAAGGAATGGGCTTCATGGTAAACACAGACCCGGTGCTGACTGGCACAGATCCCATGGCACTTGAAGGAGAGTACGGGCCAGCTGGGAGTTTTGTAAGACTTGGAGCCAACTGGGCCCTTTTTACCTTAGCAGGTCGTAGAAACAGGGAGCTAGTGCGTGTACCCACGTGGGCACCGCTGCTTGAGAGCATCATGGCCACACCAGCAGCCACGTCCACGACTACTCGCATTCCTCAGGGGCTTACTGTGTGGAAGGCCCTGTACGCATTATGCCAGCTCATACTTCCGGACGCCTTGGAGGTAAGGAAGCCTCACGCTCAGCTAGATTCTACTGACAGGGCAACTGGGGCTCAACGAGGTGCCGTGACTTGCCTAAGGTCATGGGGCCAGTCAGGAGCAAGGCTGAGACTTGAATCCCCGAGAAGAGGCGTGCTCCTCCACGTGGCAGGGAGGCTCTGGCTACCGTGGCACCTGCCACAAAAATGGCTCGGCTCGGGGGCAGCAGCTCCGTGGCGCCTGGGCTGCCTGTCACCCTCTCCGGTTCTCCCCACGCCAGGCATCTCCAGTTTCTCACGAGACTCTCTCCCACCGAGCGCAGGTGTGGCTTCACCCTCCTCACTGCACGCTCCAGGCAGCCATAAAGTCAATGCGAACCGGTACATGAGATGAAGCTGCTTTGCCGTCCCTGGCACAGACGCTCGGTGAGGACATGCGTGACCAAGCTCTGGGCCTGGGGCTGGAGGAGACCCACCTTGGATCCTGGTTCTCTCTCTCTTGCAGCACTTTCAGAGCCCGCTGCGCATCTGGGAGATCAGAGTGTCGTGAGGATGAAGAGGAACGCTGACGTGCCAACCACGGTGCCTGCAGGGCGAGTCCCCGGAGCTCTTTGCTTCCTCCTTTCCCAAACCGTGACTGGCACGTTTAGACTTGGATCAGGGGCAAGGGTGGGTTTCTTTCTTTTTTTTTTTTTTTTTAAGATTTTATTTATTTATGTGCCAGGGAGACAGCCAGCGAGAGAGGGAACACAGCAGGGGAGTGGGAGAGGAAGACGCAGGCTCCCAGCGGAGAAGCCCGATGTGGGACTCGATCCTGGAACGCAGGGATCACGCCCTGAGCCAAAGGCAGACGCTTAACGACTGCACTACCCAGCGCCCCAAGGGTGGGATTCTCAAAGTCTTAGAAAACTCTCTGGTGGAGAGAGACGATGACAGAGCAGCCTGGGCCCCAGGGAATACTTGAGGAGTCTCGGGGTCCAGCGGCAAGGGTCTCCAGTGACAAGAGTGATGGGTGTGTCAAAGAGCAGCCCGGTCAGGTTTGGAGAGGCCCCACGGAATAGAGAGGCAAGGGAGCCAATCCTGGAAGCAACTGGGAGCCCCCGGGCCAGGCCGACACTGGAGACATATCCAAGCCTGTACCGGCCAAGGTGGCCCGAGGTGAGCCTTCAATAACCCTGGGATGAAGCCTGTGTGCTCGACAAACAGGATGTGTCTTGCCTGGCCTTTTCATTATTTTCCATTTGGTCTGTGTTTGGTTTTCTTTTAGTTTTTTAAAGTTGCAAAATACCAATTTATTCTGTGTAGATCTGAGGGGAGAGGGGGACTGTCCACACCAAAAAGGAAGGTAGTGGGGGTGGGGTTAGAATGGCCTGGATGCCAAGAGTTCTGAGGGCGATGACCATCTTGGGGGAGATGGGCGGTGAGCTGTGGAGCTGGAGAAGCCAAGAGGATGCCTCAGGCGTGTGGAGGTGAGGTGATGGGGAAAGAGTCAGTGGTAGATTCCAAGGGTTTCTTCTGCCTTGGATTTCACACTTGGTTTGGGAGGTTAATGCAGCCAAAGAAAGTAAGCCGGGAGAGTCCCCTGGCACGAGCCAGAAGGTATAGTGCCTTGGGCTGCAGATTATCGTGGGCTGGTGTGGGAACCTGAAGATCCCCCTTGGGGCCAACCTCACCTCAGCTCAGGGCATCCCATCTGAGACCTTTTAGGGAGCTCTAGGCCAGTCACATGTCAGGGTCCCTGGTGCGGTCACCAGCAACGGATCCCGGCTAGCTTAAGCAGGTTAGGAATTGAGTAGAGAATGGTGGGGTCCCAGAACAAAGACCTCACCTTAGAAGATGGGCAGCCACTGAGGCAGCTGTGGTGAGAGGAAGTGGACACGGTGGCCTTTAGCAGGAGCTGTCTGTCTAAGGCATTCGAACAGCCACCGCGGGGCACACCAGCCACCCCACGAAGGACTCCTTGGGATCTTTCACTGGAGAGTCACGGCTCCAGGGTCAAAGTAGAGATGAGAGCATCCAATTGGCTGAACCCAAGTCACATGCTCATGCCCTGCCTGCCAGGGGGTGCAGAGAGGAAAGACCCCTCCTTTAGCCTATGGGTGAGACCCATGGCCGGTAATCCCATGGGAGAGTCTCTCAAAGGGCGAGCAGGACTGGATGGTGGAGAGCCAAAAATAGAGCCAAATTCTTCTACTGCCTGGAAGCTGCTATCCACTTAAATTAGTTTGAACTGCTTCTTACTCTATGAGCTTTCCAATACCCGCCACATTATTTGGTCCCATGGGGGTCTGCCCTTGGTTCTCATTCCCGACTATGACTGGATTCCCTTATCCTGTCTTGCTCCCCGAAGCCCCTGCCCTGAAGCCCGGGTTTTCACTTTGGGAGCTCTACCAGTCTGAGTCTCGGCGGGAGACGGATAACACACGCAAATGGGGTAATTTGAGAAGAGTTTAGTAAAGAAGACTGTTACGAAAGTGGAGCTAGGGTGTAGAGAAACCAGAAAGGATAATGCAGCCTTTCAGGACTAGTGATAATGGGACTCCATTACCACTGGAGGGGCCTGGAGGGGCCAAGGGGGGAGCAGTCAGCAGGAGGGAGACAGAGACAGAGGTGCAGGCAGAAGCAGAGAGAAGCCAGAGCAGAGCACAACGAGCTTGACGAGCAGGGCCTGGAGAGACCAGTGAGGGGGGAGGCCGGGTCTGTGGGTCGGGCATTTCAGATGAAGGGAGCTCTGTGTGAGGGAGATGTTTCTGCCTGAAAAAGGCATTTCTTCAAACCAATTCCTCTGTGTGTTCCTGCAGCAGAAGGAGCCCAGGTCTATATTGCTTCTCCTCCGTCTTCCCGAGAAGCCTCCCTCGCTGGAAGAAGGGGCCGGGTGCTTTTTCGTCTTTCTCCAGTCTTTACAGGCTTGCCTTGAATCACTTCCCAGCAGCCTAGCAACCCCCTGGCTCCCCAAATCTGTGGACAGACCCACCTGCCAGCAGATCCATCAGAGCCCAGGTGGCAGACTTGGGAACCCTCCAGGAGACCTCACAGAAGCACCCCCATCTTTCCCAATGGCCCCTTTCCCTTTCTCCCAGGTGGACCCCCAAATGCTTGGTTTCTATAACTGTAATAATAGTCCTCCCTCTGAATAACTTACCCACTATTTATGCCTAATTACCATGTGGCACAATAATGATATATATAACGCTAAATGTGTCAGGTTAACTTTGCTCCAAGTCTTGTTTCATTACAACAACAAAGTGGCTTTCTATATCCTTAGTGTTTAACCTCTCTGGGCCTCAGCTCCCACATCTGTAAAAGGAGGGGTACACATTAAATTAGTGCCTCCCCAGCCGGCTGGTGCTCAGAACCACTGGTTGGAGTTGTAGAAATACAGAACCCTAACAGCTGCCCCCTAAATTCTGACCTAGTAGATCAAATCTGTATTTTTTTTTCTCTTCATTTCCCAGGTTTTTCTATGGCATCCAGTTTAAGGACTGACATTTGCGGAACTCTGGAGCAGATCATCTCCGTGACCCTTTCCCAAACTCGTGTGTTCATTCATTGATCATCTACTTTAGAGGGGGTCCTAGCAGAGATGAGGCTGGGACAGAGGCAAGGGACAGATACGGCAAACTTCGAATCCACTTTAACAGGATTAGAATTCATCTCAAAGATGAAGGAAAGACCTTGGGAGGTTTTAAGCAGGGGCAACACGATCAGATCCATGTGTTAGAAACAGCATCAGTGCAGTGTGGAAAATGGGCTGGAGGTGGGAGGCCGGGAGAAGGCTTTGGTCATAATCTGCCTGAGAGGTTGGTGGCGACCTGGATTGGAGTGGTGGCAGCGAGGGTGGAGAGTGGACAGATCAGGGTGGCATTCGGAAAGTGGGATGGACAGGACTCTGGTTTCTTTCTTCCTTTGGATCTGGGATGTAGGGACGATTGCTGCTTGGTTCCGCAAGCTTTTGTCCTTTGCTAAGCCAGAGGACCCCTCACCATGTGGTTCTTGGTAGGCTCAATGACAGGCGGATACCCCAGATTTAGACTCAAGAGCCAGTGACTCAGAGAGGCAGGGAGAGGGGAGCATCCTTTCTAGAGGCCGCACCAGTAGCCACAACTTTCAGTTTCCAGCAGCAGCGTAACAGAGCGCCAGGGGGACGCCAGTGTCTGCTGCCAGCAGCCGTGGCCCGGCCATCTGGTGTGCCGCGTTTACCTGCAGCAACTGCGCTCTCGCTGGGCTGCGGCGTGGGCTCGATTTCAGCTGAAGACCTAACAGCATCTAGCTCTTTTGTTCCGGTTTTACAAGCCTGGTTCTTTAACCTCCACTGGGATTCTGTGAGCTATTACAATATTTTCCCTGAATTCTTTTTCTGCTTAAATGGTCCGAATTATTTGTTTCTTCCGTCCATGGCTCTCCCTGCCCAATGCCCTGACTGTCTCAGAGGCTGGGAGGGCGTGCACGGTCGGGTATGGTCCTCAGCCTCCGCGAACACATGCAGGGGAGCAGCTTGTGAAGAAGAGAGTCCCAAATGCTGCTGGTTGGCTTAGAGACTAAAAATACCTCGGCTCCGGATTGGCTCATCCTCAATGCTGAAAGCCTGGATTGAGCTTTTCCTCACTATTGAGAGCTTTCCCTGAGCTGCACCACTCCATTCAAAACCTGAGTGGTGCAATGGTGCTTGCATTTGCAAACTATTGGAAAAGTATCATCTGAATCCCATTGTCTGCTCCCGTCTTCTGGAAGCTGGGGAGCTTTAAGAACCCTCTCAGGGCTCTCCGAAATTAGTGATCTTCTTGACGTCACAAGGCTACCGGGAGGTAAATGAGACCACTGATGAGAAAGTGCTTTGATATCTGCAGAAAAGGCTGAAGAAATCCAAGGCAGTACCAATTGTGTTTCCCCAAATACAACTTCAGAAGTTCTATGTAGATGGATTATTTTCTAAGTTCAGGTGCTTTCCCACCTATCTACCTGGTCATTTCCGAGATGTTTTGGTTGTTTTCACACAGAGCAACTGCAGTAGCCACTGACACACAAGCTTTCTACATTTTTTATTGCAGTAAAATACACACCACATACTTTACCATCTTAACCATTATGAAGCGGCATTACGTTCATTCACTTTGTTGTGTGCCCGTCCACCACCATCTACCCACAGAACTTTCTCGTCTCCTCAATCTGAAACTCTGTACTTTTTTAAAAAAGATTTATTTATTTATTTGACAGAGAGAGGGCACAAACAAGGGGAGCAGCAGTGGGAGAGGGAGAAGCACACTCCCCACTGAGCAGGAAGCCCGATGTGAGACTCGATCCCATGACCCTGGGATCATGACCTGAGCCGAAGGCAGATGCTTAACCATCTGAGTCACCCAGGTGCCCCGAAACTCTGTACCTTTTAAATACAAACTCCCTATTTACCTTTCCCTCCAGCCCCTGGCAACTGCCAGTCCACTCTGACTTCTTTAGGTATCTTATATAAGTGGAATCATACAGTATTTGTCCTTTTGTGATGGGCAGTTGTACTTAGCATAATGCCCTCAGGTTCCATGCATATTGTAGCAAGTGACAGGATTGTTCTTACTGGGTTTGCAATGCCTCTGAGAAAGATAAGCTGGCAGTCCTTCTGGGTCAGAGGAGGTGTGGGCAAAAAAGAAATAAACACACCCTTTTGATACTTCATGATTTCTCTCCAAGTGCTGAATACCTGCACTTTGCAGCCAGATTATTCCAGTCTACACACAGACCACATTCTGTTATCTGTTCACCGGTCAATGGACACTTGGGTTGCTTCTACCTTTTGGCACCTGTGAATAATGCTACTATGAATCTGGGTGTGCAAATATGTGTATATTTTTATGACCTCTTCCAGTCAGGCAATTAAATAAGTTTCTAATATGGATATTTACACTTTATCTATTTTGTAATTCTGAAGAATTAGAGACTTTCTTAAAGCAGGTCACACCTGTATTCTTTACTGTTCCAAAATCAGAGGATGCAAGATTATCTACAAATGTCCATTTCACATGCATGTGGACAAACCCAGTATAGTCTTCCAGTAAGGGCGTCATCCTCTAAGGGCGACTACAGAGGTCAACATTCTCACGTAACTCCCTCTGCTCTCCTGCCTTGGTCAGAGACAGTACCCTGAACCTCTGTCCTTTTAAGAGGATCGCCTCCTCCCCCCCGTCTCCGCCTTCCTCAGGCACCTGAACCTCCCTCACTGGACAACTCAGATGTGGGACTGTGGCTCCCTCAGCAGCATCGGTGACCAAGACTCCTGCCCCTCTCTAACATTTTCGGCCCTTGGAGAGAAATAATAATTTCTTTTTGCCCCACACCTCCTCTGACCCAGAAGGACTGCCAGCTTACTGTTCTCAGAGTTATTTGCAAATGGGTTAAAAATTAAATGACAAAAGACGGGGAGGATGAGAGAAGAAGAAATTACTGGAGTACAGTGTTCATCTGCAAACTCGGTTAGGAAATCTAGAATTGGAACACCACACAGAGCGTGTCTGCATTTCCTCCAGGCTTCTCTAGCTCAAGCTTTCTGTACGAGGGGAAATGGGCAGCATGGATCAAACACCAGGATGTACTGGTTGTCATTTCCGTTTAATCTTCATGCTAACACTGCAATATGGATCTCTATCCCCATTCTACAGCTGAGCAAATTGAGGCACAGAGATATTCAGAGCTTTCCCAAGAGTTTGGACATGAACCAAGTCCCATGGGACCCCAGTTCTGTTCTGCTTCTGACCCCCCCCCCATGATGGCTTTTCCCTGCTTTCTGTGGAATAATTTCAGAAGGGCGGCTGTACCAGTCTGTGGGTGCATCAGAGTTTGACAGAGGCCAGCAAGGGACTCTCCTTCCAAGTTCCAGCCAGGCCTCATTCTCCACCTCAGAGGTAGCTCTTAGAGCACAGGGGAAAGTTCTAGGTCTTCCTCATTCTCTGTTGGCTTGGTCCTTTGTTCCCTCATTACCATGGGCCAACAAAACCACCACCTGCCTCAACCCATCTTCTACCCCTAACACCCATTAGTAATCATCAGCTGAGCACTTTCAACAATAAAAAGGTACAAATAAAGATTAAGGTAGCACACCAGGAAGAACTTCCTGACCGAGGTTCGGGAACATACAGATGAGAATGTCAAAAAGGCCCGTGTGTCCCCTTTTCCAGGAAAGCTATAAGGAAAAGGGCCACCCTGCCCCTGCCTGGCCTACTTGGACTGGGTACAGCTCTGCCTGCAGGCAGGGCAGGCAGTGAGTGACCTCCAGAGGGCCCTGGCAGCCTGGGAAGCGGGAGCCTCCAGGAAGCCGCCTGCCGCTTGGCCGCAGATGCTCCCTGTCATCAATCACTCAGTGCATCTGTTTGCTGTGCTGCTTGTTTAAAGAGCGAGGCGTTTGCTAATTGAAAACTGAAAGATCCGTCCGTCTCACTCACAGCCAGCGTGAAATCCACTCAGCCGTGCAAGATTGGGGTAAAAGCAGGAGCAGGGAGCTACGGTGCCCTTGGGTGGGTGCACCCCGTGGAGGTCATGTTGCTCCCCTTCTGCCTCCTGAGTGAGCAAGGCTATCCCCCCACACCGACCCCAGAGCAGCCAGGGGGTGTCTGTATTACAGTTTGTCCAACACTTCCTCATCTATCATCCCCAATGCTGCCCAGAGAGAATGGTCTTCTTAGCCCCAGTGTAAAGATGGAGAAAGTGAGACTCAGAGATAGTAAACCACTTGTTAGCCAAGGTCACACAACTGCCGTGTGACAGGCAGGCCGCCAGTCCAGGTCCTCTGACTAGTCAGGAGAGGGGTGGCTGTCCCTGGAGAGAACAGCGCTAAGCTAGAAGGCACCGCGTCCTTCCTTAAGTGGATTAAACCTGGGAAAGAACAGCCTCGGCATAGCCGAGGGGAAACACAGGTTTCAATGGTATCTGTAATGTTTCATTGCTTTAAAACCAAATAGTGCAAAATGCTGGGATTCCTGATTGCTAGAATATCTCCCTATCAAGCCTGCATGGATGGGAGCCAGGCCAGATCCCCCAGATAGTGCCAAAGGCAAGGAGCAGTGGAAGAGGCGCCAGGCGCCCACTTATAGCTTCTCCCCGTCCCCAGTTGCCTCCAGAGATGGCTGTATTTGGGAAAAACACTGGTGTGCACCTCACAGATGGGGGACTAGCACAGCTCTGGATCTCTGTGGAATCTGGAAGGGCACTCCAATTCTCTGGGCCTCAGTTCCTCCTTCTAGAGCGATGAGGGTGGGGGATTAGAGGAGTGCTCCGGCCCTTCTGTGATGGTGTGGGTCACTGGAAGAAATGCAAACTTACTCTTTGTGGCTCAGAGTGGCTTGCCTCCAGCGGTGATGGACTGACTCCCTGCTCTGCACGGTCAGTTCTTTATCCATGCTGTTCCCTCTGCCTGGAAGGTGGTGCTGCCTTCTCCCCACTGGGAACGGGTATTGCTTCTTCAGTGCCAGTCCCCATGAGGTCCCTTTGCTTGTGCCCCCTAGCACCTGGTTAAGCAGCAGGTGCCATGGTGCTGTGGCCTTACAGGCATTTCCTGGAGCTCTCCATTGTGTGAGAGCGGGGACCTGGTTTTATTCCTCGCTGTGACCCTGGAATCTGACACAGAGCTTGGCAAAGGGAGGACACTCAAAAACTGATTGCTGAGGACTCCACCTCCCTTTGTAGTCGAGGGTGAGCTGGAACCCCGAAGGCCCCCTTTTGAATTTCCACTTCAGGTCAACTCCAAGCAGGCTTTCCCCTGAAGGGGTCAAGCAGCAGAACTGACCCCAGGGGTTCCAAGACCAGACGTCTGTAAAGGGACCCTGACCACTCCGCCTTACACTACTCCCTGGACGGGCGGTGCCTCCCCCAACCATTATCCTTTGACTTCTCAGAGGGAAATGGCAAGCAGAGGAGGAGGATGCTTGGTCACTGGCAGCCCTGAATATACAGGGTCTCACTTTGGGGGTATGGGGCGAGCGCAATAGGCAGTCAACCGCTCAGTTCCCGCCTAGGGTCCCACCTGCCTCAAAGCCAGGGCTGACTCCATCCCCTGCCCGCCCGCAGCTCCACGCAGGCCGGGGCGCACAGAGGCCGCACACCGGCGCGCAGTGTGGCGGGGCGGGGCCTGTCACAGGGGCGGGGCCCCGTGGCGCCCCGTGGCCAGGCGGCCCCTCCCCCTCCCTCACGCGCTGAGGTGCTCTGGCGCCGCGAAGCTGTCCAGCCTCAGTGCCGGAACCGGCCGCCTCCCGCGCGCACCGCGCCGCCTCCGCGCCTTGTCCCTGCGCTGCACGCCCGCCCCGCGCCTGGCCCCGCCCCGCCCCGCCGCGGCCGGTCCACTGCTCCCAGCGGGCCGGAGCCGGCCAAGCGGCTGCCCGCCGGGGCTCTGAACCGCGCGGCGGGGCCGGGAGTCAGGGACCCGCCGAGGAGAGAGGCGGCCCTGACGGCTGCCAGAGGGGCGGCCGCGCGTGGATGCGGCGGGAGCCGGAAGCCTCGAGCAGCCGGCGCCGTCTCTGCCCCCGGGCGCCCTATGGCTTGAAGGTAAGCGCGCGCAGGACGGAGCGACAGGCGGCCGGGACCCAGGCAGGTCTAAGGGAGAGGAGGGAGCTCGGAGGGCGGCGCGACTGGGACCAGAAGTTTGTCCGGCCACTCTGGTGCCGTCTGCCTGGGACCGACCCGCTTACGGTCAGTCTCTCCACTGACTCTCCGTCGGGCCGCTTGCCCTGGGGGCCACAGGAACACTGAGCTGTCCTCCCCTTTCCCTCTGTGTCGGCAACCCTCAAGCGGTCCGGGCGGGAATCCTCGCTCCGGGCAGCGGCGGGCGGTGCCGGGGCAGCCTCCCCGCGGAGCGCCTAGAGCCAGCCCTGCGGAGCAGAGCCGAGGCTTCGCAGGGCGGCCGGTTCCCGAAGATCTCGGGAGGGCACTTTCCGCCCGGCACCCAAGTCCGGCACTCCAGGGCGCGCGGCCAGAGTTTCCGATCGCCTCGGAGGGAGAAGGGTTGTTCTTGGCAAGTCTGCGTTTGCGAGACCTGAGACTTTTCAGTTTCTAAGGACAGAAGCCAAGGATGGGGGAGAGGCCGATTCTCTCTCTTCTCTCCCACTCCCTGATGCGCCGCTGTCCTTGGTTCTGAATTTACGTTCTCCTTCGCCATCTCTCCGTTTGAGATACCGTAGAGGAGGGAGGCTGGGGTTTTGGACCCATCTCAACCCGGGAATGGGGGTGTCGGTTGGGGCAGTAGCGGAGGGTGACTGTTCGACCCTGGAATGGACCAAGAGCCTCGATAGGGTCGTGTGCGGAGACAAGAGACAGCTCTAAGAGCCAGACGGAGCGCGTCCCCATCCCTGTCTGCACAGGCGGCCTGTGAGTGGTTCCTCTTGAAGAACAGAGGTAAGGGAGTGCGTGTGCGTCTACACAACAGGCTTCGCCATGGACACAAGCCACAGCACTGCAGCTCCGTAGGGACAGGCCTTTGCTCTCAGCCACAGGGAAGCTATCTGAGCGAGTAATGCTGCCCCACCTGGCACCCAACTACTTTTTGTGCTGGGGGCTCCTGAGGTTGGGGAGGTGCAAGGCACTTTGAGGATCCCGCTCCCGTTCCTTCTGCAGATCCGATCATTTCTGGATTTTGACCAGGATGTAAACCTTTTGGGCTAATCCTGGTTCCTTCCCAGGAACTAGGTGATCAGTGATTCTTCCCCTTGGGATGCAAATATTCAGCCTATCCCTGATTCATCCTGCAGCATTAGGACCACTTGAAAAGGATTTCATTCTTCTCATGTTTCCCTCTGTTGCTGCTGTTTGATGAGGGGGGCCAGAGAGAGAGGCCTTGGTGAATGTGACCAGTTGCAAGAGAACTAGTGGGCTGGTTTGCTGGGTCCCTGCCTTTGACTTCTTTGCTTGTGTTCAAGATTCCTGGTGTATCCAATGGGGACCCCCGGGGGGGGGATTTTATACTATCTCTGAAATTCAGCATCTGACAGGGAAGACATTTGAGAGAGTTAGACCTCGAGCCGAGGGAGGGCCATGGTAACCCCAGCCTTGGTCTCTTGAAAAGCGTTTTGAGTTCCTTCTACCTTCTCTGCACAGCCTGGGGATGAAAGGTGCTGGAAAAATGGGAGATTCTGATTTGCTGTACAGGTCCGGGGCAGCATTTCTCTAACGGTTGTTTTCTGTTTTAATGAACTCCCTGCCTCTGAATCACCTGGGAAGCCGGTTAAAAATGGATATATTTTTGTTCTTCTCTGAAGGACTGCTGAATGAGAATCTCAAGCTGAGACCCAGGAATGTATATTTTAACAATATTTCCGGGTGATTCATATGTACGCGGGTTAGGAAATCATCTCTCATAAAAGTTCATGCTTCTTTGACTAGAGGGAGTGTGATTCAGGTCTTTATAATCAACTCTTTTGCCTCCTGCAGTTTATCGTGTTGAGGTGTGGGACTGCTGATGGAGGGACCACCCCCGGATTCAGTCCCTTTACCAAAATAAAATATGCAGCCCTATCTCCTCTCCCCCAAGATCCTCCTGGTGTTTTCTTATTTCTAAAACAGATTTTTGGCCTCTAAGAATCACCAATGTGGCTTTAGGTTGACCTGTGTAAATAGTAACTGCCCTCCTCTGGGGGCCAACCTCTTACCCTCCCCTGCTGGGGGAATGAGTATCTTTCGTTATGTATGTGCTGTGGTCTGCTAACCCAACTGCTCCTCAAATGCCAAGGAGTGATTAGTTCAGCCTAGTGGCAAGTCATGCTCCCCAAGGCTGGTAGCTACTCCTCTGCTCTGCTGGCAGTGACATATTGGCTGTATTGATTTGGTTCTTGTGCTCTGTAAGCTAGCAAGCTTGTAGGGGTGAATAAGACCAGTAATGATGCTTGTGGGCTAGTCAGTTTTCTACCTTTACCCGCAAGGTTGTATTATCTCTATCTAGAGCATGCAATGATGTAGGAGATTTTGAACTTGAGAGAAACCCTCTGTTCCTCCTCCTACCAGGGGAAACAAAGGGAGCTCAGGGGCTCATAAAAAGTATGGCCTCATATTCACCTGGGATCGACGTGCTGAAGCTAGATGGGTCTGAGGTCACTGTTCTCTGGATAAACGTGTATAAGGGGAAAGATGTGTGGACTTGGCCTGGAAAGAGCTGTCTTCATCATCCCTGCAAGTGAAAGTTGTATTTTGGTGTTGAGGAAGAAGCATGGCTGTGAAAATAGCACAGAGTTTGTGAGGGGTTTGGCAGTGGGGGGAGGGGGAGGGTCATGAGACTCCCTTGAGTGAACCCTGCCCCTTCTAGTGACTCATGTTTTCTGATCTGCCAACCCCCATTTCTCCCTCCCTTGCAGCTAAATAGCTATGCCTCTACAGCAGGGAAGGTGTTTCAACCCCTCAGATAGGAGAGGAGAATCAACGTTGAGGTTTTATAATGTCAGAACCCCAAACCGTATCTCCCAGAGTCAGGTTGCGTATCACGGGTCACAGTAACCTAAGATTTGAGGTCTTGAAAAGAACTTAGTGTGGCTGCCCAGTCAGTCCCATTTCCCCCTGGACTTTGTTACCGGGACGTTAAATCCTTGGATTATTTGGGTTCCTCAGAGGTCATTCTGAATGCTCCTCACCCCTAAACAGGGCAGCTTTTCTCTCAGCCCAGAAATACGGCACTCTCTCTCTCTCTCTCTCTCTCGTTACCAAAGTGCTTCCAAAAAGGAGTGGTGTAAGCTTTCTAGTCGTAAGCCACCGGGACTGGGCTTGGCAACCAAAGCTTCTCCATCCTGCTAGGAGCTCTGCTTAGTAGGAGAACATCTGCATCTAGGAAATGCTTGGAAGCCACAGCTTGGTTCAGCTTCTCGGTAGGTACCTTCAACCGGGTATGGCCTCTCTCAGCTGAAGCTGGCACCATAGTTCCCCTCCCTCGGCGCCCCCAGCGGGGCCTCTTATGGCCCTGGGAGGACTCCAAGATTTGGCTTTGGGATATGCATAAGCTCTCCAGCTCTCCAGGATACTAAATGGAGCCCCCAAGGGTGTGCAAGTTGCTAATTTACCAGTTCTGGGTGGTAGGCTGATATTCTCTCCAGCCTTTTAAATTACTCTAATAGTGTTAGAATCCAACGTTAATACACCCCTGCCTCTCAACTGTCCCTATCACCATTAACTGAAGATTGCTTTCTTATTTTTTTAAACAATAGAATCGTATTATTTAAATGCATAGGTGTGGAAAATAGCTTGATTATAGTGTCAGTCCATGTGGGTGGAGGAGTAAAACTACAAGATTCAGCCATTTAGTTTGTTCTAGTTTGGGTCCAGAGAAAGGAGAGAAACTTGCCTTTTGGACTATGCTTTCTCCGCTTCTTGTCCCTTTCACTTCAATCTGATAAATGGGTTAAATCAATACCCTTGGCAGCTGGGATGTCCCCTGGGGGGGCAAAGCCTCCTCTCTTCCTAGGAGACCTGGAAACTTTTCTCTGCAGAGGAACAGAGGCTCCTGCCGGCTCCAGTGTACAGGGAGGAGCCAGAGATGACGCCCTGGGGTCGGGGGACTCCCCCTTCCCCTGGGAGCAAGAGGCCGCGTTGCTGAGTGCCCCAGCCGCAGGGGCCCGGAGGCTGCGGGGGCACCTGAGAGAGTGTGGCCAGTACATGGGGCTGGGAGCTGAGGGAACGCGTCTCTTTGGGAGCCCCCGGAAACCGCGGATGTTAAATACGTGTGTCTAAGACATCAGCGTGGCGCAGTTTGGGCGATTTGCTGTAATCTGATGGCAACTGCAGGGGTGTTCACGCTTTCCAAGAGGAGACAGGGGGAATTCTTTGCTGTCTGCAGTGATGGGTAGGGAAGGAGGGAGGACCCCTGGCTCTCCCTGGAGCACTCCGAGTGATGTCAGCCTGCTCCCAGACAGAGGATGAGAAGTGAAGTCAAGCAGACGCTGCCCCCAGGGGCCCATCAATAGGCCCATAGCCAGCTTGGGCAGTCGGGCGTTCCAGGGTGCTGCAGCTCGGCACAGGGCGGCAGCCACAGTCCCGAGAACACTCCCCTGCAGATGTCTGCGAGCCAGAGTGAGTCCTGGGGCCTGTCCATCCGCTGTCCATCTGTCACTGCGCTCCTTCAGAACGTGCCTGCCCTGCTCATTTCCACCCCCGCCTTGTTGTCATTGTTTGGATTCTAAGTGGCTCAGCAGGGGAAAGGCATTAGAAATGAAATTATTTTTGTTACACGCTGTATAATTGCCTTCTCTCCTTCCTGTTACCCCAGGCAGCAACATCACTAGCAATTCCCCGGGAACCCTTGGTCTGGGAAAGTGGCTTACTCTCAAGCTTCCTTAGAAGGGTTGGTTTTGACAAGTGGTCCCGCTCACCAGTCCCTCCATTGCTGGCCTAATCATCCTAACACCTAACATTTATTGTGCACTTGCTGTGTGCAGGGTACTGTGCTAAGCGCTTGAACTGTGTTTTTTATATCGACTCTCGATCTTGCAACCATGCTATGAAACAGACACTGTTGTTATCCCTCCTTCCCCAGAGGAAGTGTGGGTGTGGAGAGGTAAGTGACTTGCTCAAGGTCACAGGGCCAATATGCAGGGTGGAGACTCAGAGCCAGACTGTCCGATGCTAAAGCAATCTCCCTCTCTGACCTATGTAATAGAATAGAAGAGTAACAAAGGGAGGAGAATAGGGCTAACAAGGCACTTTCTTCGATAAACTGAAGTGACAGCGAGCTTTACGCATGAGACCAGGAAAGGAGGAGATCGCAGAGGGAAAAGAATGTGTGGAATAACTTCTTGGGATGCTTAAAGTTGAGGACCGTCTAAGAAGTTGTTCTGTGCCTGGGTCTCCCTCCTTCGGGTACAGGGCACTGGGAATGAACCTCAGCAAGCAATGGGAACAGAGGAGAGGGGGCGGGAGCAGAAGGAGGCAGTCACCTGGGGGAGGACAGGGAAGGTATGGCCTCCCGGAAGGGCTGGCTCCCAGGGAAAGCGAGTCTGAAACTGTGACAGGTCACCTCACGTCTCTTTGAGGCGAACCGAACTGTTGCAAAGGATATAACTCAGACTTCTGTGTGCCTTGTGGTCTTTGGTGTTGCTTTCTCACCGCTGCAGGATGGAAACTTGTCACATCTCCAGGACTAAGCTTCTTGATTTCAGGGCGCGCAGGAAGGAGGGGGATGGCCTGGGATCCCGCACGGACGTGGGAGTAGCTCATGAGTGTTGTCCGAAGGACCAGCTGCTCGGCGCTTTTCTGCTGGACAGAGGAGTAGAGGCCTGGGTGTCCCTGCGAAGGGCACTTAACCTGCCCATCGGTTTCTTTGGGTACAAAACAAAGGAACTTTTATCTGCTGCCCGTTATCTTGGAATTCCCAAGATTCAACAGCACTTAAGGCTCTACTAAAATGACCAGATAACGGGGCTCACCTCCCAATAAGCTAGAAGACTTCTAGCCTGTGTCGGTGAACCTCACCATGAATTTTAGGAACGCAGCTTACCAGCATTTGGTCTCTTCCTTAAGCGCCTAAAACACAACATAGTTCAGCCTGAGGGCTCTGGAGTGAGCCTGCCGGGCTTTGAATCCCGACTGTGATACCTACTAGCTGCGTGACCTTAGGCAAGCTGGCTGACCTCTGTCGCCTGGCCTTCTCATCTGTAAGCGCGGATGTGAATACCGAGGTCATTGGGTGGCAGTGGTTACTTGTGGCAATAGATAAAAGACATTTTAAAGAGTCCCTGGCAAAAGTAAGCACTCCTTAGATGTTAACAGTAATGATTGTTATTGTTTTTATTAGGGAACTTGAGGGGGAGCAGTTTTAGCTGCTTTCCTTTTGCATTCACGCAGCACCTGATTTTATATCTCTGAAATTAAGGACGTTCTTAAAGCTCTCACAGAATTCAAGCTTTCGTTTCTTTCTTGTGCTCCGCTTATCTGCACCGTGATCTTTGGCACCCCCTGCTGGAAGCTCTGACTCATCTGGAGCAAGAGGAGCTCCAGTCGCTGGTCCAGACGCCATGCTGTGCTCACCACAAGCGAGGCTGCCCTCTTGTCATCATATAACATTGACCATAATCCCTGTGCTCTCCCCTTCATCCCCATGACTTATTCATTCCGTGACTGGAAGCCTATATATCCCATTCGCTTCAGCCATGCTGCCCGTCCCTTCACCCCCACCCCTCTGGTACCCATCAGTTTGTTTGGTGGAGCCTTCACGTTGTATGGTGCCCTCTTTTTATTGAATATCAAAAATAAGGAGAAAATGGCAGTGCATAAGGACAAGGAGACTTTCCATTCTTCTACCCTGGTTGAGAAGCCCGAAGAACCTCGCATTAAGATCCTCAAGCTGTTATAAATACATGTTTTCACCTTTGGGGGTCATTAATGACAGAGGCAAGTGCCACCATTTTTTGGATGAAGGATGGTCCTGTCTGAGGAAGGGATGTAACATTATAGCTTCTGGTCCTAGGACTCTCCAATCCTGTAAGCTACTCCCTTCCTTTGGCTCTTTTCCTTTCCTATGAATCCTTCACTGGAGAGGACTGACTCTTTCCTAACTGATGCATCTATTTCCGGCCACTTAAAATGGCTTCCTGTTGAGAGAAGACAGAAGATTTCCAAGGGCATGGCAGGTATTCCGTTCCCTGGTCATCTTCTTCGGGTCGGGTAGTCATTTCTTTCTTGGACTCTGATCTGCTCTTATGTTCATTCATGGCAGGATCAACAAGAGAATTGTATTGACAAGCAGAAACTAGCATGGGGGGTCCCAAGCAGAGAATGTCAGGCCCCCCAAAGAAACAAAGATATTTCCATACATACCTTCTCTTGGAGAGTGTGTATAACCGAAGACCTGGATTGCTCTGGAGGACCAATGGCGCAAAGTCTGCCTTTTGGCCGGTCTTCCCTCTCTGATGAGCTGGAAGGAGGTGGTAGGAGGTGATGACTACTTTCCACAGATTGGTGCTGCCCTCCATACATTCTGGATCCTTCCTTAGTTACATTCTGTGGCAGCCAGCCTCCAAGATGGCCCTCAATACTCCCTGTCTCCTGGTATTCATGTTTTTATGTAATTTCCTCCTACATTAAACAGGGAAGACCGTGTACCACTTGAACAATGGCTAAATGACAGATTGGGACTTCTAAGGATAGGTCAGAAAAGGTACGTGACTTCCATCTTATTTCTTCTTGGATCACTCATTCTGGGGAATGCCATCTGCCATGTCAGGAGGACACTCAGGCAACCCTATGGAAAGGTCTGCATGGCAAGGAGCTGAAGCCTCCTGCCAAGAGCCATGTGAATGAGCCATCTTGGAAGTAGATCTTTCCTCCCCAGACGAGCCTTCAAATAACTGTGGCCACTTCCAAGGTCTTAATTACAGCCTTCTAAGGGACCTGAGCCAGAACCACTCAGCCGAGCTGCCTGAATTCCTGACCCACAGAAACTCACTCAGATAATAAGTTTTTGTTGTGCTAAGTTGCTGAGTTTGGAGATAACTTATTATTTAATAGTAGAAAACAAATACACTCTTAGATTACCCTCCATGAAGTTATTCACCCCTTCCTTCTGCAATGACATAAGAGTCCCTTCGCTATCCCCGTAGAAGATAGATTCCTCTTACTGGACTCAGGCTGCCTCTAGTGAGCTTCACGGGGCGCGTCTGGTTTTGTTCTGCGATTTGAAAGTGCTTGTGTTTCACCCATGGAGGTCTTGAGCCTCTCAGCCCTCATCCTACCAGACCAGGCTGCCCACTTCTGTGCTCTGTGTTCTGTCTTCCTGGACTCACTCTTCCCTGAAAGTCTTCTGCTGTGGCTACCATTCCGCATGCGTTTCAGTTTTAATTCTTTCATCAAACCAAATTAGCGAGCACCTGCTATGTTCTAGACACTCATCTTGGTTGCAAATACATTAATAAAAAAAACAAAGATCCCTGTATCCCTGGAACTTACATCCCAGTGTGAGGAGACAAATGGTACACAATGAGTATAAGAAGTAAGTGACGGAGTGTGTGAGAAGGCAGTGAGTAGTTGAGAAAGGAAACAATCGATTAGGGCTCTGGGATAAGGCGGGCTGCGGGGTGGGGGAGAGGGAAGCTTGCCTTGTTAAATAGAGTGGTCAGGGTGGATGTCACTGAGACAGTGACAATTGAGAGAAGGCACGAAGGATGTGGGGGAGTGGGTTTTGCAGCTAGCAGAGGGAAGGGCATCCAAGGCAGGGGTCACTCAGTCCGCGTGCATTTTAAAACACTTGTAATGGTCATCTTGTTCCCTATGGAGCAATAGCCATACTCTGCCTCTGGAACTCCCTTTTAATTTTCAAAGCCCGTGGGGCAGGAGTAATCTTTTGCATTTGTGAATCACGTTCTCAGGCCCTATCCCGACTGATATTACAGTCCTACCCCTAGCCTGACTTACAACAAGCCACTGAGGTAGCTGTATAACCTCCAGTTTGCAGATGTGGCCACTGAGGCTCCGAGAGGCTGAGCGAGACGTACTCAGGCTCACAGAGCTAGGAAGGGCTAGAGTTACTGCCTCGGGAAAATTCTGGTGCTCTGTTCTTACACTGCTGCCTGAATGCTCGGTGCTAATCTTTCAATTGTGCCTTTCTTGTCTTCCCCACGGGACTGAGATCTCCCGGAAGCAGAGTCGCTTCCTGCGTCTCCAGAACCCGTTATCACTGGAAGGGACGCTGAGACCTTGTTAGTCACTTACTGAAACTGTGGCATGAGTGAGTGTGAGTGAGTGGGTGAGTGATGGCTTACTTCCCCATGGCCACACTGACTCGAAGCCGAGCAAGAGTGTCTGGCAGGGTCAGCTGTCAGCAAGATGCTTCATTCCTTCTCTCTTTCATCCTCAACCAGCGTTCTCTGGGTACCTGAGGCCACGAGATACATTTCGCTTTCGCTGGAGATTGTTCACAGTTGCAGCAGGGCATGGATGTCGGGGGTTATTGTGTGCTGGCACCTGCTTGATCAGACACGCATAGAGAAGAAGGTGCTGGGTGAGCTGTTAGGGAGACACTTACAGCTGTGTTGGTCTGGGTCTGCCTGGGGACCTAAAGTCAAGCAGGATGGAATAGTCATTGGGGTCTGTCTTTGGAGCTCTGGGTGGTTTGCTTTGAAGCTGGGATTTAGGGTTTGGGGAACAGGGTTGGTCCTTAGCTTAAAAGGGACAGATAAGCATAATTTGCCCGAGACCTTTGAAAAGCAGTAACAATTTCAGTCAACCTTTCCCAAAATCACTTCCTGAAAAATGAGATACCCACCCCCGCCCATCTAGTTCCTCAATATAACAAAGTGATTCAGAGGATGAACTTGGACACCAGCCTTATAGAGGCTCAGACCTGTGCTCTGCCTGTAACCAGCTATGTGACCTCAATCGAGTTACTAGAACCCTTTGAGATTCAGGTTTCTCTTCCATGAAATAGGGGTGACCATGGCACCCACTCCGTAGGGTTGGTGGGAGATAAATAAATCGTGCATATAAAGTGCTTAGCCTGGGACCTGACATATGGTAAGTGCTCAATAAATATTCACTTCATTATTCTCATTATAGTTAGTAGGAGGCATTGAAATGTCCACAGGATCCTTCCGTCTGTGTTCCAAATTTCATCTTTCTTCTGGAGGGAAAAGGACAATATTGCAGGAAAAGGAAGCCAGACAAGGTGGGACCTGATTCCCAGAGTGTTATTTTTGGAAGAACCCAATGTCATACAGCAAGAGAGAATGGCAGAGCCCCAGGTCCCCAGCTGCCACACCCTGTTGTCACCAACTTCAGCTTAGAGCACAAAGTAGTCAAGGAACCCCAAAACCCTAAGGGCCGAGGAGCCAAGTTTGAGCTGGGACGGTACTGGGTGAGGCCAGAGGCATAGCAGGGGCCACACTGTGAACTCCGAAGCCTTGTGTAGACTCTGTCCTGAGGGCAAGAAGAAGCCATTATGAAAAGTTGGGTTTTAAGCTGGAGAATAGCTCCACTGATTTCATCTGCATTAAAAAAAAAAATTCACCGAGGCTGCCCTGTGGGAGAGCTGGTGCTATAGAAGCAAGATGGAAAGAAGGGTAGCTAGCGGCATTTTTGGCTGTCCACGATAGTGATGCTGGAGGGCTGGACCGAGGTGGGGCAGTGGAGACAGAAAGACAGGAGTGATTTGCAAAGTTATTTAAAATTCAACAGAACTTGGTGATTGATGGGCTATGGAGGACGAGGGGAGGGGAGAAGCCAAGGATGATTTAAGGACCATGAAGCAAAGCAATTGAGGCTGTGGGTATAAAGTCTGAATATTGGGCCAGAAATTTGAGCCTGGTAGAAAGGGCCGTGGATACTGGGGGTGGGGCACGAGCGACTGGAAGCCGCGACCGGTGGTGTTGGTGAGGTCAGAGACCTTGTATCTTTGGAGGAATTGGGAGCACGAGCTGGAATGCCGAGGCCGTTGTGGTCACAGAGCAGGGAAACTTGGTGCAGAGCAGTCCTGGGTGATAACTAGGTCCAGGGTGCAGCCATGGAAACAGGTGACTGACTCGTAGGGTGTCCTTGGAGAGGAGGGCACCAAGGAGCTGAGAGGCCAAGGTTCCGGATGCCAATTCTGCCCAAGTCAATGGCAGGACCAGGGCTGGAGTGCAGGCCAGGGAGCTAGGGGCCAGAGTCTTCGTGAAGTCGGGAAGTGTCCGGGAATCTATGGATGGCCCTGCCAGGGACGGATGGAGGGTATAGATGGGTGGCACGCACCGTGAAGGCACAGAGATTTCACGGGGGGACAGAGGGAGGCTAAGGAGACAGGGAGCGGCTGCAGTGCTGGTGCCGTCAGCGGAGGTGGACGTGGGACCCACCTTTCCAGTCTCCCCGCACTGGTGCTCCCTGCTGCTCCCTCACAAGCCCTTAACTCACCAGATGACATTCCTTTCCTCTTCCACAGAGAATGGAAGAGAAAGGGGAGAAGAAGGGAGAACAGAGGGTGGTGAGTGGGTGTAAAGCTGTGGATGAGAGCTGGAAGAGGGGGCAGTTACAAGGAAGAGAAAAGCAAATGGATCTGTTGACATTTGTCGGTCTTCTGTGCTCACTGTACCATATCCAACCTTCGAGGATGTTTTCTCTGCCTGAATGCTCCAGCCCTTGGCCTTAGAGGCTAACTTCAAGGCAGCCTTTAAAACTGAGCACAGACATCACCTCTTCCAGGGAGCCTTCCCTGGTTTGCCCCCTCCATCGTCCCGTCAGCCTGGGCTAGGGACCCTTCCTCTCTATTTCCATAACCTGAAGTGTAAAATTTATCACACCATATTGTAATGTTTATAATTGATTGCTGACTACTCTATTTCCCCACTCAATGGTAAATTCTTTGGGGGGGGGGGGCGGGGAATGAAGGCCTTACCTCTCCAGGCTTGGGTAGCAGCCCACTGCACTGCGCATGGTGGGACTGTGATCCGGGGAATTCCTTGCCCCCCACTACAGAGTAATAACACAGGAGGACACACTGTCTTCTGCTCATCCTTGAAGTCCCCTGTATTATAAGTCAGGCTAGAAAGTTTCTCCACCAGGCGCCTGGGGGGCTCAGTCAGTAAAGTGTCTGCCTTCAGCTCAGGTCATGATCCCAGAGTCCTGGGAACGAGTCCCTCACCGGGCTCCTTGCTCGGAGGGGAGGCTGCTTCTCCCACTAACCCTTCCCCCTCTCCTTCTCTCTCTCTCTCTCACTCTCTCTCAAAGAAATAAATAGAATCTTAAAAAAAAAAAAAAGAAAAGAAAAGAAAAGAAATTTTCTCCAGCCATTGACATAGACTGGAGAGATCCCAGCGTGTCAGGCTGTGAAGAACGTCAGGGACCCAGACTACCTCTTGCTGCGTGGATGAGAAATGAGCGCAGAGAGGAAAGCAGTGCTGTGGAGTGTCGTGGCTGGTCCGCAGCAGACCACACCCAGACCGAGGGCCTGCCAGTGACCTTGCCGACGTCCCACGTACCAGGCCAGTGCCCCGTGCCCAGCCGCTGGGCCGCTGGTAGCCTCATCGAAAGTTCCCTCAATTTCACCCTTTGTCCTTTCTTTCCATTTCCGTGTCCCAGAGGCTGATGTGGGGATTTTAGGGCTCAGCTCTCCTCCATCGCCTGAGAGAAGCAGAGAAGTGAAACGTAACGCGGGACCGAGTTGGTACTTCTGTATTTTGAGGGCTCGCAGCTGTGAGTGGTGGACCTGCAGAGCCATTCGTGCTCTCCTTTCTCAGAAGCAGATTGTACGCCGGTGGGCGCTCAGGATAGCAAATGACACGCAAAAGCCCTTTGAACACGACGTAATTGTCATTAATAATAACAGAATAGGGTGGACTGATGACCTCTTTGTCACTGGACAGCCAGCAGGGGCAGGAGAAGGGGGGTCCCATGCTCGGCAGGTAGGAAGCCGTCAGGGGATCATTGTCGCGTGTGTGGACGTGTGCGTGAGTGAACGAATGATACTGTCCTCTTGCAGAACAGGTGGAGATTTGCTCAAAAACTGATCATCGCATCCTGAAGGAACTGGAGAAAAACGAGGCAGGCGGCTTGGAGAAATCGAATGTCCACTGTCTTTCTAAGCACTTTTGCTTGGCTCCCAAATGTGATAAGAAAAGCGCACGGGGTAGGATGGCCAAGCCTGTGTGGGTTCCCTGGGCCCCGGGCGGGGAGAAGGTCTCCAGAGGGAGGCGGACGACGGGCAGGCCTCTGCAGCGCTCACAGCCATGTGCCTCGAACGCTGTAGGGCCCGGGGAGCCTGGGGAATGTATTCATTTCCCAGTAACAAAGTTCCACAAACTGGGCATCTCAAACAACAGAAAGTTATCCTCTTGTAGTTCGAGAGGCTGGAAGTCTGAAATCGAGGTGCCCGCGGGGCCATGTTCCCTCTGAAGGCTCTAGGCTCTCCCTGGCCTTGTCCAGCTTCTCATGGCTCCTGGTGTCCCCTGGCTCCAATCTCCGCCTCTGTCTTCACATCATCCGTGTCTCTCCATGTCACTCTGTGTCCTCGTGTCTTCTCACAAGGATACCAGCTATTGGATTTAGCCCCCACCCCCCAATCAGATAGAATCCCATCGAGATCCTTAACTAGTTACCTTTGCTAAGACCCTGTTTCCAAATAAGGCCAGAATCTGAGGCGCTGGGTGGACATGAATTTGGGGGGATGCTGTTCGGCCTACTGTAGGGAGCTTCCTGACTTGCTGGTTCCTGGTTCATGGAGGCATGCTTTGCCTCTTCTTCCCTCCCTTCCTTCCTTCCTTCCTTCCTTCCTTCCTTCCTTCCTTCCTTCCTTCCTTCCTTTTTAAGATTTTACTTATTTATTTGAGAGAGAGAGAGGGAGCAAGAGAGAGAGAGAGAGAGAGCACAAGCAGGGGGAGAGGGAGAGGCAGACTCCCCACGGAGCAGGAAGCCTGATGCAGGGCTCGATCCCAGGACACCGGGCTCATGACCAGAGCTGAAGGCAGACGCTTCACCGACTGAGCCACCCAGGTGCCCCGTTTCCCTTCCAGCTGCCTGTTGTTGGGACAGCTGCCCCCTTACCTGACTGAAGCCTCGTCTCCCGGGTTAGAAGGCAAGTAGGGACAAGAAAGAAAGCAATTAGCACGGTGGGGACTTCGGGATTACCTGGGACTCGCTGGCCTCCTGGCGCGCTGGAAGTAAGGGGGAGGTAAGGGGAGTTTGGAGGAAGAGGGTCCCTTCAGTTTCAGAAAGGGGAGGCCCTTGGGCTCAGGACCACATGGGGGGCGTGGCTGGGTGCGAATACAAAGTGCCTTGTGTAGTCGTGAGGAACTCAGGGATTTGGAGTTGCTCACTCAACATTCGCCCTGCGAGCATTTACTAAATGCCTCCTATGTGCTGATGCTCTCATTTCACACGGGAGAGTAATGAGGATCCAGAAGGCCAAGAGCATTCTTCAAGGTTTCTTGGGGGCAGAGCAAATCCAAGTCTTTTCGCACTCTCAGTGTTCCTCCCACAAAGTGATGTCCTCCTTTCGTTACAGCCCCATCTGCCATGGGAGTCCCTGATCTCCACCAGCGAGTGGGAATAAAGTCGGCAGCCCCTGCGTCTGGCCAGGGCTTGGTCATGCAGACTGTGTCCCCAGAAGCTCGCTGATGTGGGGGTGGAGCCCCTGAGTTCAGTGTTGCTGGGGGTGGAGGGCAGGCGCTGTGGGAGCTCCCTGCAGAGGAGAGCTGGGATCTCACAGACAGAGCTTGCATTACAAGCCAGAGCCCCCCGGGGAGCCCCTCACTAGGTCTGCCCGGCTGGCCAGTCCCTACGGACATGGAGACGATCATGGCGTTAGGGAGCTTGCCTTCCCTTCGTAAGGATTACCTGTCTGCAAATATGGACCCTAAAGCCTTGCAGATTTAGCTTCTTGTGAGGAATTCACCTTCCTGGCCTCCTTAGAAGCCAGCGTGACGGCATTTGGAATGGCTGCAGCATCTCCCAGTGGGACCCCCAAGGCCCGCCCTTCTGGGTTTTGCATTCTGGATGTTGGTCGGTAACGATCTGGCTCACTCTTAATGCTCAGTAACTGTGTAAGCTCTGAGAGAAAAGTGAGTGCCGTCACTGTGACAGGTTGGGCTGGGGGGCAGGGAAGGAGGCACGGAGGATTTCCAAGGATCAGCTTTCTGCCCCGCCTTGAGACTTAGTGACTCCATGTGGGGCTTGCTTTGGGGCCCGCACCGACTCCTTGGACACTGGCATGTCAGGTCCTTCCAGCTTCTCTGGCTTCTGTTGCCCTCTATGGCATGTCCCCAGTCTGTCTCCATGGTAATATCATAGCCCCAGCAGGCCACGGTCCTGGTAGGGGAGAGGGGACAGGGGGAGGGGCAGGAGCACACGAAGCCGGCAGTATCCACGGGCCTCTTCTGAGCAGCAGAGCTCCGAAAGGCCAGGGTGAATGCCCCCGCCAAAGGCTGGCAGCAAGGAGGGGCTGGGACTAAGGGCTCCTAGACATTTTTTGGTCTGGAAAAGGAGCCAGGAGCTCTGTCCTTGGAATCTCTGTCCTCAGGGGGCTACTGGAGGCTGAGAGATCTTGGGTGGAAACCACAGGCAGTCCAGCTTGGGGCAGAGCCCAGGTGCTCTGTGGTCCAGGGAAAGCCACCCAGCCAGGTGTCCCTACAGTGCCCTCCTCCCTGTCCTGCCCATTCCTGTTTCACCAGACAAAGGACCTCTCTCCTCCCACGCAGGTGTCTGCCTGGGGCAGCTCACTAGCTCTGTGAGGCTGACTTGGCTTTTTGGGGGGTGGGGAGGCCCTGGTGCCAGCTGGCTGTGCCGGGGTCCTCAACTAATAGCTCCAGCTGCTTCCCATGAGCTGGAATAACGGTGTGTCTTTGCACAGAGTTGAGTGGCTCTCTCCCCACTGGGATAGTCTATCACAATAATCCTGAATGCAGATGGCTGGTTTGAGCTGCCTCTAAGCAGAGTCTCTGAGTTTCAGTCCACCAGACACGGAGACCCAGGAAAACCAAATAGAATGGACACCAAAAGCCAAGAAATGAAAGGGTGAGCCAGAGTCCAGTGTACGTCTGCTGGAGCATAGCACTGCTCCGTGGAAGCCACTGCCCAGCTTCTTGGAGATTTGGCCATCTGCTAATTTGGTGGGCTTTCTTTTTTTCTCAGTAAACTAGACCCACACAGACCTTTACAGGGGCCTAGAGAGTCAGGAGTCTTGAGTTCTAGTCTCAGTTCCATCCCCTTGTTAAGGAAAAACATTCTTCTGCCGTTTGTTAGAACAGTAAGGAAGTAACCAATGAGCAGGATGAGGGGTCAGAGGATGGAAAATTACAAGAGAAGACATCAAGGGTGAGGGGTTTCTTGCGAAACCAACTTAGTTGGACTCTTGCTGAGGGCAGGCCAAGGTCTCGGATATCAGGGGCAGGGGATTTTCTCTGATTCTGCAGAATTCCTGCTCAAACTGGGCAAGGCAGGGCCAAGACAGGCCCCAGGCCAAGGTCTCACGGAAAGGAGGACTCACAGGAGCCTGGCCACAGTTTGGTCAAGCCAAGGGTGGCCTAGGAGTCTGTAACCTATCCCACCTTCCGGTTCCTATTTCTATAATATGAGGCCCCTTCCAGCGTGGACAGACCGTGACAACCAACCGCTTCTCTAATTCTATCTCCTTTGCTCAGAACTGCTTTGGATAGCCACGAACATTGCCTTCAAACCCATCTGTTATTCAGCTGTTCATTTTACAGTCAGACGCTCTTGCCTAAAGTGCTATTTGATTTACTCAAGTGTATAGTATCTACCGTTTTAAAGTACTGACAACACCCAGTGCCCCATACGTATCATCTTTAATGCTCGTGACAGACATAAAAGGTAGGAATTATTGTTCCCATTTTACAGACGAGAAAACTGAGGGTCAGAGATGATAGGAAAAGGTACACGAGGCCACAGAGGTGGTAAGAACGGAAGCTGGTATTTGAGCCCCGTACGTCCGGCACAGCTACCCCTTCACTGCAGCCCCGCAGCGTGAAGCCGTCCCACAGGCCAGGTTCCTTGCCTTCACTTCCATCACAGGTGTTCATGAGACAAAATTCAACTGAGTACATTTTGTTTTTTAATTTCTTAAAGATTTTATGTATTTACTGAATGAGAGAGAGAGAGCACACATGTGTGCAAGTGGCGGAAGGACAGAGACAGAGGGAGAGAGAGAATCTCAAGCAGACCACGCTGGGTGTGGAGCCTGACGTGGGGCTCGATCTCACAACCCTGAGATCATGACCCGAGGTGAAACCAAGAGCCAGTCGCTTAACTGACAGAGCCACCTAGATGCCCTGAACGGAGTACATTTCGAAGATCTTATTGACTTTATTCAGTGATTCATGCATGGGGTGGCATCCCGTAGAACAGACAGACAGGGGTTCCAAGGGGTTGTACACCATGAAAGACTTTTATAGGCAGAAGAGAGTGGGACACGGAAGTTTCACTGGCAAGGAGTGGATTGGTTATGGCAAGGTCACTTTCCTGTAGGGGACGGCAAGGGTCTATCAGGTAGATACCTCCCTAGTGCTCATGAGGTGATCCCTGATTGAGTGGTTTAAGATTCCATTTCTGGGAGAAGCCAGAACTGAGTCTAGGTTTCCTGACATGGGCTTAGCATCAGTGACTCCACTGGGGCCGCTTGTCCTGCCTTTAACCCAGTGCATGCCGCAATGTGTCATACAATCTTTTTTTTTTAGATTTTGTTTATTCATTTGAGACAGAGAGATACAGAGAGAGAGAGAGAGAGAGAGCATGAGCAGGGGGAGGGTCTGAGGGAGAGGGAGAAGCAGACTCCCCGCTGAGCTGGGAGCCAGATGCGGGGCTCCATCCCAGAACCCCAGGATCATGACCTGAGCTGAAGGCAGACACGTAACCATCTGAGCCACCCAGGCGCCCCACCACAATATGTTATAATGATTTCCTCTTTTTCTCCCACCCCACCCCACGTCACCCCCAATCCCCAGCACGTGAGCACAATTAGAGCATCTTCCTGTCCTTAGTGTTGAAGTACACAGGAGACCCTGAACACCTGTAGAGGGAATGTGAATGAAGAGTGAATGTATGAATGTGTAGGCCAAAAATTTGGAACTTAGGAAAATCGGAGACTGTATATATTGTCTGCAGTGCTGTGCACAATAATGGGCCTTCAGTAGACAGTAATTCAGATGCACGCGGCTATACACACGGATACACACACGAATAATCAGTGCTTATTTGTGGTGGTGTGTACACACACACACACACACACACGCACACACACACAGTATAGGTGGTGATGGACCGGCACCTTTTTTTTGCGGATCACGACAGATACATGTCCTTTCAAATACGTTAGGGCACTAATTTTGGCGGGCACATCGGGAGAGGGCAGTAAATGAGCATGCCAGCGCAAGGGTGATCCCCGTGGTGTCTCCAGCAGAAACCGTAAAGGGCCGCGTTCCCATATAGCAAACACCAAGAAGCAGTAAACACAACCTTTTTCTCATTTTCTTCCTGGTGATAGTTGTAGGCCTACACCTGGCCCTCCGTGTCTCCCACGTGGGCCAGAGATGACAGACGCAGGAAAAAGGAGAGCAAGACATGGACTGAGGGAATGGTGAGAGAAGCGTGTGTCAAAATCCAAGGGCTGGAAAATCATTTTATTATTCAAAAAATAATGCTACGCGTGTGTTTTACAGGGATGTGTGTGTTTATGCATCAAAATCGCTAAATACTTGGGTTAAATATCATTTAACCAGCTGAGCTAGGGCTCCTGGAGCTTGTTTTTCTAATTGCAGGTCTGGGCTGGGAGTCCCGCGGGGAGGCTAAGAAAGTCTTGTGCTGCCCTTCTAATCCCTTTCTGGCAGTCTTGCGTTCCTCACTGTCAGCCCTGCTGCCACTCAGGGCGGAGGGGGGCTTAGGGCTTCGGTGCCCCCCGCCTCTGCCGAGGCTGGTCCTGGCCCGCACGCCCCAGCCCAGGGAGCAGCCCCAGACCACGAGGCCGCTGTTGGGTTCAGCTTCCAGGCCTGAACCAGGCCCTGGCTCCAAGGAGCGTGACCACGGTGACACAGCCATCAGCCGCTTGGAACTGCTCGCTTCACAGGGACCAGGAGCAGCCTCAAGCCGACAGCCTGGAGAGCGGCCACTGGGCCAGCACATAATTTCTCAATTAGGTGTTTGTGAGCAGACAGAGCTCAGAGGAGGCTCTGGCAGAAGCTGCAGAAAGCAGACAAGTCTTCCAGGGCAAGTGATTTCATTCAAAGTCAACACCCCAGGCGTCGCCCTTCCCCCAGTCATTAAGATGCAAATGCAGCTTTTGTCCCAGGGAAGTCCCCCTGTGGCTGTGGTCCAGGTGATGGGGGGGGTGATGGTGGGGGGTGATGGTAGGGGATTCCAGAGCGGCCTTGGAGACTCAGTTATTGAGCCTGGAGCAGGGGCAGGAGGCCCTGGAGCCCGGGAAGCCGGAGCCTGCCAAGAGCCGGTTCTATTGCACCGTCAACTCGGAGGCTGCAAAGTGCTTCCAGTCCTGTCCATGAATCCTGACGTTTCCTGCCCAGAAACATACAGAAACACCCCGTCCTCCGAGAAGCATCACACAGGAGAACAGGGTCGTTGTTTTTATTGGCGAGGACGCCCCTTCTTTCTGGTGCCTCTTAGCTTTTTATGATCGAATGAATGCTCATCAAATGAAGCAACCCACCTTGGCAGGTGCAGGTCCTTCCGTCACCCAGACCCCCACGGGAAGGGCCTCCACCTCCACTTTGCGGACGGCGCACCAAGCCGAGCCTCCCAGACACAGAGAGACTGGCCCACGCAAGTGGCACAGTCAGCACGCAAAAGCAGCGCCCTCGGGCCTTTCCCGCGGCTCCCCACTGCTGCCTGCCGCTCCCGCAAACGCACGAGCTTTGGGGAAGGAGCGGGTTAGCTTCAGATCACCCCCCAGGCCGCACTTTGCACGCGGTAGGCACAGATGCGTATTTGTTAAATACAACGAGTGCATTCGTTTTTAGAATGACCAGCATGGAGCCCAACGTGGGGCTTGAACTCACAACCCTGAGATTAAGACCTGAGCTGAGATCAAGAGTCAGTCGCTCAACCGACTGAGCCACCCAGGCACCCCCCCATCTTAACCATTTTTTAAGTGTACAGTTCGGTAGTATGAAGTATATTCATATTGTTGTGTGACACATTCCAGAACTTTCTCCTTTTGCAACACTGAAACTCTACTGATTAAACCCTAATTCTCCACTTCCCCACCCGCCCCCCAACCCCAGCCCTGGCAGCCACCATCTCACTTCCTGTTTCTGGAGTCTGACCACTTGATACACCTCCTGTGAGTGAATCATACAGTGCTTTTCTTTCGGAGACTGGCTTATTTCATGTCACATAGTGTCCTCAAGGTTCATCCATGTTGTAGCAGGTGTCAGAATTTCCTGCCTTTTTAAGGCTAAACTATATTCCATTGTATGTATAGGTCACATTTAAAAACATCCATCACCCATTTGATGGACATCTGGGTTACTTCCTTCCACCTCTTGGCTGTTGTGAATAATGCTATGAACATGAGTGTGCAAACACCTCCAAGATCTGCTTTTCATTCTTTTGGATATAGACCCAGAAGTTGGACTGCTGGATCATAGGGTGGTTCTATTCTTAATTTTTTGAGGAACTGCCATATTTTTCCGCAGTGGTTCTATCTTTTCACATTCCCACCAGCAGCGCACAGGGTTCCAATTTCTCCAAGTCCTTGTCAACACTTGTTACTTTCTGTTTATAAAATAGTGGCTGTCCTTATGGTGTGAGCTGATATCTCATTGTGGTTTTGATTTGTATTTCTTTTTTTAAAAATATTTTATTTATTTATTTGACAGAGACAGAGCGAGCACAAGCAGGCAGAGCAGCAGGCAGAGGGAGAGAGAGAAGCAGGCTCCCCACTGAGCAGAGAGCCCAATGTAGGGCTCAACCCCCAGGACCCTGAGATCATGACCTGAGTGGAAGGCAGACGCTTCACCAGCTGAGCCACCCAGGTGCCCTTGATCTGCATTTCTAATGACTAGTGACGTTGAGCCTCTTTCCATAGGTTCATTCACTCTTGGTGGAGCTAAACAGGAGGCCCCAAGCGGCTAATAAACAGGGCAGATATTGTGGGGTGCCTACAGAACTTGGCCTGGGTCCAAGGAGTCCTGATTTTTTTTTCAAGGAGATCGAATAGACAGTGAAGCCTTTCTGCTCTCCGCTCTAGGCAGGACGAGGTACAGAGGACGCGCTAATCTCCTGATCAAGCCCACTAGGGCCCGACAGGGCGGTGGCAGACATAAGTAACAGAGGGGACGCCAGGGCTTTGGCGCTAAGTCTAGCTTCTAGGTGTGACTGGGAACAAATTGCTTAACCTTTCTGAACCCTCTCATTTCTTCATCAGTAAAATAGATTATTGTGAGACATCCATACGGTTGCACGCTGGTAGATATGTTAACAACCAGTTCTCCAAGGAGAAAATAATGCTCTGCTTGGCAGCGTTTGCCAATTTCGTTGGATAACTACTGCAGCCGGGTCTGATTTCTCGTTGCTAACCTGACATTGAATGTAGGTTGGGAAGAGAGGTCTATACAGCCGGCTCCAGCACATCGCTGGCCCCTATGTAGACGCCCTGCCCAGTATCGGGGATGTGTCAGCTTCTGTGGTAATATTCCTTCCCTTCCTCTCCTCGCCCCACCAAAGGGACTCTGGGTGACCTAGGTAATAAGGAAGGTTACTCAATTCTCCATGTTTATTCAACAAATATATATTGAGCTTCAATTCTACACAAAACCCTGACTTGGGGACAGAGTATAAAGGCCTGGAAGAACAGGGAGGGGATTTTTTAAAGCATGTGACCTAGAGCCTTGCCTTTCGAGGCTCCAGCTCCATTAGGTGACCCTCTCCTGAGCTGTTAGCTCTAGCATGTGACATTTTAAGCACCTCTGTACCTGTCTCTCCCACTGAGCTCTGATCTTCGGGAAGGTGATACTCTGTCCTACCTGCTTCGGCGTCCCCACTGTCAAGCCTTGGAAGGTATTCAGTCAGTATTTGTGAAATGATGTCATGAGCTTGAAATCTACTTCAGGAGGCAAAAGTAACACGTCTAAAATATTCAGAAAATAATATAATAGTCGGTTGTAATTATAAAACTCATGTGGTAAGAATCTTACAGCCTAAGGCATTTTCAGTTAAGCGTTAGCATTTATTGAGTGCTTCTGTTATGCCAGTCACCAAAATAATCACTCACCACAGTATCTCATTTAATCTTCGCAACAACCCAGCGGGGTAGGTGCTGTTATTAGCATCAACCCCTTTCAAATGGGAGTAGAAAGGGCAAGAGCAATTCGGTAGATTTCCCAGTCCCTCGTCTTGCTGATACTGTACGTGCAGGGCCAGGACACAACCCACGACTTGATCCTCACTGTCCCATGAAGTAGAGAAAGCGGTTGTTATCCATGTTTTATAGGTGAGAAAACTGGCTGTAGAGAGAGAATGAGAAGTCAAGTGGTGCCCAAAGTCCCACAGCTAACAGGACGCGGTCAGAATTAAGACGCAGGCCTCCTAATTCCTAACACAGCAAGTAGCATAATCAAGCATGGCGCGAGGTACTACACACAGCAAAGGCTCGTTCAGAGAAGGGCAGCTACCGGGATGCCACGTGGTCAGGGGAGCCTTCCAGAAGAAGTGTGGCTTGAGTTGAACCCTGGGGAGCCAGTGTTCACCTGGATCAGCACATGTCACACCTCCCACCCCATCCTCCAACACACACATACACACATTCACACCAGTGGCCCTGCCCCCTACTCCCCAACACGAAAAGCAAGGGATGGCCTTTGAACAAGCTCACCTCATCTCATGGAGACCCCCTGTTTATTTGTGAAGTTATTTACCTCAAAGAATCCAGTGGGCTTTAGGCTGCCTGGATGGCATTGGCGATTCCTGTGGTCTTCCTCTCTCAGTCCTGGAGAGGTTGTCAAGCTTCCCATTGCTTGGAAAGTGCCCGTCTCCCACATAAGAGTCTGGAGTCAACCATCTCACACACCGAGGGCCGTGGTGCAGCCATGGCAGCCAAGCCTGAACCATGAGTGGCCATTAGAGGAGGAAGCGTGAGGCTGTCCTCCGGGCAGGCTGGGCAGGGGCCAGGTGCGCTGGTCTGGTGGAGGGCTGATGCAGGGAGAAGCCATGAGCCAGCGGAGTTCCCTCGGCCTCTTGACCTGTCCCCCCATGGCTCAATTTCCCTGTGAGGATTTATTTTTTGAGTCATGTACACTGTTAAAATAATAATTTTTGAAAGGTTAAAAACATCTTTCTCAAACCATTACATGTCAAAGATTTATTTAAGTCATAAGTAAGGAAACCAGAGAGATGACAAAGTCAGGTTCAAAAGAGGATACGAGAAATAGATATCAGTGGAAGGAAGCTAGAATAAGATTGCTGAACTCAATTCAAAGCTTATGAATGTCTTACAGGGCAATGAAGTCATGAAGTTTGGGATTACCTTCCCTACTGGATGAAGTCATTGTGTATTATCAGTTTTCTCTCTGTGGCATCTCTCACAGAGCTGGGTCCCTTGTGGGTAGTAAACAGTAAATAAAGTACTCTCCCCTAGAGAGTTAGATGAGCCTTAGGTGGCTTTGTGCCTTATTTCCAGAGTTTGGATGTATTTTCTGAGCAGCTTAAAGGAATACAGCTGGTCCTGTGCTATGGGTGTTTTGCTAGTTGCTGGGGATGCCTGGTCCAATAGAGGAGGGATTCAGGGATCCATTGGATCCATCATGAGAAGGACGTGAGATCAAAACCCCATTGACCACCTGACGTCCACAGGCCCCTGCCAGCCCTGGTGGGGGCTACAGTGATGTCATGGGGCTCCTGGAATCATGTCAGCTCAGGGCCAGTGTCTGCTCGTCCTTGCAAAGTCTGGTTATTTCCCGTTCTCCTGTGCAGTCATCCCGGTAAAGGCTGTCAATCCTTTGGGGAAGGCTGGGAGAAAGATGAACAGAATAAAATTTTGGCAACATAGCAAGGTTCTTCCTCAAGGGGACCCAGCCTCCCCTTCCTTCAAGGCGTCTGGGTCTGTACATTGGCTCACATCTTGAAACTGATGGTGGGCTTATGAATCTCCATTCTGGTGATTCAAGTTCGACTTCTCTTCTCCTCCCTAGAACAACTTTTCCATTTCTACAGCTCAGGGAGCAATCCAGCTGATGCTTGTCCGTTTCACTTCCAGGGATGCCATGACCAATTAGCTGATGCCAAGATCTCTGTGTATCTGACTGTTGTGATTGCTGCTTTGATTCTGCTGTCCATGAGGGCCTGGAGGTGGGGTGTGGGGAAAGAGCTTGTGAGAACGTGTAGAGATGTGAGTTCTGATCCTGCCTTGGCTACTAACTAGCTGATTGACCTTGGGAATATTAATAAGCCTCTCCAGGCCTGGTTTTTCAACTCTTAAAGAGGCCGTAATAACCCCTGCCCCTCTTGGTCAGAGGGCTGTTGTGAGACCTTTGAAAACCACAACATGTCTTTAAACAGTGGCCCTTTGTTTAGCTTTGGTGTCTTGGATGATGTGAGGGTAGGTCGCAGGCTGGGTCTGAACCATCGAGGTGCTTCGGCTCAAACAGTGATGCATTAGTTGCCCACGTTTTAAAATGAGGGGACTTCAAATAAAAGTTCCGATTTTCATCTTGTTTTGAAACACTGGAAGTTCTGGGACATTCTCTTATGGCCACAGTAGACCGAGGGGCCTCCTTTAAGTGGGACACGTTCTCCCCAGTTTACCAGCCCATCACCCACAAGCACTGCATGTATTGAGGGTGCCCCAGGGGCCAGGGGTGGTGCTGGCGGCAGGGGGATAGACACACACATGAAAATGGGAAGCATTCATTAACCGCGGAGTGTGAAGAGTGCAACCAAGGGGGGCAGGTGCCAGTCTGCGAGGTAGTTCGGAGCACAGCTGGTCCTCCCTGCACCGGGACGTGCCTCCGTGGCCACGGAGCCCAGATTCCGCCCTGGGCTCTCCGCCACCGCGCTCTGGCTGTGGGGTGACTTTTCACTCCTCCCGTAGTCTCTGCAGCTTCAGTTTTTGGAAGCCCCATCTGGCTTGTCTGAGCATATTCACTTGCCAGACATTACGGCTAGTTCTGCTTTTTCTTCAGCTACGGCTCCTGCTTCCGATCTCAGCCTAGCCTCCCGGGAGCTCCCCCTGCAGACACCATCTGGGTGGGGACCGCTCCATGTCACAGCGTCACTCGCCAGCATAGCGTTTATTCACTCGGCCAGTTTCACTGAGCACTTACTATGGGCGTGTGCTCAGTGGGAGAAACACAGTGCTTTTCAATACCTGCTTTGGCCCACTGCTCTCTGGGCCTCTTGGAGGGACACCTGCAGCTCACAGCTCATTTGCATAGCCCAGGTGCCCACACCCAGTGAATTCGGAATACCTCCTGTCTCACCTGTCCACCTTCCCCAGGGATGTCCGAAACGCCGAAGCTCTATAATGAAAACTAGTTACGGACGTCATCTTGTCAAAGTCTGTGGGACTGCCGACGGAAGAGGTCCCACAAGCTCCTGCAGTCAGGGAAGGCTTCTTCTAGGAGGTAGGCTTTGTGCCGTGAAGGGTTGGTAGGATTTGGACAGTTGGGAAAGAGGTCGGGTGGGGAAATGGTGACATTCAAAGATGAGGGAATAGAGACGATGAGGCAGAGTGAAAAGGTGGGGGAAAAGCCTCAGGACAGATCAGCTCTAGCTGGAGTATAGCCTCCCCACAAAAGAGCAGTGGGGGTCATTTAGGAAGGCCAAAGGCAAGGGGCAAAGATTGTAGACTTTATCCTTCAGGGAAGTCATTGAAGGGAGTTCTGGGCAAGGCCATGACAGGAGCCTAGGGCTGTGGCTTTGGGAGGTGGGCTTGGAAGGCAGGTGCAGACTGGTCAGGAAGGGGCAGAGAGGAGGCTGGGAGGAGAGAAGCCTGGGTTCCAGGCCCGTGGGGCTGTCTCATGGCACAGGCTGGGCTCGGCACAGCTCCTCTGCGGTGGCCTGGGAGAGCTACTCAGCCTCCGGTCGACCCTCCTCATGTCGGGAGAACCCAAATGAAGTCTGAGCCCAGGCCTCTCCGGGAAGCAGGACTAGGCTGGAGGAAGACACAGGGCAGGCCCTTGGGTGAGGACAGTCAGCAGCAGCAGCCCCCTCTGGTTCTGCCTGCCCCCAGTTCCTCTCTCGGCTGGGGCTGGGACTCGAGGCGTGATTAATGCTGCTGCCAAGACAGCATCATGTTGCAATTACAGAGACACCAGCTCCTTCCAAGGGGAAAATGTGGCAGGGACTCCTGGGCTTATTAGAGTGGGGAGCAGCTCTGAGGGGGTGCCAGGAGTCCCTGTGTTTCCAAGAATAGCCAGGGAGTTCCCCCGGAGCGTGGGGCACGGTTTCCAGCCTCAGCTCTTCGGGGCTGGGGTGGGGGTTGGAAACAGTCAGGAGCCAGCTGCCTCCCAGGCTGGGCTGCCCCAGGTCGAAGCTAGACCCCTTCCCTATGGCTCTGGGCCGCCCTCGGGGGCTAGGTGCGTGGCTGGCCTCATCAGGGCTCGGAAAGGGTGTCAGAAGGCATCTGAGTCTTCCCATCTCAGAGCTCATATTCCCGGTGACTCACCACCAATTGCATCTCCTGGCTCCGTGTCACAGAGTGATGGTGACTTCCCATCCTGAAGGTCCTCTGAGCATGTGCTCCGTTGCTAGGCCCCACCTCCAGAGACCCCTCGGGATCCTTTTGTGAGGTCTTACCCTCGTCACGACCATAGACATCTGCTTTAACATGCAGTAGCCATAGCAGACAGTTGTCCCCAGCCTGGCAGGGCTGGAGAGTGCATCATCGTGGCGTGTGGGTGGGGGGGAGGGGGGGGACAAAGCCTTGGCAGTCCCCTAGCGCAGCCACATGTATTCATCAGAAAAGGAAACCAAGGCCCAGAGGTGGGAAGTAACCTGTTGGAGGTCACTCAGCTGTGAATGTGGGGCAGAGCTGGGCCAGGGCTCTGTCCCTACATGCCCCTGTGTCTGGGCATCTTGCCGTGGGTCGCACTCAACCCCAGAGCTCTGCCTGCGTCCCCATAACCCACGGAGCCCGTGTGCCCTTGCTCGGAAGCAAGGCAAGTGGCGACTTTGCAGGTTGTGTGGCCCGTGTGCTCTGAGTGCTGGGACAAGGCGCACCGTTGTTTCTCGGCCCTTTTTCTTAGAGGATGAACGGAAGCATGGAGATGTGGTAAAGTTTTCTTTCTCTTGTTCTCCCAGCCACGTCCCTCCCCCACGCCAGGCATTCTGTGCACCAGGGATGTGCCGGGAGTCATGAATGCCATAGGCAACCTGAGGGCGCAGGCCCCGGAAAGGTGCAGAGTGGGAGCAGATTTTATGGTTTTAAAAAACAGCATCCCAGAGCCTGGGTGGCTGCTGGTGTGGCAGAGGTGGGGACAGTGGGGAGCAGAACACAGCCGAACGAGGCAGTGGGTCTCCCATTCTCAGCTCACGCCTCGGGCCAGGCCCAGGGTTTGTGGCAGCTGTTGTCTTTGGAGGTTGGAGCAGGACTGGGACCTGCTCCAGGTTGGGACCTCCACGGGCTGCGAATGCTGCAGGATCCGTTAGCGTGTGTCCCGAGGGCCCCTCCGCAGAGCCCTATTAGCTCAGCCTTTGAGCCTTGGTTTCTGGGGCCAGACCCAGCCCCACTCAAGTCACAGCTGCAGTGGAAAGCAGAGGTGGCCAGTGAGGGCTTCTGTGACAGGGAGCAGGCAGGGCAGGCAGATGGGGACATGTGCGTGGTTCCCTGCGAACTCCTTCCACTTCGGAAACACAGAGAAAATGCCTGACCTCGGGTGGCAGAGTCATTGTCATTGCCCCGACCCCAGGCTCCTAAATGGTACCTGCACAGCTCCACATTTTGGCAGGGCTCCTTCCAGACTGATGCGGCATTGCCAGCGGGGCGGGGCGGGGGGGGGGCGCCGGCTTTTGGAGGTGGCAGGAAGGGCGAGGGCTGTGGAAAGCCAGAGAAGCCTGGGTTTGCACCCCATGTCTGCCATCGACTAGCTGTGTGGTCTAGGAGATGTTCAGCAGACCTGCAGGTGGGAACAGCCTGCGGGACAGGCAGCACGATGTCCGCACACGTGAGCATGGTATGAGCGACAGGTTTTTCCTGCTTCCATAACTCCTTGCTTCGACCTGACCTGCATTGCACAATGGGGCCACTGTCCTGTCGTGAGGCTTGACAGGGGGTGCATAAAGTCGATGGATTTCATGCATGTGGGGGCCTCATAGCCCCGTGGGAAGGAGTGGCTCTGTGAGTGGACACACCTAGGCTTGGTGGTCCCTGGACCCGCAGCCCCACTAAGATAGGAACTGCCCTCAGCCTCACCTGCTCTGCAGTGAAAGCTCACTTAGTAATACTTACCTTCTACAGTTGTGTTCGGAATTAGCAAAAAGGTGTGTGCAGTGTACAACGGTGTCCAGTATGCCGTGAATGGTCAGTAAGCAGTGGCTACTATTACTATTACTGTTTTTGTTATTGTTGGGGCTGTAAGTAAGAGCAGCGTAGGGACTGGTCTTCTCGGCAGAAATGACTGTGAGAACAACCTGGATGGCAAGGGTCTCTGGGTAATTAGGGGTGGGGTCTGTGGACTGCGGGCTCAGGAGCGGCTCTGGGGACTGCAGTCAGATCCATCAGCAAGGACCCTTAATAGTGAGCGGGTGAGTAGGCAGGTGGAGACCCTGCCCTTGTTGCCCACGTGTGAAAGGGTTCCGTGTGCCCTAGCAGACCCCCACGGACTGCCTGGCAGCCACAGGAGGAGAGGAGGGGGTCAGACAGAGAGGAAAACTTGCTGGCCCCGGACAGTGGGCGGCTCTATGGAACCCACAGGCTCCGACCCCTGGAAATGCACCAGAGCCGTGGCTGGAAGTGCCCCAGGGCCGGCTCTCCCAGCACCTCTCTCTCCAGCACTGGCTCTGGGGACCGGCTGTGCTTGGTTGGGGTCCTGCTTCTGCCACCTACGAGCTGGGCCCCTCTCCAGCCCTCAGAGAAATGGGGACGTTATGAGAATTAAGGAGGACACCTACATAAGGGTCGTCACTGTGCCTGGGACACAGTGGGTGACTAAAATGACGAGGACTAAACACTAATCACTGGGCAGATACTCATCTGCCTCCCCTTCTGCACCTCCTGTCCCTTGTGCCAGAGCTTGACCCGTACCTGATGCTTTGTCTGTGCTCCGTTCCTGGACGAGTGGCCGGGGGAGCCGCATCTTTGCCTGGGAGGAGGCGTTCCAGCACCCTCGCCTGCGGAGCGGAGCCGTGGCCCGGCGCCCTCACTGAGACACCTGCGAGCCGGAGGTGCCTCCCCCCGAGCACGGCGGATGCCTATGTTCTCCGGAGATAATTTTAGACTTCCAGAAGATGTGCCAAAGTCGTTCAGAGAGTCCTATCTGCCCTTCACCTAGCTTCTCCTGATGCTAACTTCTTAGCTAACCAGAGTACAACTATCAAAACGTAGAAAGTAACATTGCTTCGGTACCATTAATGAAATAACAGGATTGAGTTGCATTGTGCCAGTTCTTCTGCAAATGTCCTTTTTTTTGGTCCAGGATCTAGGATCCCATGTTGCGTTTAGTTGTCCTGTGTCCTTCGTCCCCTCCGATCTGGGACACTTCCTTAGTCTTTGCTTGTCTTTCGTGACCTGGAGACTTTGGAAGACTCCTGCTCAGAGATTTGTAGAATGTGTGGCACCTGTTTTCAACGTTTGTGGTGCCGTGGGCAGCAGCGGGTTGTGCAGCCTTGCTTTCAGACGTTTCCGCTTTCTTACATTTCTCCAGACAGCCAGAGCCTTTGCTTCTGCCCAAAATTCTGCGCGGTGGGATGAAAGATCCCATTCAGCTACAAAAGTGGCAGGCAGCTCACGTGTTTAGTGGGTCACGTTAGCCATGTCACTTCCCCTCTGCAAAAGCATGTCCTCTTCCTGTCTCACACTGTCCCGCTCGTGCTCACATCTGAGCCAGTTGCTCCATCCGGCTGGGAGACTACCCGAGAGTGAGGGGGTGCCCCTCGTTCAGTGCCGTATCCCCAGTTCCCGATCGGCACCGTACCTGCAAGGGGCTCGGCGAGCGTGCTGAGTGACGCGGCAATCCCACCAGCCCCCGTTCTCGGGTGGCCCATGGAGCGCGCAGGGCAGCTGTACAGGTTATGGGAGTCCAAGGCATATCATGTTCTCAGGGGCCACGTAGGAAGACTAGAAAGAGACCGAGAGAGCTAACACACGGGCCAGACCATACGGCGGAGGCTCTCTTGTGCAGCGTGGTTGAGTGACCAGTTGAAGTAACTCATTGAAGAGAGGATTCATTTAAAAAATGATACTTCAAGCATTTAATTTTCTTAGAACATTCACGTGCACCCATTTACCGAACGTTTGGTGTGTATCTTGGGCCTTTTCTTTGAGTAGAGTCCACCGATGGGAGTCTGGCCCCATTTATGTGCCTAAATCTTGCCATAACATTTTATCCAAGACCTTCAGTGTTTTCACTTTTACTTTATAAAGCAGAGCAGGGATGGAAACTTGTTTCATAAGTTTCCAGATTTTCAGAATTTTTAGAGATCTCATTTACATAGAACTAGGCAGGATTTTTTTTCTAGTGATTTTTCTTTATCAAAAAATTTCCCCCGTGCATTCCACTCAGTCATTATGCAATCACTGTTTTGATTTTGTATTCACATTCCGTTGTTTATGAAATGGTGGACGGGATGAGTGGCAGTTAGGAGAACAGCTAGCGCGAGCAGGTCTGGCCGCAGATTTACGGCCCGGTGGGCACGCGGCTCTCCAGGTGTGCCGGCGGAGGGGGGGACGCCCAGCTCCCTAGAGAGAGTGTGCTGTGTGCTATGGCCATCGGCGACGGCCCTTCCTGAGAGGAGGATTGGAGAGTGACGGCCAGCAGAGTGGAGGACATTGGAGACCTTTCAAAGTGCGCGATGTTTCATCCCCACCTAGTTGTCTTTTGTTAAGCTCCCACACAACGCCCGGCAAGTACTAGCTGCAGAAGGAGCAAAAGAGGAGTAAGACACAAAGCTTGCCATAAAAGAACAGAGGGGAGGAGTAAGACACAGACCTTGCCATAAAAGAGCAGAGGGGAGGAGAAGAGACAGACCCGCCGTAAGCACCAAGAAGAGCAGATTGTGTGCTCTGAGATTGAAGAGGAATAAATGAGTTAGGAGGAGATCATGGAAGTCTTCTTGGAGGAGGCGGCCTCAGAGATGATCAGTGAGAAAGGGATTTGGAAGAGGCAGAGACCACTGAGCATCATCCTCTCAAAGAACTCAAGGTGTTGTTCTCTGAAATGGAAGCTGAAGGGACCAGAGGCAGCGGGGTCCATGTGTTTATTGTCATTACCACCCACTGTGGAGGGGACAAGTTCCTTGGGCCTCCCCTCCATCACGTACACCCTGGAATATTTGTTAGAATAACAGATAAAAAAGGAGGGTGGGGAGCTGGTCTTCCTGCAGGGAGGCCGGCATCTCGCAGAGTAAGGAAGGCGGCCAAGACCAGGAGGCCACCTCTCCCAGGTCCCCAGTGGCTCTGCCTCTTAGGCTGGTACATGCAAAAAATTCCAGACCCCGCTTTATCTCACGCCAGGAAGATGGGATGTTTTGTTTCAACCTGTGGTGAACGCTCTGGTTGCTGAAGAGATTAGTACTTCCTGGGCCACAAATATAATTAGAGGATCAATCATAGGAAGGCTAGAGCGAAGGCAACCTTTGGGGAGAGATATTTGTTTTTACCGTGTCACCTTGAACATCAGCTGGCAGAAAGGCCCCCAAGGGAGGCTGGGCTTCAGAAACAGTAGGACAGGGGCCTCCAGAGACAGGGCTGAAGTCTCCAGGCACAGCTGGGGAGGGTTAGAAAAAACTCTGCTGTGCTCAGAAGTTACCTGTGTTTCCAGAAGCCTCCCCAACCTCCGAGCGCCCATCTTCCTGCCACCACCAGCCTTGATGGTGAGCATCAAGTAAGAAGGTGCTAGAGCATTGCTCAGCAATGTATTAGCAGCTCTGTTACCCTGGATACATGTGATAAAACAGGGGACTCAAACTTAAATATATGCTGGGGCCTGGCTGTAAATATAAATTGAGTGAAACCAGCTGAGTGCAGGGCTGTAAGGATTAGTGGGGACTGTGGCAAACCTGAGGACAACGCTCCAGCTGGCTGAGGCTGGACATAGCAACAGGAGGAAGGGGCCTCTGCCAAAGGCTTGGGGCTTTGCTCCGTACGTGCTGGGGCACTTGGGGAGAATGTAGGAGGTGGGAAGCCCAGGGTGGAGAAGTAACTCCTTCTTCCTTTTCTTCCATTCTTGGAGTACAGACACAGCCCCTTCCCCTTAAGCTGGACCCTCCTCTGATTGGGAGGGCCTCTGCCCTCTTCACTCAGTGTGTGCCCTGTGTAAAGGGGCTGCCTCTACTTGACCCCAGCCTGCTATTGCCTTATAAGAATGCTAACCCAGTATCCCCAAAATCTTGTGATTCTTTTTATAAGAGAAGCTAGAGCTCTATTTTAATATAAAATCTCCAAATTTTAAATATTGGCAACAAACTGCCATTTTCAACAATGCTCTCCATAGGAGCCCAGCGAAATGAATCTGCAAGCTCTGTGTGGCCCGTAGGCTGCCGGTTTGCAGCGTCTGGTCGGGAAGGATTTAGCTGCATCTCCGTGGCCGGGCTGGTGGGGACTTCGGGACAGGCAGCCTTGCCAGTAAGGATTTTTGCAGCCTGCCCTTGTCAGCCTCCATTTTTCCCATGCAACGAAATGCATGGTTTGAGTCCATGTTCTGACTGTCCCAAGTCGCTACTGGCTCGGGGCTTAGGGCGCGTTGCTCACCGTGGGAAGGTAGCGAACTCTTCCTCAGATGCACCGGCTTACACTTCTCAGATGGTGACTGCGTGTGAGCGCACGGGATTTGTGGGGGGGAGCCGAGGTGCCTTGGCATCCGCGGGTTGTCTGCACGAACCTGGCAGCTCGAGCTGATCCTCGCGAGGAGCTCCCCCCGCCCCCGCCTCAGTCATCACAGCTCCCCGTCAGCCTGTGCCTCGGGGAGCTGTCACAGCCTCATTACTCCTAATTCGTCTGCACTTAGTGCATCAAAAGGCTGATTTATCAAATTGGGTGGGCGCACAGGAAGTTTGATTAGCGACATTATGTTGTTTGCCATGACGGGCTCCGAAAACTTAGCTCATCTGTGTCCCAGGAGTCCCAGGATAAGACTGAAGTGTTTATGTTCTGCCTCAGAAATTCTCAGGGTTGGAAGCTCGGGTGGCAGCTCCAGCCAGAGGCGTTTCCTTAGTGACGCTCTCCAGTGGTTCTCTCTCCTCCCCCCCATCCCCCCCACCCCCAGGTGGGTCTCTGGGTCAGGGTCAGCTAGAGACGGCCTGGGTGAGCAGCTCCCTGCCTCCCCCCTCCCCCGCCACTGGCCGAGCAGCAGTCCTGCCGTCTTCGAAGCAGCCCTGGCTGTGGATCGTGTTGGCCTCTGCTCTCGTCTCCATCACCGCCCCCGTCCGGCTGGGGAGCCACACTCCCAGAGGTTCCTGGAGAAGAAGGGGACAGGACACCTCCCAGAAACATTGTTTCAGGAGCAGCAGCCCCTAAAGAAACCTAGCAGGTGCCAGGCTGCTCCCTGCACGTGGTGCGCCGTCCACGAGCTCGTAACCGCGGTGCGCACGGCCTCACCGATGCCCAGAGGAAGCAGGTGTCAGGCTTGGAAGGCAGCCCTTGTAAGGACCGAGCGCACGTGTGCATCTCTGCAGAGGGCAGGGGTGGGAGAGATGCGCGTACACTGCAAGTTGGGTGACATCAGGGGAGACTCAGGAGAGATACCCAGAGGGCCCCCAGAACCATCCTCTTGACCAAGAGGGAAGCGGATACCCACCCTCATTGAGCCTGGTCCCCCAGCCTGGTGGAGAGCCTGGAGAGCTGGGTAAAGCAGGGGGAGACCTGTCTAGAGACCCTGACCACCATCTTGGTAATGAAAGCAACTGGCCTGGGAACTCGGGTGGGTCCTTTCACTTTTCTGCGTCTTAGTTTTTTATTCTATAAAATGAAGCGATTAGATTTAAGGTTTCTTCCAGGAGTGAAATTCAATTCTCCACATTTTTCCAGGTCAGCTATCAAGAGAATAGGAGCAATAGCCTGGTCTCTGAGCCAGAGATGATGCAAAGGGCTTGATGCACCTCATTTCCCCTTCAGAAGACCCCCACGAGGAAAGCAGTCTCACCCTGTTTAGAGCTGTGCACAGCCGTACGGCCGTATCAGTGCCCCCCCACACCCACAGAGGCTCATTAACACCACTTAAGCTGGTAGCCTGCCCAGGAGCGCTAAGGCTGTATGCGGAATTAAGACGCCTTCCGCCTGTCAGGCGTCTCGGACACTTCAGAGAGATGGGGCTGACCCAGAGCAAAGTAGGTACCAAGAACACAAGCGAACAGCAATGAGAGGGTACCAAGGCTTGTTAACGAGAATGTAGGTGTGATCAGTTCACAGATGGCCAGGGAAAGCTCTCCATGGAGGTGATCATGAGGCACTAACATTTTTAGAGGACTTTAGAGTTTGCAAGACACTTTGAAACACACCGTTTTATTTGGTTCTTCTACCTCTCGCTGAAATTAGGGACGTCTGCTCTCGTTATTAAATAATTGTTAATTACTAAATTGAGGATCAGAGAAGTGGCTCAGCCGAGGGAACTAGATTATCCTTCTGCCGGTCAGACATCTGCCCAGTCAGACGAAATGGTCCAGGGCTGATGGTTCCTTGATACCGCAGTCTGCCAGGTCCTACGGTGTGCCCGGCCCACCCCGGCCTTCAAGAACAGTAGCTGGGGCAGCCTTAGAATTGGCCAGAACGCTACAGGCCAAGTAGGGAGGCTTTTCTTTCTCAAAGATTCAGAGGGAAGGCTCGAGGTTTTGGTAAATCCACAAGGCACAGGCTGAGAAGACTTCACCCAAAGTCGGCAGCTGGGCACCCACAACATCTCAGGGCTGGTTGGTGGGAACTTCACGCTGGGTATGGCTGGAGTCATTCTGGATTGTTCAGGGCGTTGGAGGCCCCAGAGAAATTGGGGTCTCTTTCCCCAGTGCCCCTCATCACAGCCCTGGTGTGTTGCCTGGACCCTCACTCAGCTCAGCACCCCGTCTTTGGCGGCCACAGCATCCGTCTTCATGACATTAGCTGCCATTCTTTGGACATGCACCACGTACTAGCCCCTTACTGTGCATTTTCTAAGTCAGTTTCCCAACCATTCCAGCGCAGAGGGTCTCCATTTTACAGATGAGAAGACTGAGGCCCAGAGTGATTGCATTGTCAAGGCCACACTGCTAGCAAGTGTTGGGGGTGAGATTGAAAGCCAGATCTGTCTGCCTGATTTAAAAAATCAAAACCAAAAACTAACAGGCTGCATCTACTCCTCTTCTTCAATTCCCAGGATGGAAGGAAACTATTCCTCTTTATATTCTGGTCCTTGCTGCTTGGCAAAGCCTCAAGTGCTGGGGACAGGGATGGGCTGGGGAAGGACAGGGTGGGCGGGCACACAGCAGGCTATCAGGACTCTCTGCCCTTCGCTGTGGCTGCCCTTCCTGCCCTTCCGTCGTGTGGGGGAGGAAGTCAGGGGCTCTGTCCGTGACCCCAGCCTGTCGCTGGACTGGCCTGAAGGGGTGAGCCCAGAGGCAGCCCCTGGGCTGACCCCCGTTCTTGGCCACACTCCTCTGCTGCTCTTATCTGGAATCCAGCTCGTCCCGTCCTCCTCGGAGCTCACTTGGGCTGAGCAGCCTGATGCCCTGGAGATTCCCAAAGTGTCATTTTCTGGAAAACATTGGTTGTCTGAGGGCATTCGGGACTCTGAGGAAAGTTGCGTGTGGTCCGGACCACCACTTCCCTCTTTATAAGGCTGTGAGAGGTCCCTGTGGGGCCCTGCAGACACCAGTCTGAGACCTAACAGCTTGCTGGGGCGAGAGCCTGGACATGCCCTTGAAGGAACCACGTCTGAGGGTCCTGCGGGCAGGTGGATCTGGGTTCATAACCTGCTTGGGTGAACTCGGGCCAGTTACTGCCCTCTCTGGTCCTCTCTCTGCATCTGAGACATGGAAATCGTGTCGCATCTCGTAGGGCCGCGGCGCAGATGAAGGGAAGCGATCTGTGCACAGCGCTTCACGTGGTGAACAGAACAGGAACTTGGTAGCTGCTCCGTTTGTCCCTTAGTACCTTCTGTCCTGCCAGCTGAGCCACTGTCCTCTGGGAAGGGAGGACCCAAGGCTGGCATGTCACCCAGCCCCCAGCACGACCCGCGTATGGCCGATTTTGATTCATCCGTAACCCCCTTATATTCATTTCAAAGAGCTCCCAGACATCATATAGTTTCATCTGTAAATATTTCAGTGTGTATCCCGACACGATCCAGACTTTACAAAAATGCGCCGGAGCGCTGCTGCCGAAAACCTGAAAGTCGTCACCAGTGGTTCCTTAATATTGTCGAAATCCTCTCTTTCAGATTTTCAACGGTCTCGTGAAATATCAGGGATCTTTAAAAAGTTGGTTTCTTTGAATCAGGATTCAAGTATGTTCTCCACATTATAATTGGCCGATTAGGCTTTCAAGTTTCTTTTATTACATTTTTCCACGATCCGGATCTTGCTGATTGTGTCCCGCCGTGAAGTTTTACCTTCAGCTCGTCTTTGCAGTACAGACACCAAATAGGTATTTGGGTAGAAGTCATAAAGTTACATCTTGCTGCCCCCGTTCCCCTCCCTGCATTCAGGAAAGGGCTCCTTTCTCCTTCCTGGAAGAAAGGTCCCCACAGTCCCCAGTGCCAGCCTGCTGGAGTGGAAGGATGGGGGCGACGGGCATGGGACCCCGGGGTTCCCAGCTGCGGGGTGGTGGGTCTCGGCTGCTATTTGGACGCACCCGCTCTTTGTTTTCCTGAACACAGGTGTCTTTTCATAAAGCGAAGCAATTTTCTGCCAAATAGCAAGGACTGTTTTTCCTCCTTTCAGAGCAATAAGGTTCAGGATTTGTCTCCCTCTTGGCTTTCAAGAGCGTGTTTTCTCAATTCTTTCCTGAAATTAAAGTAAAGGTCAAGGAGGCTGGTCTGAGACCTGCCCTCCCTCCTCTCCCAGCTCCTGCCGGTGAGTCTGGCTAAGTGTACCTGCCTCCTGGACTCCCGTGACCCGGCCCTCAGGGCAAACCCAGCTCAACTTCCCCATTCTTGTCATTCTGGGGGGGAATTGTAAAGGGAGGGAAAGAGAAAGGAAGAGGGGGGGAAACCCCAGTGCCAGCCTGTGGGCTCCTTTCTGAATTTAGATGTGAGCAATTTCTAGAGGCTTCTTTCTCCCCACTGTGTTCCCTTCCTCGGGGAGGGGGCCCTGGGCCCCACGCCCTCCACCCTGCTTCCCACCTGCCAATTTTCTGCTCGGCACGTGAGCTGCCCCAGTGATCTGCCCCGTCCCTCGCAGGGTGTTGAGCTGCGAGAATTTTTAATCAAAAGGCAGCACACGCAGGCAGAGAACAGTGCCGCCACCACCCCACTTAGCATTGCTGGAGCATTCTCTCCCCACCCCCTCCCCACACTGAGTCACTCCCAGCTAACAGTTAATTAATTTGTGACACTTTGACAGTTTGCGAGGAGACATTTTTACGGAGCCTTCAAAATGCACAGGGATGGGGCTGTCAGGCAGACGCCCTTTTTGCATTCCCTGGGTCTCCAGACCCTGCCTCACCATACTGCAGACTCAGGGGGCCCCGGGCCCAGCTCTGAGCCAGCCTGGGAGAGGTCTCAGAGCCCTCCTCTGTCCCAGCCTCTCGGGGCACTCCACACTCCCAGGGACCCCTGGACAGACCCCCAGGCACCTGGCCACCTTGGGAAGAGGAAGACACGCAGAGGGTATCCAGGATGACAGCATGAGGGCTGGGGAGCCACTAGTCACACGCTGCACTCTCGTCTCTTTCTGCTCCTGGAGAAATTCCCACGCAGGGGCCCCTTTCACAGCAGAGGAGCTCTGTGTGCGCCAGCCTCTCCCTGGGACCCCCTGTCTCAGCGGCATGCAGGGTGCTCCCTGTGGAGGCTTTATGGCCGCTGGTCGGTGCTGTGTGAGAAATGGCTCCAGCCACCGTGGCCTGCGGGGACATCAGTCCCACTGGGGGGTGCTCATCTAGACGCTGCAAAACCCCTGGGCCCCCCAGGCCTTCTGGGGGCCCAGAAGCCATCCCCACCAGCTCTCTGCATCCCTTCCTACAGAATCCACCTTGTCTCCCCACCTCCCCGCACACCTACACTCACCTTCACACACGTGCATTCTCGCTTTCCATGGCTTGCAACCCTGAATGCCCCACTGGAAAATTCCCTGAGTGCACTCCAACCAGCTGGGCATCCAACCCCGTGACCCAGACCCAGAGGGCCAGGGAGAGATCTCGGGGGAGGCCACAGGTACCCCTTGAGAAAGATCCAGGGGAGAAACAACAACCAGGGCAGAACAAGACCCTGGGCTTGGCTCCTGCACACCTGAGTGAGGTACCAGCTCCCCATGGATGCCCCTCAAACATTTGCTTACCGTGGCCACCACCATGATGGAAGTGAGAAGACCAAAAAAAAAAAAAAAAAGACAAGTATGATCCTTACACTGGTGTAGCTCCCACATTGGCAAGAAGGACAGATACTAAACAAACAATTAGACAAGCGACTTAAGTACACCTGTGATGAGTGCCACCGAGGAAGACAGGTGCTGTGAGCCTAGTACACAAGAGGATGGCTGGGGCTGGAGCCTCAGGGAGGCTTCCCTGGAGATGGGCTTGTCCTGGAGGCTAACAAGGAGGATGAGGTCAGCTGGGACAATGGGATCTTGAGCCTATGTGGAAGGACTGGGCCTGGTTAGGGGTTGGGACATGGGAACCCAGGAGGGGGGAGCAGGGGGTACCGAGGCGGGTAGCTTTGTGGCTCTGGTGACAGGAGGTTGAGCGAGTCCCCGAGGGCAGCTTCTCTCTGCTATGAGGTGGGAGGCAAGGGGCTGCCTGGGCAGGTTAGCGCCAGGGAGCTGTGGGGAGGTTTGGAGAGGTGCCTGGGGTACCAGCCTCAGGGTGGGCCTCCGGTGGTTCTCAGGACCGCGCCCCCTCTCCCGGCTCCTGTTGGGTGCTGCCGGACGCAGCCAGAGAGCAAGAATGGAAGAGACCCATCCAGGCTGCTGCACACTTTCTAAGGGCACCTGGATGATTTTCCCCACAGATAGCAGAGCTAAGCCCCGCTGCGGAATGGCTGCCTGGCCCCATGCTTTGCTCCCTCGCTGACCCTGCAGAATCCCGGGTTGGACTAAGGAGGTGTACCAGATCTGGAGAGGCACGAAGCGGGTGGTATCGGTGTGTGGCCTACCTTCCCTCCCAGGCCTCTGGAGGCCTGGTTCCCCCCTAGCCTAGGTCTCTTTAAATCATCCACTCCTGATCCCCCACAGCTGCCCTGAGGCTCTGGGTGGAGAAAAGCAGGAGTGATGGAGGGAGTCCAGGAGGGACAAGGTACCCCATCCCATGCCTGGAGCCCTAGGAATCTGTAGGTCCAGGACCTCACCTGGGCCTTCCCCCACCACTGGGCAAAAGCAATCAGTGTTTCTTCCCTTAAGAATGACTGTCAGCACCTACGCCAGACTCACAGCCTCACCACCCAGCTCCCCCTCCGTGTCTGGCCTCGGAGGCCAGGGAAGATTCAGGGGCAAGGAGAAGGGGAGCCTGGAAGTGACAGCATCCCTCCTTCCCCTTGCCTGGCCCTCATCCACCACACTGGCCGTCCCAAGGTCTTGGCCCAAGAGGCTCTCCTTGTCTGGCCTGGGGCTCTGGGAATCCCAGGCCCTGGTTCCCAGGCTCCTCTGCTCCCCTGGGAGACTGCCCTCCTGGGCCCAGTAAGCAAGGGCATTAGTTTAAGACTTCTGGTTTCCCTTCGTCGTAGGAAGGATTGGGGGCTCCTTCCTCTCCCTCTTCTAATCCCCGTGGTCCCTCTCCTCCGGGAGCTGCAGGAGGCATAGGGGAGGTGCTCACCCCCAAGTCTGGACCCCGTAGAGGAGCAGGCTGTGGCTTGAATGGCTGGGTCTTGAGGAGGGGCCCCTTCCTGCTGCTTTCCCGTTCCCCTCCAATTCCAGAGCTCCTACAAGCTGCTTTTGAGATGCAAATCCAAGTTCTCCCCTCCCCGCCCCTCCTTTTTCATTGAAATGCTTCAAGTTTCAGAAAAGAGGGAAAATGATGTGTTTAAGACAGCAGTGTCTCACCAGCCATGGAGCCTGATAAGAGATTGTTAAATTTTAATTAGACAATTTGATTCCTTCAAATGCCAAACTTTCTGGGGAGGCAGCCCTGCAGGGAGCAGGCTGCGGGAGTTCATGCTGTGCCAAGGGTGCCCCCCCCACCTCTGGGCCCTGCACCCCCAAGTTTTGCTGGTGGATGGAATCAAACTGGAGAGAGGACAGAACCCTTCCCTCTGCCCCCCCCCCCTCCAGCCAGCTTTCCTCCAGGGTCCCAGGCTGTCCTAACAAGATTGACCCTTCTGGCCCCACCCCACCAGCCTGGGGACCAAGGGCAACTGCAGCCTCCAAGTTTGGGGTGTCAGCCTTAAACTGTGGAATTTTAATGGACTTTTTTTTCTTCCAACATACTTGTGAGAGGCTGTTTGTGTTTGCAGGCCCTGGAGCCTGCCAGCTGCTGGGGTGGGACGGGGAGCTGCCTGCCTCCGTCCAACAGCCTTCACCTTCCCCTCCTCCCCTCCTCTGCCCCATCCCAGGCGGATGGTGGGAGACTGGGCACTGCCAGGGGTGGCCTCCGTGGGCCCACTCGGCCCCAGCTATGTGTCAGGGCTCTCACTGCCTTCCTCAACTGGACAGCTAGCTCATTTTCAAATGAGGGCACAACAAGGAAATGGTCACATATGGCAAGGGCAAAGGGTAAGTGGCGGAGGCCCCAGAGGCTGGAAAAGCCGGCTCCACCATCCGCTTGCACGGATAACCCGCACACCTCCATTCACTCCGGACACTGCATCGGGACGCTCTGCTGCATGGCCCTGAGGACAGCAACCAGCAGAGCGGCCTGGAGCTAGGCTGGATGTTCAGGAGAACTTGATGGAAGGGGAAGGGACCACCTGAGTGGATGATTCTGGAAGGTCTTTCAGTCGATGGTTGCCCTTCTGAGGTGAGGACTGGAGACAGATGAGGGTCAGGGGATCTCTGGCACTTAGAGGCCTGAGGCTTGCGGGGTTGGGGGGCCCACCCCACGGAGTTCCCCAAGCTCCTGGCTCCCTCTTCTTTCCCATACATCAGGGCAGCTGAGAAAGAAAAGCCTAGAAGGCCCCAGAGCACACTGGGACCTCCACTGCCAGCGTCTGCTGGGGAGGGTGGCGTGGGGAGCAGCAGATGCCCCACTTCGCTCTACAGGGAAGAGGCTGATACTTTGGGGGAGTGGCAGCGGCTCCTGTTGGCGTCTCTGTCAGCTCTGGCCGCCTTAACAGAGTAGCCCAGGTGGGGTGGCTGCAAACCCAGAAATTAATTTCCTCACAGGCCTGGAGGCTGGGAGTCCAGATCAAGGGGCCGGCGTGGTGCGGTTCCTGTGAGAGCTCTTTTCCAGGCCTGCAGATGGCTGCCTTCTCGCTGTGTGTTCAACGGCACGAGGAGGGGAGACTCGGGTGTCTCTTCCTCTAAGGGTGCTCGTCTTGTCCCGAGGACCCTGTCCTCAAGTCCTCTAGACCTCAGCTCCGAACACCAGCACCTTGGGGGCTGTTGTTCCCACATACGTGTTTTGGAGGCACACATTTCAGCCCTTAGCAACAGGGTCAGATGGTCCATCCCTGCCCCAGGAGACAGGACTAAGTGGCTAAGCAATGGCAGTGACCATGTATGCATTTGGCGCTCATTACATGCTTATCGATCGGGAGCTTTTACACGTGAGACAGTAGCCACCTGGAGGAGAATGGAGGGGGCGTCTGGAGGTTGGTGAGCAAGGGGACCATATTTTCGTAACCCCAAATCAGGATTCTTTTTCTGAAGACAGGGAAGTTTTTGTTTGTTCGTCTGCTTTTTTGTTTGTTTTTTTACTTTCAGCTTTATTGAGGTGTAATTGATAAATCAAATTGTAAAATAGTTAAAGAGTCCGTAGTGGTGATCTGGCATACATACACACTGTATTGTTTCTTAATCTTTGTCTGTTATAACATAGAGGAAGCTTGAGTCCCTGACATTGACAACAGAAGGTTTTAAAAATAATATGAGATTTATTTAATCTGAAAAGTCTTATAAGAATGATTCGTCTTGGGTCATACATGTAGCCATCTCTTTTTTAAAAAAGGAACAAGGAATTTGGACCATCCTGGGACATCCAGGGTGCCGAGTGCTATTGAGCTCGGCCTTTGCCAGCTCCGGGAGGCGCAGAGTGGGCCCTGACCTCACCTGGCTTCTCTGGGGCAGGACCAGCCCGAAGACCTGGAGCTCCCACTCCCCTCACCAGCAGACACTCGCTCTCATGGGGACAGAGAGGCTCCAGGGGCAGGGCAAGGGCAGGCATCTGGGGGTCCCTCCAGGAGCCCCTGGAGTGAGAAAGCCCACAGCCTGGCCCTTCCTTTGTGCCTTCTTCTGGGACCCCCTTGGAGCCCTGGGCTGGAGGAAAAGAGGAAGGCATGGGGCTGGAGCTGGGGCAGGGGCCCAGTGGGGACTGACAGGTTTTCTCAGGGGTCCCGAGAAAGTGCCAGCAGAGAAGTGGCCAGGAGGATGCTGTGTTGTAACCGTTCTAAGATGCACATCTCCCCCACCTCCACATCCACACACTTTAATGGCTCTGAAGTCAGAATGCATTTTACCGGGGACGCATCTTAGAGCTGCATTGCAGTTTGATAGCATTTCTTTTCTTTCCTACTGGTGCATTAAACAATGGTGCATCTTACATTCAACCCTTAGAACCTAGGAAATATGGCAATTGGTATTACAGGCTATAGCAGGTGGGCTGAGAGAGCTGGATCTTCCCGGCTCTCAGATTCATCCTGCAGCCACGGCTCAGAGCTAGACTTTGCCTTTATTCTCCTTTACTCCCTCCCGTGGGTTGTTTGTTGCGTCTTGGACCCCTTTTCCCCTCGTCTAGACCGCCACTTTCCAAGGACAAGCCGTAGGAGGCAGTGTGGTGTAACAGCGGGGCCCCAGGGGAACCCCTGACCCCAATGGACTGCATTTGGACAGTTCAGTCATTCCACCGCCAGGAGCCTCAGGCTTGTGGTCTGAGTGCTTGTTTCTTTTAATTCTTTGGCTTGGTTTGATTTGTAAAGTTCACAAGCCTTGAGAGTTTACTCGTGCCGACCACACATGCATCATCTTACTTCACCTTCACAACCGTAATTGCTATCCCCATTTTGCAGGTGGGAAAACTGAGGCTTGGGGAAGCCAAGTGGTCTGGCCGAGACCCCGGAGCTAGTAAAGCTGGAGTTGGGATTGGAACCCAGGTGTTCTGGTCCTCAGCCCTATCTCACACTAGTATCTCTCATGCTTGAGTACCTCCTCTGTGGGGCTGGCTTTGCTGATGTCTAAATTCCCGCTCTGCTTGGTGGTGCGTGGGTGCTAGTGAGACGGCCCCTGCTTGTGAGCGATGTCGGCCCCCGGAGGAAGGGTGTGAGGACATGCTAGGGACTGGGGCTGCCTCTGGGGGTTGGAAGAAAATCCTGCACCAAGATATTAATAGGGTCTACAGGCATTTAGGATTTCCCAGGTTTTCCCATTCTTTCTATAATGGTAATCTATTGTATTTGTAGCAGAAAAAAGTAAAAAAGAGCTATCTAGAATAAATACTGAATTAGAAAATTAAATGCATGAAGCCTTCCCAGCCTGGGGTGAAGGGACTCACTCTTGTCCTGCAGTGTAGCCTGCACGTAGGGGAATGAGAGCTCACCCCCTACCCTGCCCTGACCTGCAATGCTCACATTTGCTATCTTACTTGTACCCATGATTTTAAGTCCTGGTTGAAATTCTTCCCCCTCCAGAAGCCCTCCATGCACACCCCAGCTGTGTCCCTGTGCATATCCTCTCTGATTTCCGAGCATCCCCTGTAGCAGGAGCGGGGCTGGACCCCTGCAGGACCAACACACTCCCTCCCCACCTACTGGGCCTGCAGACAACTGACAGTTCGAGCGGGGCCTACCCTCTTGGCAGGTGCCCACTTGAACACAGATGCCTCCCACAAGGTCACACCCTTTCCCTGGGATGGCCGACGCCCTGTGACTTTATGAGAGGGGGTACCTCTGCAGGTTCCCTGAGGGAGTCACCTGAGGCCTTTGATATGACTGCAAGGCAGCCCAGCTTCTCCTCGCCTGGCCGAGTCCTGCTTCCTGCCCTTCTCTGCAAGCCTCCATCCTGAGAACATTCCCCAGGAAATTCCCTGCACACTAACTTCCTCCTCAGAGTCTTATTTCTGGGGGTCCAGCATGCGCCACCTGTGGTTCTCTCGGCCTGCCCATCTCTTTTGTCTCTTGTTCATCTGGCGGCCTGTCTTTATAGCTGTTTCAAGGGTGGAGGGCTTTTCTTCCCAGCTGGACTCACAGGGCCTCTGACTGAGTTTGGCAAACAGCTACAACCTGCAGATCCCAGAGAACGAGAGCGTATGCTCTTTTATTTGTTTAGTCCATGAAGAAGAGGCATGAGCAAGCTACGGTGTCACCCTTACGATGCTTACAACCCAGTGGGGAAAACAGACACACAGAGGGGGTGTGTTCCAGAACGGACTCAGGAAGGATGCTGTGGGCCCCCCCCCAAGGAGGGAGGGAGATGTTCCAGCAGAGAGCACTTGAGATAGGTCCCAGGAAAGGAGGCTTCTGTGCCAGCCTTGCCTCGAAGGACGGGTTGGGGCTAGGCAAGTGGGGGAAGGGACGTTTCGTAAAGACTTTTCTCATTCGTCGAGTGGGGATAATAATTACACGCCTTGGAGGTTGAGGATAAATGAGATAATAGATATAAGTTATTTATATTTCTATTATATGATATTTATATTTCTATTATACGATATGTATGTATCAGAGCAAACTATCAAATCCTCTGCAGGTATAGGAAGTGACCTCACAGACAGGCTCAGGATTGCGTTCAGAAGCATGCGTCTGGTTGGGTGTCGAGAGGGGTCGGGGTAGACTAGACAGGGAGCTGCAGAGTCTCCATCAGAGGCCACCAGCCCGGTGGAGAGGGATTGCGGAAGCGCGAGGGGAGGCAGAGAGAATGTTCAGGAGCCTTCACGGTTCCAGGCCCCCGGCAGTGCTTGGCACCTCGCTTTACGGCTAGTGGGCTCTGTGGATGCTGACTGGGAGCTCGAAGGAGAGGAGCAGCTCTGTTGCCCACGTCTGTGCGTGCGACGCTCCCCTGCGTGCTGCCAGTGGGAAGAGGGACCGTGCATTTGCAGAGAGTGGCGTCGCTGTGACACTGTGCTTCACCGCCGTAGAGCTGGAAGATTTGTTGCACGGGGGTCATTTCATGCCACCGCATGTGGAGTTAGGCATTTTGCCCTCCCCAGAGGCTCCAGATGGGTGGTGTCGGGTAGGACATCATCCACGCTCCTGCTGAGAGCCGGCAGAACAGGCGTGTCACACGAGGATGAGGGTGGTCCCCTCTGACCTGTTGTAGCTGGTGCATTCCTCTCCCTGATTTGGACATGGTACCACGTGCATCCAAAATGGCATAAACGAGTGGATTTCCAATCCCTTTGGGGAGCAAAGCCCCCGGAAATCGTGCTTTGTGTGGAATGCCTTGAAATTCTCCTAAGCTGAATTCCATCGTGTAAACTAGGACACTTTCGTTAGCAGGAGCGCCAGCTGTATTATATGTGCATGATGTTCCAATCACCACCAGAACACCGGCTGTCAAGCTCTTCAATGCCCGATGCAGCTCAAGTCTGCCGGCCAGCCTTCTGCTTCCTGTTCCCAGTGAGCAGCACCTCCTGGCTTCCAGAGGCCAAGACAGAAATGCGGTTTTCCGCTACACCTTCTCTCCCTGTGTGCCCCGGCCCCTGTCCCACCCCACATCTACGCAAGGAGCAAATTCCACACAACAGACTTACAAGTTAGCTACGGATTCTGAACACCTCTCCATTCTCATTGCTGCCGCCTCCTTTCAGACAACCACCCTCTCTTACCTGAATTCTAGCCGCAGCCTGGCCCCCTACAAGGTCCCCCTTCCCTGCAGCAGCCACTTTTCTAAAACACCAACACGATGGTCCTTCTGCACCCAACTTCTCAGGGGCTCCCAAGCTTATGAGACCCAATTTGGCCCATGAGTGGCCCTCCAGTTTCATTCCCAAACCCCCATGCCCTACATTTTAAGCCAAACAGAATTGTTTGTTGTCTGTGTTGTACTCTCTCTAGCTGCAGTGTCTCCTAAACTCTGTTGCCTGGCTAATTCCTCCTTTTACTGCATCTCACATGACACCTCCTCCAGGAAGTCCTCAGGGTTCTCTTGCAGAAGCGTATCGTCTCTTCCTTAGGTTCCTATAGCCTCCCAGCTGCTGTCCTGCCACCTGCTTGGCCACACCCTTCCACCCTCTATACAGCGGTTGGAACCTTCTCTCTGGAAGGCACATCTGATCACGTGGTTCCCACTGCCCTGAGAGTCAAATCTAGTATGACTTGTAAGGTCTTCTAGGATCTTGCTGTGGCAGCCTCCCCAGTTCAGCTCATGCTGAGTCCCTCTGGGCTTCAGCTGTCCCAAATCAATCTCCTCTAGCCTTCCACTGGACCCCTGCTCTCTTGCTCTGTCATTTGCTTATGCTGCTTCTTATGCTGAGACCCTTCCCTGGGCTCCCAGCTTTCCCGTGGCTAATCCCTACGCACCTTCGGGTGTCTGTCGAATGTCACTTTCTCTGGAGAGTCTTCTTTCCATCCTTAAACCAGGTTATGCGTCTCCCCTGCGTTCCATTTCCTAGTGCCCACTGCTTAGAGATTTAACTGGTTGATTCGTTGGCTGTTGTTTCTTTTAGAATGTGAGCCAGAGAACCACGTATATTTTGTTCCTGCCCATGTTTCTAGCACTGCATAGAACAATGCTACAAACACTACGTGGTCATAGAATCAAGAACGAATGAATGCATATTCCTGTTCTTGCCTCTACAAACTGGAACTCCTCGCTACCTTGTCTCAAGTGTGTGTTGCATGGGATGTACTTACTTAAAGTGTTTGTTGAATAAATAGATGAATGAATGATCAGCTCTTTTCAAGCTCATTTATTTTATTATACTTAAAAAAAATCATACTTGCTCATTTGTTTGGCCATCTGCAAGAACTTGCTAGCAGAATAGTGACAGCTGACCCCAATGTTTTAAGAAAATTGTTAGATACAGAGTTGCAAATCCCGAGGCTGGGGAATGCTACTAACTGCCCGTTGGCGTTAGCTCTGGAGCTTTCCATGGGAGGCGCATGCTTGGAGGGGTCCTCCTGCTCACTCCCCGTGTCCCTTTTTCCTGGCCAGAGCCTGGCCACCCAGTGGCCCCGCTGCCCCGATGGACCCACTGAACCTGTCCTGGTACGATGATGACCTGGAGGGCCGGAACTGGAGCCGGCCCTTCAACGGGTCTGAAGGCAAGCCCGGCAAGCCGCACTACAACTACTACGCCATGCTGCTCACCCTGCTTATCTTCGTCATCGTCTTCGGCAACGTGCTGGTGTGCATGGCCGTGTCCCGCGAGAAGGCGCTGCAGACCACCACCAACTACCTGATTGTCAGCCTCGCTGTGGCCGACCTCCTGGTGGCCACGCTTGTCATGCCCTGGGTCGTCTACCTGGAGGTAGGTCTGCACGCGCCTGGAAGGCGTGGCTCCCCCCTGGTTCCCAAGCTGCCTGGTGCCTTCTCCGCGGCCTGGCCTCTTCCTCCACTCTGGGCTCAGTTTGTCTCCCGATAAAATGGGCTGCTTGTTCCTTAGCGATCCCAACTCCAGTTGGGAGAGTCCAGTCCTCTGTACGCGGCGTTTCCCCATGTGGCCCTCAGAGCCGTCCCGCGACTCACAGGTGGTGAGCCAGGTGGTCCGAGAAATCACACCGCTGGCGGTCCCAGCTGAAACTCTGCTTGGCCCCAGGTCGGCTCCTTAGATCATGCTGGAAATGAGGGTCACTGGGGAGGCTTCTCAAGGAAGGGAGAGGTTCATGCTTCCAGGCCGGAGGCTTCCCGTCCTCTCTTTCCACTTCAGAATTGGGGACTGCTGTGCCGCGGGCTCCTTATCCCTCCCTCCCCTCTCCCCCAGTTTGGTCTAGTGCCTGTGTCGGGGACCCCCAGGCAGCTCCTTTGCTTGGGAAAGTCACGAGGGCTCGGCCAGGACAGAGCCCGGCTCTGCACCTCCCAGTAGAGAGCCGGCAGCCCCCACCGTGGTCCAGGCGCTGCTCCAGGCATTTCGCAGACACAGACTCTGCTCTCCTGCTAATCCTGGGAGTCCATACTATTCTTCCCAGTTTATAGAAGAGGAAACAGCTTTGAGAAGTTGCCTGCCTTGACACCGATCGCACAGCAAGGGGAGAGCCCACTAACAGAGGAGTCCCTAAGGGCAGAGGCACCGCAGGCTTCCAGGGCTGATAGGCAGACGTGAGAGGGTCTGGGGGGCTGGGTCCTAGTTCCTGCCCCTTTCTAGGCCTAGGACGCTGGGGTGGAGTCTGGGAACTGACCAGCCCTTCATGGAAGAGTCAACGCCAAGGTCACTCAGGTCACTGGGCAGGTACCTTCCTGCCCCGGCAAGAGAGTGGACTTAACCTGTACCACAGAGGCTAGTCCCTGGGGGGGAGGGAAGGTTCTCCCATTTTTAAAGCAAAACTTGAAATTTTGGAGGCTCGAGCAGAGGAGACATCTAGGGGAATAAGCCAAAGCGGGGAGGGGAGGCCGGTCCAGAGTGGCCCCCCTCCCTGTCTCCCCACCCCGGGGGCTCCCTGTGCCTCCTCTGAGCGGTACTGGGGATCAGCACTCCCCTGGGTTCCTTCAGCACGGCCCGAACGGCCTGGAACGTTCAAAATGGATGTTGAGGAAAAACCCAAAGGGAACAAACAGACATAAAATCTTCGGCTGTCACAGGCCAGGGGTCCTCTTCCTCCACGACTCTCGCGTCAGTGAGGGCCGCCAGACTCTGTCCATCCACGTCGCGCCTGACGGTCTCTCCCTGAGGAACCCTTCTTAATCCTAAGGTTGGTTCCCCTCCCGCTCGCTCTCAAAGGAGGGTCCCAGACCTCAGACCATCAGGGAAAAATGAGGGGTGAGCGGCAGAGCAAGCAACCTCTCTGTGCCTCGCTTTCCTTTTCCATATAAAGGAGATCATCGTAGTATCTGCCTCATGGCACTGCTTGAGAACCTGATGAGTTCATACCTGTAAAGTGCTTGGAACGGCATGGCGCATGTAATGAACAGTACGTAAAAGTAGCATGACGATGCTGATGAAGACAAAGATGACGGTAGTAGAGACGCAGCACCTGTCCTCATAGGCAGGGCCCTCCCTGTGCCCAGGCACCCAGGCACCCAGGCACCCTCTACCCAAAGGAGGCGTGCTCTGCCCGCAGTTCTGCGCCTGGCTTCTGGGCTTCCAGATCGGCAAGCCCTCCCCAGACACTCTAGTTTCGGGCCAGATCGGTACACGAGCCGTCCTGGGGCTCCTAGACATCTGTAAGTCCTTTGAACATGTGTTTCCAACATACTTGTTCACCATTATTGTGGAGGGGAAGCTCAGTGTTTTGGGGGGCAGGGTGGAGAATGGTGTCTCAGAGGGAGCGCTCTAACTTTCCCAGCGTCTCCCTTTATTTTTTTTTTTAAAGATTTTATTTATTTATTTGACAGAGATAGAGACAGCCAGCGAGAGAGGGAACACAAGCAGGGGGAGTGGGAGAGGAAGAAGCAGGCCCATAGCATAGGAGCCCGATGTGGGGCTCGATCCCATAACGCCGGGATCACGCCCTGAGCCGAAGGCAGACGCTTAACCGCTGTGCCACCCAGGCGCCCCCCAGCGTCTCCCTTTAAAACAAGAGCTGGACCGTGAGCCCTACTCACAGGATGTCGTCTCAGCCATTTATTGTCCCTAGAGACTGTCCCGAGTGGAGAGTCAGCCTATCCCAACATCCTGTCGGAGTGTCCTTGCAACTTATATACTCTACCGTCTCTAAGAGACACTCCTGCTGTCCAGAATTTTCCACCTGTCCCCTTCCCAGTGATATTAGCGACTCCGAAGGCCACGGCAGGCATGTCTAATGTGGGACCAGATGCGGGTTAATTACTCTGCTCGGCATATGGAAAGCACACTGGTTTGCAGTGAGAGGACTGGGGTCATTTCCCAACTTTACCACTTCCCATCCGGAGATGGTCCTGAGAAGAGAGCCAGGGTCACTTGTCTGCATTTCGGCCTCATCCCCCTGTGGGGTGAGGGTTTACTGTGTGCGTTTTCCAGATGGGCAGATGAGATCGAGAAGGGAACGTCACTCACTCGGCAGGTACCGAGGCCCGCCGCGTCCTAGGGCACCCTCAGGGCCTTGCCCGCCATCAGTGACTCCCGATAGGACCGTTGTAGTCTGGTCTGATGGTGGTGGCAATGGAGCCATCCCCACAGGAGATATGGGAACATGATGGGGGGCATGTGGGGACAAGGAAGTCTTGCAGGAAGAAGTGATGCTTCCAGAAGAATTATCCAGGGGAGAGAACAAGGTGCTTGCACTCCAGGCCGAGAAAAACAGTATGCAAAGCTGCAAAGCAGGAGGGGGTATCGCCGGCCACAGGTTCGGAGGGCAGTAGCCTGTCACTAGCCTCAGAGGTTTGCTGTCACCGTCGATAGAGATGACACATCTCAGTGCCTGACACATATGCCTGCTTAATACGGGCCGGTTAGTATTAGGATCTCACCGAGCCAGCTCACAGCTCAGCTTCAGGTGAACGATGAGGTCAAGAAGTGGTGTCCAAAGGTGCCGAGACACAGGTCCGGAGCTGTACTAGCAAACCTGGGGCCAGTCCTTCCTCTGCCACTAAGTCACCAGGTGATCTTGGGCAGGTCCACGTTCCCCTCGGACTCCAAGCATGTCCCCCTTGCAACGATAATCTCTCCTTTCATGCTTTACACGCATTTCGTCATTTTTATAGAAGTATCTCCTCTTTTGACAAGCTGGGTGGTCCTTCCCAAGATAGTTTACGAGAGAGCATAGGATGTGCTGCCCGAAGGACTCGCCTCAAGCCAGCCCTGCTGCACACTTGCTGTGTGAGCGCTCCAGTTCCCTCCCCCTGAGATGCCCACATGCCCACAGTAGGGGGATGTGGCTGCCAACAATTTCTCTTGAGTCTTTGAGTCGGCTGCCCCCGGGACTGTGGAGGGAAGCCCTCCCTTCTTCTGGGCTCCAGAAAGGCCTTTGAGGGCGGGGACTGACAGAGCTCCCTAAAGGCAGGGACTATGCCAGTACTGTTCACCACTGTACCCTAGAGTCTAGGACAGAGCCTGGCATGTAGTAAGTTGCTCGTAAGTTTCGATGGGAAAGAAAGAAGGCCAGGAAGAGGGAAGGAGGGAAGAGGAGGAGGAAGAATGCCCTGGTATCTCAGACCTAGATCCCCAGGGACATAGAAGTGCTCTGAAGGACTAGTCTAGGGGGGCTTCAAGGCAGAGGTGGACCAGGTGGGCCTGGGGCCCTCCCAGCGGTGCCCTAAAGATAGATTCTTTTTATGCCCCCAGCCCCCCATCCAGACCTATTGTCTTGGGGAACCCTGGGCTGCCACGGGGGAGGGGCCCTGGTGTGAGCCACGTGAGCCCAGGGAAGGCGTCTCCCTGTCTTCTGGAATAAGCTGCTGTGTCTTCATGTCCGACAACAGCGGCCACAGCTCCTGTCACTGAGCTGAAGGGCCCACATTTGGTTTCGTGCCTGGGAGCAGAAAAGGAAGGGCAGTGTGGAGAATAAGCATGTCATCATTAGCCCTGTGGCCGCGCTGTGCGGGCAGAGTGGGTGCTGCCCTGCCTGGGGCCCTGGGGGCAGCTTTCCTGTCCTTTTTCTCCTGTTGGTAGAGACCCAGGATGTATCTCCCTGTCCTGACTCTGTGCTCAGGGCCAGGGTGCTCCAAACTTCCAGAGTTGCCCGGGCCGGGCTGCTATGTGAGTGTGCGAGGTTGTGTGTGTAAACGGGAGGAATGGGAGTGTGTGTGTGTGTGTGTGTGTGCGCACATAACGGAGTACAGTGTGTGTGTGGAGGGAAGAGGGATGCAGGATGCTCTTGCCAGGAGCGGGCCTCCTCATTCCATCAGACGAGGATATGTGGGTACAGCACCCCCTCCCTGCCCCCGCCTGATGTTCCCACAGCTCAAGCCCTGGTTTTCCGTCCTGCATTCTCTGGGTCTGACAAAGAGCAGCACTGTCTTCTCTCCGAAAGGAACCATCGTCCTCACCGTTGTCCTTACGGATACTCTTTGTGCCTGATTCTGTGCCGTGCACCGTGCTGGCTCTGAGGGCGCTGCCCAGCTCCCCCGGGAACCTGGGCCAGGGCACGATCAGAAGCTGAGCTGACCGGCCTTGGGCAAGTCACTGCCCGTTTCTGAGGCTCAGTTTCCCCACTGATAGAATGAGATTGCTGTTTTACAGATGAAAGCGCAAAGTTGAGGCACTCGGTAGAAATTGTTTATCTTTCTTCTAGCCCAGTTCTTGGCACAAAGCGGCCTTATGAGTCTAGGAGGAGAGGGGACGGGGGCAAGGGCCTCAGACGACTCCTGGCTGCCCTGCTTCCCCCCTAGACCCCCGCCGGAGACTCGCAAGACCCCTGCAGCTGCCGTCTGAGCCTGCGGCCCCACCTGCCCCAGGGGAGCGGAGCTATGGGCCTAAGCTCGTCTTCCCCTCTGCTGCCCACCCGTTCTGGTGCTTTGTCCCCAGGTGGTTGGCGAGTGGAAATTCAGCAGGATTCACTGCGACATCTTTGTCACTCTGGATGTCATGATGTGCACGGCAAGCATCCTGAACCTGTGTGCCATCAGCATTGACAGGTGAGCCCACCCAGGGCGGGAGAGGGGATCCAGGCCACTCGGCTCTGCTGCAGGGGCAGGCTCCGTCTGTGAGGCTGTACGGCTGGCCGTGTGCCTGCGGGTCCGTGTGTTTGTGCGTGCGTGTCTGTGCACACGTGTGCGGGTGCGCATGTGTCTGGCTGGGGAGTACAGGCCGCCCTCCTACAGCCGGCGATGCTACCGAGGATACCCGGACAGCAGCTGGTGAAGAGAAGAAAGCTCTTAGTTCTGAGGACTGTGGCCCTAGGTCTATCGTTTCCCACGTACGTGACCTTGGGCAGAGTGTGCCAGTCCTCACAACCCTGTTTGTCCAGAAATCAAGGATGATGACACCTGTCCAGGCGGGGCTGCAGCGTCTGGCTGTGTCATGTCCAGCACGGGGCACGGGGCACGGGGCCAAGGGGACCCAGGCTGTGCTCACCTCACCAGGCTGTACCCTTGGAGCCTCTCACTGATTTGCACACACAGGCCTCGTGGGCTCCCAGAGGCCCTGGCCGTACTCCCCTCGTGGGGCTCTCGGAAGATGAGAAGAGCTACTCTGTGAGAAGCGCTGGGTAGAGGCGTACGAGTGGTTGTAAACAATTACTCCTGGGCTTATTTTCTGCCAAACGGGCCTTAACTCGTGCTCTATGGGGCCTGGCTCCCGGTCCATCAACAGAACTTCCACCTTCCGTGAGCCCAGCACACGTGCAGTTCCAAGGCTGCAAAGACCCAGCCCCTGGCCCCTCAAACACCCTAACATCCAAGCAGGGAGACTGGAGTAATCGACAAGAAGGCCCAGGAGTAGGTGGTCACCGGTCAGCCACGAAGCCCTTGGCGGGGCGGCACCAACCCTGGCTCTGTGAGCCGGGCAGGGGAAGGAGAGATTTAGAGTAGACAGGCCGGCTCCGTGGAGGTGACAGTGGTCGCCCCCAAGGCGCAGGGTGTCTCCGGTGTGTGCCTGCTGTGGAGGGGGGGGCCCCAGGCCCGCACCCCAGCCTCAGGCCCCCGCCCCGCGCCCTTGCAGGTACACAGCCGTGGCCATGCCCATGCTCTACAACACCCGCTACAGCTCCAAGCGCCGCGTCACCGTCATGATCGCCGTCGTCTGGGTCCTGTCCTTCACCATCTCCTGCCCGCTGCTCTTCGGACTCAACAACACAGGTGAGGTCCGCCTCAGTCTGCCCGGGGCTCCGCCGGCCCCACCGCAGGACCCCGAGGGAGCTGAGCCCCTGACGCAGACATGGGGACCGAGGCCGGGCTGTGTCCCCGGCCAAGCCTGACTCTGAATTGTACCCGCGTGGGCCAGAGACGAACAGTAGCTCGGGGCACGATGGGGTTGCGTGAAGGGGGGGGGGGGTCATGAGTCAAGAGGATGCCTGGCTGTTTTCAACTTTGTTGATTAAATTGAAGCAAGCCAGACAGCCGCACAAACCACATGGGCGTGTATGTGTGTGTGTGCCCACGTGGGGAGCGACTCCTGGGCCCCCCCACCCCCCCGCCATGGTATCTGTGTAAGGAGGCTGCAGCGCAAGGGTTGGCCAACCCAGCCCAGACCGGAGTCACCTGGAGCAGGAGAGGTAGGCACGGGTAGGAGCTAAGGCGGCGGTCCTGCCCCATGCGTCTGAGGTCGAGGACGTGTCGGGCCGGCCGCTGCCGTGGGCCTGGTGCTTTCTCTCACCGGGGAGGCCCAGGGATACGGGTGCATGTCTGCAGACCATTACAGGGCAGGACACAGTGAAGCCTCGCCCTCTAAGTCTTGTGGGAATTCCAAGAAGCGGGAATAGGGTTTGATATGCTCAGCTTGATCTGGAAAGGCCCTGAGATAGAGGACAGACATCAGCTAGACCAGGAGGGGAACGTGGAAGTGCGTTGGAGCCCAGGTGAGTTCAGCAAACAGGGCCAGGTTCCCCTGTTCCTAAAACTGAAAGGTGGCAGACCTCCCCTGAGGGCTAAAAGAAGGGTTTACTGTTTTAAAGGAATTTCCTTCTGTTTTTTTTTCCAAACACTCGGGCTCCACTTGGGCATTCATGGATGGCAGAACTAGTAATGAAATAAGGAGGGGATATGAATGGAAAAGCTTGGAAGCAGCTTAGCTTTTTGCTCGAGGTTGTGTTTTCCAGTCTCTGGTCTACACCGCGTGTTCGCGTCCATCTAGCGTTGCCAGGCGACCTCAGACCCTCAGGCATGCTCTCTGCCCCATTGCTGTGCTCAACCACGGAGGAGAGCAAGGTCTCTGGCGGCAGCACGTGGCCCCCGGGCTGCTGACGCCCCCCGGCTCTCCTTCCCCCAGATCAGAACGAGTGCATAATCGCCAACCCCGCGTTCGTGGTGTACTCGTCCGTCGTCTCTTTCTACGTGCCCTTCATTGTCACCCTGCTGGTCTACATGAAGATCTACGTCGTCCTGCGCAGGCGCCGCAAACGGGTCAACACGAAGCGGAGCAGCCGGGCTTTCAGGGCCAACCTGAAGGCCCCGCTCAAGGTCCCCAGATCCCCCTCCCCTCCGGGCCCCCCCGACCGTTTCCCAGGGGGCTGGCCCGTGCTCAGCTGGGGGCTGGGGACAGGGGGTTGGAGGGGCTCCCAGCACCCGGGCAGGGCCGAGACCCAAGGCTGGGACCTCCGTGGAGCAACAGCGGAGTCTCCAGGAGCCGGAGGTGGGGCGGAGCCACCTGGAAGAAGTCTTTGCTTGGAGATCTCTGTCTGAATGCACCTTCCTCAGCTCCTCGCCTTCTTTCCCCATCACTTGTCCTTTCCTCGCTGTGGCCCCTCTCTCCCTGTCCTCCCTCTGGGCTTCCCTCCCTCTCCTGTACCTTCCACGCTCCCTGTCCGCCCCTCCATGCACACCTCCTCCCTCCTTCCCAGCTCTTTCCCTCTCCTCCCCCTCACCTTTCTTTCATTCCCTCCCCACCCCTTATGCATTCTCCCCTCTGCTCAGCCCTGCCTGAGAGAGACAGTGTGGGGGCATGGAAGGAGCCAGAGTTTTGGGGTTAGACACATCAGGTTCAAGGCCTGGCACCCCCACCTTTTTGCTGAGTGACCTTGGGCAAGTTGCTTAACTTCTCTGAGCCTCAGTTTTCTCATCTGTTAAATGGGAATCAAAATGCCAATCTCTCAGTGTGGTCTTGAGGATTCAGTGTGAGAGGGAAGCGAGTAAGCCTAGCATGTGGCCATAAAATCAGGGCCTGTTTGTCCCTCGTCCTGCCCACCATCTCTCCTTGCAGTACCATCCTTCACTCTTGCCTTCTCAGGGGTTCCTACGCTGCCCTTCTGGGAGCCCCGTGCCCAGCCTGACTACCCCACATTGGGTGTCTGTCCCCACCCCGCCCATCATGACCAGTGTGCCGGCTCCCTCCACAGGGCAACTGCACTCACCCCGAGGACATGAAACTCTGCACCGTTATCATGAAGTCCAATGGGAGTTTCCCAGTGAACAGGCGGAGAGCGGTAAGTGCTTAGGTCAGGGACCCAGAGCCAGGTCTTCCCGCCCCGAGGGAAACCCCCCGCCACGATTCTCAGACACTCACCAGCCAAAGGGAGGAGCACCTCCCAGGCTCCCCTGCGTTGCTTCCTGGGAGGCCAGACTCTCCGTCACACCTCACGGGCAGGCATGCGGCGAGATGGCTCGGCTCGTGCAGGCGCAGATAGGCGCCCCCAGCACAAGCAGGTGGTTGGGAGAGAGGACTTGGCCATAACATAAGAAAAATAAGAAGCGTGGCTGTTAGCATTCACCGAACACCCACCGTGTTCCTAGCATCTCATCAAATCCTCACAGCGACCCTGAGAGGTAGGTCTTACTAGGCTTACTGATTTTAATTTTACAGAAGAGGAAACAGAGGCTCACAGAGGGGAGTAACTCACCTGAGGCAGAGCATTTAGTTAGTGAGATCGTGGCTATTTGAGCCCAAACCTGTGTGACTCCGAAGTCCACACCTCTGCTGTTCTTCCCGCTTGCCTGCACTGTCTTCCTGCAGGCAGGTTCTGGGGCTGGGGGCTGGGCCTGGGGGGGTGGGGCCAGAGCAGGGCAGCCTCGGGGCTGGTGGGGAAGTGCAGCCTGTATGCGGAGCTCGGAGCTCGGAGCTGGGAGCTTGGAGACGCAGAAGGAAGGACAGCAGACCCCAGGCTCTGCCCGGTGATGACGGTAGCCCCCGGGTTGAAGCAGCGGGGGTCTCATCCCCAGCTGGGCCACGGAACCCACACAGGCCACACACGAAGTCCAGGTCAGGTGTCCTCAGGAAGCGGGGCCCCCACCTTTCACCTGCAGGTCAAGGGCAGGATGCCAGGGAGTCATTTTATGAGACGGGTGCCCAACAGGGACCAGGACTGGGGCTGGGACAGCAGCACAATAAACCACCCAGGTACCGGGCAAGGCTACACTGCAGAAGTTTAGACTGAGACCCCGAGGCAGGGAAGAGGCTGGAAGACCATGAGTGCACCCCCAGCGGGGCCTCCAGGTCAGCCCAGCGGGAAAGATGAGGGGGTCCAGGGGTTAGCCCTTTGGCACGCGGATCCATCTATGAGGAGCACGTGGGGCCCATGTGTGAGCGCTGGTGCTGGGGCCTCCGGCCAGCCTGGCAGGAAGAGCAGGGCTGCCCTCTATGTCCTGAGAACATGATCTCCCGGAGGCAGGCACTGAGCATCGATCAGGAACGTATTCCCTGCAGGCAGCTCGGTGCTTGGCACTTGGCTGGTACTCAGTCCGTGTTGCTCAGTCAGTAAGAGAAGTGTTGGGGTAGTACGTGCCCACAAACGGTTGTGGGGTTGTTGAGCTCTGTAAGGCTTGCTCCGGGACAGGGGCTGGGGATGACTCTGCGGGCAGGGGCCGCTGTGGTTCCTGGGTCCTCTAGCCAACCCTTCCTGCCACCCAGTGACTATCCTCCTTACCTCTCCGGTGGCGACCCTGGGACGTTTGCAGGAGTCTCTGAAGGAGGATAGGGAAGGGTCGGGGGCGCCAGGTGAGGCTGGGTGTCCAGCACCTGAGAACTTGCCAGGCTTTACCCGGAGTTCTCTGCCTCTGTTCAGGAGGCCGCCCGCCGAGCGCAGGAGCTGGAAATGGAGATGCTGTCCAGCACCAGCCCCCCCGAGAGGACCCGGTACAGTCCCATCCCGCCCAGCCACCACCAGCTGACCCTCCCCGACCCGTCCCACCACGGCCTCCACAGCACTGCCGACAGCCCCGCCAAACCAGAGAAGAATGGGCACGCCAAAGACCACCCCAAGATTGCCAAGATCTTCGAGATCCAGTCCATGCCCAATGGCAAAACCCGGACCTCTCTCAAGACCATGAGCCGCAGGAAGCTCTCCCAGCAGAAGGAGAAGAAAGCCACCCAGATGCTCGCCATTGTTCTCGGTGAGTCAGGCCAGCCCAGCTCTCTCCAGCCATTACTGAGGAAAGGACCCGTCACTGCGGGTCCCATTCCCTGCCATCCCCTTCCTCACCATGGCTGGTGGGCCGTGGGACCGCCCCTTGCTCGGCTGCAGGCCACACCCAATGATGTACCCCATTAAGTAGATTCTATAATTATGCTCATTTTACAGATGGGAAAACTGAGGTGTGGAGTGGGTATAGAACGTGACCAAGGAAGACCTATGATTTAAACTCAGGGAGTCTGACTTCAGAGTCTGTGAGCTTGACCAGTCTACCGTAGTGACCCCCAGAACCTCAAGATCCTAGGCAAGTCACTTTCTCTCTCTGGAGCCCCCTCAGCAAGAGATTACCTCTCAGGGTTGTGGTCCTGGTCACACGGTATGCAAAGGTGAGAGCGTCTTGTCAAGTGCAAAGCAGGGCGCACAGGTTAAGTGTCAGCAGTATGGCTTTGATAACGTTGCGATTGTTGAGAAATTGGGAAATTCAGTTCACTTCAGCTCAGCCAAGACCGTGTGGGACCAGAGCTGTGAACAAAGAAAGGGGGCCAGGAGGGGGGCCCATCTGAACGAGGACATGGCTCTGTCAGCCGGGCAAGGCCTTGGAATAAAAGTCTCCTAGAAAACCAGACGATGAGGCTAGACCCAAGGCTGGACTGATGTGGGTGGCTGGGAACAGGAGGCGATGGTGGGACTCTGCCTTCCCCCTAGCACCCAGGGTAGCACGGGACACCTTTCCACACTTGCCTTTCCCTGGGACCTCCAGACAGTCCCATGACACGAGTGGCACAGGTGCTACGACCCTGCTTTCGTGAGTGCATGCACAGGGTCACAATAGGTTAAAGGACCGACACTTGATCGTGTGGCTGGGGTGACAGAGGAAGGCTGGAGTCCATGGGGTCTTGCTGCAGCACTGGGGACTCCCAGGGACTATGAGGCATGGTGTGTTCATGATGTCGCCACACGGAGGGTCCCACCAGGGCGGCAGGTCCTAGGTCAGACAGACAAAGCCAGCAGGCAGGAGGTCAGTCTGGGTCAGAGCGCCCCAAGTAGGAAATAGCCAGAGGTGTCCCCCAAGGGCTGGAGGAAGGCATAGCAAGAGCGTGGCCATTGGGGGACCTCGGTAGATGAGTTCAGGTCTTGGCTTCGTCACTTACGGGTACATCACAGAGCCTCTGGGAGCCTCAGTTCCCTGTTTGCCCCACAGGGATGCCAGGAGCCTAAGCGAGATGGGTGTCTAACTCTCCCTTTTGTCCCTTGGGCTCAAACTGCGTATCCCCCACTGCAGTGACCAAATTCTCACTTCCAGCTGCTGAGGGACTTGTTCCACCAGAAAGTAGACTACATATTTCCATTTCTACTGACTTGTGTCCGAATGTGAACCTTGTGGACTTGTTTTCAAGCCCATTATCCTTCCCTGTGGGGGCAGGTATTATTATACCCATTTGACAGATGAGGAAAGTAAGGCTGAGGGAAGTAAAGGGACCTTCACTGCAGACGGGTGTCAGTGACATCTCTAGAATCTGAGACCGGGACTCCTCCTGCAGTGCTCCTGGGCTAGGGCGCCCACTGAGTGCGGGCCTTCCCCGGCCAGCCTCGCCCCGGCCGCAGGGCCAGCCTGACCGCCGTGCTCTCCCCCAGGCGTGTTCATCATCTGCTGGCTGCCCTTCTTCATCACGCACATCCTGAACATACACTGTGACTGCGACATCCCTCCCGTCCTGTACAGCGCCTTCACGTGGCTGGGGTACGTCAACAGCGCCGTGAACCCCATCATCTACACGACCTTCAACATCGAGTTCCGCAAGGCCTTCCTGAAGATCCTGCACTGCTGACCCGCGGCCCACCTGCACGGCAGCCCGCTTCCCAGCTCCCTGCTCGGGCCGGCCGGCTCTCAGCTCCGGGGAGCCATGCCCAGGGGTGCAGGGCGGACTAGGCCTTCTCTTCGCCCCGCGGGCCCTGCAGTGTTAGCTTGGCTGCACGCCCCTCCGTGCTCGCACACCCTCGCACTGCCAGGGTAGTGCTCGGGGCCAGGCACGGTGCCAGCCCTCGGGCTGGACCCCTGGCACAGGGGCAGCTCACAGAGCCCCCCTCCCACCTTAAGGCCCTCTCTCCTTGGCACCAAAGACAAAGCCGCCTTCTCTGACCTTCTCTGGGGTTCTGGGGTAGCCAGGGCCAGAGGCGGGCTCAGAGACTGTGCTTTCTGTTGGGTTTGGCTTGGTCTTCACAGGCCAATGCTGGAGCAGGCAGTGGGGGGGGATGGACAGCTCATGCCCGGGAAGCCGGAGCTCCTGCCAAGGCCCCAGGAGACTTCAGTCCTGGGAGACCCATGTAAATACCAGACCACCGGGTGAACCCCAGAGGAGCCCAAGCCAAAAATCTTCACTCGCTCCTTGTCCTGCCTGACAGGAGCCTCTATTTCCACAGTAGTGGGTCCCACCCCGCCCCATCCCGCTCCAGCACCCACGTGGTTTCTACACCTGCTGAGGGCAGGAACCCCTGTCTTGAAGGGCCCCAGGAACGTCTGTGGGGAGAGGAACCTCCCCCAAGCCCACTCTGCCGCCTCCTGACGGACTCGGTGCATCCCTTCTCGTAGCAACTGTTGGGCCAGCCTGGGAGCCCACAGGGAAGGCGGGCTTGTGACCACAGCTGGGGCCTGGGTTGGGGTGCTGGAGGTTCTCTGGGGGGCTGCCTCCCGCCACACTCTGCCACAAACCCACTCTCCTTTCCCTTTTGCCTCTCCTCTCTCCCATTCCCTTTCCCTTCCACTGTCCCCGCCTCAGAGGAGCCCGTGGCGAGGGGCCGCTGAATACCACTTGGCCTGGGCTGGCCCTGCCCTGAGGGAGGAGGGGAGGCTGCAGCTTGGGGGAGCCCCTGGGCCCCAGACTCTGTAACATCACTACACGTGCTCCAAGCTAATAAAACTCTGACAAGAGTCACATGCGAGGCCCCTTGGGTGGAAGGGCACAGTGCCCGCCTCCGTCCTCCGCGGCAGGTGTAGCCGAGGGCCCCGTGTCTGTGTCGGGATCAGAGTCGGGGAGGCCTTCTGTGCCCCCTCCAGAAAAGGGTGACTCTGACCACGGCCACCAGGCTGGACACTGGGGAATAGGAGGAAAGGGGCTGCTCCAAGGAGGACCAAGGAGAAGATGCGTGTGCCTGTGTTTCCCCCTCGTCCCGTCCTCGCCTCCTGAATAGACAAGAATGCCCTCGGCCCTGCTCCCCGGTGGTCCTGAGCCTCAACTGCCAACCCGGATGGGAGGGGAAAACGTTCCCGGTGGGAATCCCGCAGCACACCTGATAGGGAAAACAGGTGGTCCCCACTTCCCTTCTCCTCTTCTCCTCTGAGGGTCCTTAGCGTGTGTGGCCCACCAGGGCAGAGAAGGCTCCACAGAAAATGTGGCCTTGCAGGTGCCGGCTGCATCTGCGTCTGCCGCTTGCCTTGACTTCTGTCTCAGAGCAGGACCCCCTTCCTCTGCAGCAGGCTGGGGAGCCACGGAGGCCCTGAGTGACATGGCCCAGGGGTCCTCCCTTCTCTCAGCCTCCGTCACAGTCATAGCTCCAAGCTTTCTGGGGCCACGGATTGGCACTGCCCTGAAAACAGAAATTCGGCTTTAAAAAATGAAATGTAAGTCACGCGTTGAAGGAGGACTGTTCTCACTCCCTGGGAATAACGGCGGGCGGTGATGACAAACAAGGTGCTGGAACCCACGGGCTCAGGCTCCAGGGAGCTGTCAGGGCATCATTTGCATGCTAAAGACAGTATTTTTAGCACCAAAGTTTGGAGCACTTAACTTGCCCTGAACACTTAATTATGGACTTCGATCTTCTCCCTGAACCCGCACTTAGCGCTAACCTCAGAGAGGCTCCTGTCCCCAGGCGCACCCAGATCCTAGAGGCTGGGCAAGACAGGCCCCTGGTCCAGCTCAGGGGGCATCCGTACAACCCAGTGACCACCTCCTGGGGAAGGTGGTAGACCCTCAGGGGGCCGAGAAACCCCAGGGACTTCTCTGCTGCTGATGCCCACCCCACAGCCGATGCACACACAGGTTCGCACACGCACACTCGGCCTACGGAAGATCTTGCCTTGGACGGAAGCTTAAAAGCTCATCTCTTCATTAGAAATCTTAGGAGGTCATACAGGTTTCTCAGCTGTGGGAACTGGAAGAGATGATAAGAGAGGAGTGAGAAAGAGAGGGTGGAAGGAGGGAGGGAGGGAAAGAAGGAGGGAGGGAAGGAAAGGAGGAAGTAGGGAGGGAAGGAAGGATGGAGGGAGGACGGGAGGAAGGGAGGAAAGAAAGGAAGGAAGAAAGGAGGGAGGGGAGGCAGGCCCCGGAGCAGTTTGGGAAGGACGCTGACTTTGGCAAGGGCGCTGAGGGGAGGAGAGGGGAATAGGGCAGGCAGGGGCGGGAGGCGGGGCAGGGGAAAGTTGCCCACAGCTGTCATGAAGCTTCAAGGCTTTCTGCCAGACAGCAGACTGACAGCTAGAGTGGGCAGGGGGAGGGCCGGCTCCACCCTCTCCCCCTTCAACTCTTCAGGGGCAGAGGGATGGGTGTGGGCCCCGGGAACTCTGCGGTGGGAGGGGGCGGCCCAGGCTCTGCTGTCTCCCAGGAGGCCCTGCCAGTGCCTGCTCTGGTTTCGCTCCACTGCCTTCCCTTGCTTCTGCCTCTGCGTGCATCTTTCTCCCAAGAAAGACTTTTAATTGATAAATGATCTGCCTTTAAAGCAGGTGGCGTCTAACAGCCGTTTCCCCACCCCCCCATCCCCAGCACTGGGGCAGGCACAGCTGGGCACTTGGCATATGTCCGCTCAAATGTCCCCATGGGACGCAAATCTTCAAGCTTCAGGCCCTTACTCTTCCCTGAGTGGCTTCTGCAGAGGTCCCAGTGGGCCGCAGCTGGGGAGACGTCCTGGGACCTGGGCAGGCCAGCGGTGCTGGAGACACTGCATTTCACCCCTGCTGGGGCCTCACTGGCTGTTTCTTGAGCAACCATTGTGCTCCAGGCCCTGAGCAAGGTGCTAGGAGTGAAACACGGACAGGGTGGACGTGATCCCTGCATTTGCAGAGTTTGCGGCCCCGTGGGTGACAGGCGCTAATCCAACAGTCGCACCACAGCTGTGCGAGCTGCACATTCCCTGAGGCAGAGCCCTGGCTGGTGCGGGGACACCACTCACGTAGGTGACAACGATGATGAGGCATGCCTTGGCCTGGAATTGGTGAGGGCAGGAGGCTGATGGCGCAGAGGACAGCCTGAAAATGGCGGGGCAGGAGGCCCCCAGAAGAAGCGACTGCCTGTCCTCCTTGCCCGGGGGTCTTAGGACAGGGGTGGTCGGTCATCCTGCTTGCTCGTCCCGGCTGCGTGAGAGTGGAGTCCTCCTCCACCAGAGAATCCCTTTGCTCACCCCACACACAGCCGAAGGGGCTTTGGAGTGCAGAGTTCTTTCTGATTTTACCCCCCACCCCGCCCTGCTCAGAAAGTGACAGCAGCTCCCCACTGCCCCTTCCATTGAATCCAAGGTCTGAGCTCTGGAACCAGGGTGGGCATCAGGATCTCCCCACCCCATCTGCTCTCCGGCTGCCTGCACCCCCAGCCTGCTTGCTCATCCACATTCCCCGGCCTCTGGTGCCCCTGGCTCTCTCCACCCAGTCCAGGCTCTGCCCCCTCTTTGCTGTGTTCTTGTCCTCCTTCCACACGCACATGTTCCATAAAGCCCTTCCTGTTAGACCCGCTGTGCCTGGTAACTGACTGGATGAGGGACAGGCAGGGGCTTAGAGACTGTGTGGTCTACCAGGTGCACGTGATTACTTAAGCTTATTGAATTCAAACATTTGGTCCCTCGGCTGTGCTGGCCACATGTCAAGTGTTCAGTAACACGTGGGGCCACTGGCTGTCCTGAAAGCTGCAGGTTTCCACCCTCCCAGGATGCCCTGTTGGACAGCACTAGACCTAGAATGACTCTTGGGTGAGTTCAGACACCTTCAACTAAAATGAGGGAGAGAGGGTGATGAACAGACTCACTGAGGGGGAGGGAATGTTCAGTTTGGGACACTTTGAGTTTAAGGGTTCTGTAGGACCTCCAAATAGAGATGCCCAGTAGGAAATTAGGGAGTTCCTATCCTCAACCACCCCAAACTCCCCTAAACAGGGTTTGAAATTCAGCTGGAGACCCTCTCCTTGGAAATTTCGAGGGCCCCACTGAAATCCAATTCTGAACATCCCTTGGAAATCTCTAGAAGGGAGCTGTGTTGCAATGGGACTCAGAGTAGATGCTGTGTGTCTATCTGGCTCAGTTTGGCTTGAAAAGGAAGAAGGTGCTGGTAGGCAATGCAGGTGCTGTTGGCCAGAGCTGGCCTGAAACCATTACCTCCGTTAACTCTTGGAGGAAGGGGATAGAGAAAGCAGGGGTCTGGGAATCTCAGCCTGGACCCTGGGATCATCAGGTTGGTGAGTTGAAATGATTCCCAGGGGCAGTCTCAACCCCATTCCGTGGGATCCTTCCCCATCCAGGACAACAGATGCAAAAGCATCATTCATCTTTTCTAGCTCCTTTCTGCCAGGTCTTTCCTCAAATTCTTTCCAAGAGGAGAGCCCAGACGCTACTGTCCCCCCAAGCCCCACTCCTGGCCGTTCTCGTGGATTGATCTGAGCTCACTCGGCTTGGAGCATGCAGCCCCACACCCCCTGACTCATACGGAAGAATCCTAGACTGGGAGCCAGACACGGACCTCAGTGCGCATGGACTGCAATCGGCATAGAGCCCGCTCCCCTTCCCCCTTCCGGCTCCAGCACGTTCTGGGGAAGACAGACCTCCCAGGGGTATCTTCAATCCCAAGTCTTGCCTGAGGCCCAGTCTCAGGAAGAACCAGGAGAATGCACCGGGCGGCTAGCAGGGAGTAGGAGGACGGAACAGTCTGCTGAGTGTCACCTGACGTGTCCTCAGGAGTCCCCACTCATCCACACAGGAGAGGACAAGCTGGCCGCCCCGGGCGACTGCCATGATGGTGGTGCTAAAGGCGGGCACGGGGAGAAACCACGGGACACCCCCTGCTGGTTGTTCTCAGCCCTGGCTGCTCTCCCGCTCAACCCGGGTGATTCTGGTTTAACTGGTCAAGGGTAGGTCAGTGTTTAAAAAGCCCTTCCCCCCCACCTTACCCAGGACGTCCTAATGGGTGGGCTTCATTTGTAGCCGCTGTGCCGGGGCACAGCCCAGCTCAGTGCTGCCCCAGGCTCTGTGGTGGCCTCAGGCTGCGGTGGGACGGGGAGAAGCGTCCAGGGCCCGGGAGGTGGGTGCCACAGCCCAGAGACCACAGGAAGGGAGACACACCACCGGCACGTACGTGCGTAAGACGTTTCCTCTGCTCTGCCTCTCACCGCAAGCGGACAGGAGGCCCTGACCAGCCCAGCAGCACCTCAAGCAGAGGTGGGCCCGCCAAGGGGCTGGGGGTGGGACCTAGCCAGTAGCTGGGGCAGAAGGTTCCTTTTCTCTGACAATTAGAGTTGGAGGGGCTGCTCCAGCAGTGCGGAGAGGTGGAGAGGAGCGGGATTGGACTTTAGGGCACCCATTCTGCCCCACTTGAACCCCCCGCCCCCCCAACCCGAGGTCGGCCTTTCCCGGCAGAGCCAGGGAGGAAGCAGAAGCTGGTTAGTGTCAGCAGCCCCAGCCCTGCCCCAACCTGCCCCACAACCTGTAGGACAGGCCAGGCCGGCAGAGGGGTGGCCAGGGTGTGGCCCGAGGGGACAGCGCTCTGAGCTGCAGCTGCTGGGAGGGAAGTCCCTGTCCTGCGAGCTCCACACTGAGCCCCGATAAGCCATCCCTCACCGTCACCAGCCCCCCTCCCTCCCCACATCTGTCCCTGCCTCCTCCTGCTACATAAACTTACACACGCACACCACATCCCATGGTAACACTACTGGCCCCACAGGTCAGCCCATCTCCAAAGGGGAGACTCAGTTCCACCCTTTTATTGACTTCAGGGTTTGAAACTTGGCCATATGACTAGACACAGTGAAGGGAGGCAGGGGAGGTCACGGATGGAGTGTCCCACAGAGGCTCACTCATGGGCGGCTTGAGCACACCGCCCCCCCCCCCCCCCCCCCCCCCCC
>NW_024424008.1:53671121-53672814 GCF_017311325.1 Ursus maritimus
CCCCCCCCCCCCCCCCCCCCCCCGCCCGAGACCTCGTGGGAGACCCAGGCATGGGAACTGGGGCCACCAGGAAGGTGTTCTGTGTGGCAACAGGGGGCTGGCTGGGGCTTTCAACAGTAGGCAGAAATTCCCTCCCAATTTTTAGCTCCCATCCCTTTTGAAAAGCATGTGCCTGGCTGTTCCAGCCTTGCTTGAGACGGGAGCCAAGTCACACAGGGACCAGCTGGGAGGGAGCATCTCCCTCTTCTCTGTGGCTCCCACAGCCTTCAGAGAGAGATGCAAGGGTCCCTGTGAGCTCAGGGGCAAGTGGCAGAAGGTGGCAGGAGTCTTGGGAAGGAAGAATTCACTTTGGGGATTTGAGTCCCAGTGCAGAAGAAGGAAGGGGCAGCCCCCCCCCCCACCTACGACATCAGTGCCCCTTCCACCATCCCTCCAGGGGGAGACCGCATTTTGGTTTCCTCACAGGATCCAAGGGACAGGCGGCAAGGACAGGGAAGGGGTCCTGCCAGAAGCCCAGTGTCCCTTCCCCCAGCCCCTCTTCCTCCCAGGTAAGGAGGCCCCGGGTTGTTTACACGTCTGTCTGGGCTCCAGGCTCGGCATCACCCAGAAGAGCCAGCAAGGAGGGCTCCTTGCCCTCCAGGAAGGTGATCATGTTCTGCTTTTGGCTCTGGAGGGCCAGCTGCAGGGGCGTGCAGCCCACCCCAGCCTGGATGTCCAGCTGGGCACCAGCTCGGACCAGCACTCCGAGGATGGCCATGTGGCCCTTGACGGTGGCCAGGTGGGCGGGCGTCCAGCCCACCTTGTTGCGGGCACAGACGTCTGCGTGGTGCTCCAGGAGCTTGCTGACGCTCAGCAAGGTGCCCCTCTGGACGGCCAGGCGGAGGGGTGTCCAGCCGGACTGTTCGGCGGCGTTGGGGTCCGCGCCACACCGCAGCAGCGCCACCACCACCTCCTCCTCCCCGCGGCGGGCGGCTAGGTGCAGGGGCGTCCACTGCATGCCTCCGGGAGCCCCCAGGTCTGCGTGGTCTCAGCCAGCAGGTGCATGACCTCCAAGCGGCCCTCGTAGGCTGCGAGGCGCAGGGGCGTCCAGCCCTGCTGGGTCGGCAGCTGGAGCCGGCCCGTACCTCAGCAGCAACTTGCAGATCAGGTACTTTCCCCGGCGGCCGCCAGGTGCAGCGGGCTGTAGCTGCGCCGGTCAAGCGCATCGGGAGCCGCCCCACTCTTCGGCAGGTGTTGGATGGCCCTCACTTTGCCTCACTCCACCGCCAGGTGCAGAGGTGTCCTCAGGTTTCTCTGCTGAGCATCCAGCTCAGCCCCCTGGCCCGTCAGCAGCTTGACCAGGCTGACGTGGCCAAGGTAGGCGGCCACGTGCAGAGGGGTCTTGCCCTCGGCCTCATGCAGGTTGGGGTCAGCTTGACGGGAGACCAGAAGCCGGGCCACGTTCTCAAAGTTGTTCTGTGCGGCCAGGTGGAGCAGGGTCCACCCCTCGTGCTCCCGGGCGTCCACGTGGGCCCCGTGGTCCAGGAGCAGGCGCGCGGTGCGGTCATCTCCGTTCTGGGCTGCGAAGTGCAGCGGGGCCCAGCCGTCCTCATCTGCCACGTTGGCGTCCGCCCCGTGCTCCAGGAGCAGGGCGTGGAGGTCGGGCTGCTGGTCCTGGGTGGCGAGGAGGAGGGGCGTGGAGCCGCAGGCTGTC